>NC_137076.1:57526834-57897584 GCF_951640355.1 Cnephaeus nilssonii | reverse complement strand
GCTGTACTTGACTTATAAGTGTAACATTTTACGCCTTTTATGTAAACCAAAATATATAGAGCCAAGAGACAGTTCCTAGCTAAAAGCAGGAAGAAAAAAAAAAAAAAGAGAGGGAGAACCATCTTATATTTTTTAAGAGACGGATTTCTCGGTAGGTTTTGCCTGGCTTAAGGAATCTAATGCTTGTGGGTGATGCAAGATAACACTTTCTTGTAATTTTATATAGTAAGCAAAGATTTAGAATATTTACAGACCACCCTGAGTAAGAACGTCACTGGATTCTAAGAGCATGCTCATACCAGAACATTCATCTTTTGGGGGGCGGGGGGGAATGTCCACTGGCCCTCAGGCCATATATGGCTGTAGGGGAAGGTATGCCTTTGACCTCCCAGTGCCTGCAGGATTAGAGCACAAACTCATTACAGCCAGCCGACTGAAGGATTTTCTTTCTTTCATTTGTTATAATGACTAACTTTTTATCAGATCTGGCCAGCGACTAGGCTAAAACACTAAGGTTCCCCGCATTCTAATCTTTGACCAAAAGAGATCGTAAAGATATTTGTGTTGCTTCGAGTGACAGTCTGCCGGGGTGAGAGGCCACGATTCCCTGTGAAACAAAGTTTTTCAATCGTGTGCACACCAGCACACTGTATTGCCTTGGTCTCTGGGTGCTGCTAGCTTGCTCTCTGCTCGCGGGCTGACATAGAAAGGAGTCTGTGTAGCACATTTTGGACCGTACACAGCCAGACTGGTGTAAGTTCCTTTTTCTGATTTATGAGTAGGTCTTGAAACAGTCAGAATTTCGCCTATTAAAATTGATATAGGAACGCTCCAAACTTTCAGTCAAGAAGAATTCCTTTCATTTTTATTCTATACAGTGTAATTGTAATGAATTACAGTATTCCACTATTTATATTCTCCACATCCACTTTCACAGAAGTTCCCTGTCATCCTGCATTAGTTAACAGATGCTACAACGTCTGATCTTAAGGATTTCGTGGCCCCTGCGTATTTTTCCCATTACGCAGGCAGCTAGATCTGCCCCCATGAGTTATTTCCTCCATGGGAATACAGGCCCTGCTGCATAAGCATTAACTCTTTTGTCGTTTCACGTGCTGAACCATGATGCAGCAGTAAACAAAACAAATGACACATTTGTCTGAAGGTACGCTCAATCCTACTTGCATACAAATTTAATGGCCATTCAGTTCTTCAGTTAGCTTTTTATGAAATACTAAGAATATTTTAGAAATAATTATTCACAGTAATTACTTTTTTTTTTTTTTTATCAAGCAACTGTTTTCAGCAAAAGATGCCAGACAACTTATGCAGCTTTATTTTCTATCAGGAGGGGGCATATAAACTAACAAGACTGTATGTTTACCTGCAGGTCTTCATCTACCTGGGGTGTAGAGGCTTCTAAACATTTCATCTTAGGGTGTCAGTTCAATTTGTTTTTAAGTGAAGAAAATGACCTTGGTTTTCTTCCTGCATGGATTCCTGAAGTAGGTAATATGTCTTCAGTCTAACATTACTGACCAGAAAACATGGTTTTGTGCAAAAGTCTCTACGATGAAGTGCTGCAACCATTGTAATTCATAGTCTGGTTTATTTTAACGGAGTGCCAGGGGGTTTTAGTTTTGGTGGTAATTTACAATTTGTAGGTATTTGTTATAGTAAATGGGTATTTATTTTAAGGATAGGCAAATATGCCTTGCCACCTCAAATTCAGGAGATTGGCATTTCCAAACCAAGATTGGGTTCCTTGACCATGGTTGAAAAAAGTGGGTGCTGTTTTATTTACATATTTGACCATATGGTTCGATTAAGAGGTCAATAGGCTGCACTTTTTAGTTTGTGCACATTAATCCATTCATTGATTCAAGAATATTTTTAGTTGCCCTTGCCCTGGAATTCCAGAGGTTCCTAAGGATCACTTCTTGCCCCAAGGAGGTCCCGAGTTCTTGCTAAAAACATGCTCCCACCACTTACAGGTTCTCTGTACCGGGTGTGGCCATGAGCAAAATTATCCGCATGGACACGAAAAAGTGAGATCCCAGGACATCCTTCAGAAGTGAGTCACTCTTACCTTCTGGCACCTGGTTTTGCAGGGCAGAGGATGGCAGCAAAAACAAATGTCAGGAGCAAAACTGGACTGAACTCAGTCCTCCCCCTTCCTGGCTCTCAGCTGGGAGCTCTCACATTTTAGGGACTTTCTGAGGACTTGAAAAGAAAAGATATTCTTTCCATCTCAGGTGGCGGGAAAAAAGCCACCATCTTCTATTGCAAAGCTTTGTAATCACACAAGATTTGTTTCCCGGAATTGTTCCCAAAAAACCAGGTAGAGCAACAATAATCCTGAGGCTATTCAAATTTTGAAAATTAAAAAAAACTCTTTGGATTGCATATTTCAGGTTAAAGTTTCTAATCTCCAAAAAAAACTCATGGAGAAAGTTACGGAAGATTCAAAATCAGGGACTTTCAAACAATGAGTAAGGGCCTCAGTAGGAGGTGAGGCTTGAGTGGAGGTGGGTGAGGGGCCAGGAGAGAAAACTCTGCCCCTTCGACCGACCACATGACTGTCCTTTGTCTGTTGCATATATACATTGAAGGTCATCATAAGACTTCATTTGACAGAGGATCCTTCTACTTGAAGAAAGAATGCTAAAAAATACATATTCTAGATTACTGTGTTACCAGAGGAATTACAGAAATCCGGAGTAGCTATTTTTAGCAATAAGATTATTTTTCCCCCAAATCAAAAATTAAAAAGACTATAAGCATTTTCTTGAAATTTGAATAAACTTTCAGTATTCATTATGGGAATGTGAATCAGTTATTTCTCCACAGAAAAAACTAAGAAATAAGCACTGTAGCAAGAATTTTATCATAAAACAACTAAGGAGAGAAGTGTGTTAACATTCTTTGGGTTATAAATGCAGCATAATACACTTTTATTGTGGAAAAATTTGGATACACAGAGAAGTATTCAAAGTACTGTAATATCAAGTTATCAGTAAGTTCATTATTTGTTTGTCTGTGGATATGTGGATGTAGGAACATAATTGATATAATCATGAATGTACTTCTTTGGCCTGGGGATTCAAATTAATATTGTCTTGTACAGTTACTAATGCTTTTAAAAAAATCTTTACTTAAGGAGGAAATAGAAAATATAAAATTGAAGCAAATTTGTCATTGGTCTAAAATTTTAAGAAGTATGAAACAGGGACTGAAGCTCTTTACAAATTCCTTAGAATTTGGACAATCCCAGGTATCAGGTGGTTTTTGCCTTGAAGCTAATGATTTCTTGGCTGCCCTTGGCCTCTGGATATTTAATCTAGTCTATTTTAGGCATATCATTCCCTTTGGTTTACCCCCACTTTCCTAATTTCTTTTTCCATTATCTCATAAAAAAAGTAGTTATCAAATAAATAAAAGGCAATTTCTACTGTGAGAAGAAAAGCCAAATAATAACTTAGAAAATAATTGTCTTAATGAACTGTTAAGCCTAAATTAGACTTCTTGATGTAAACTAAAATAAAATGACCAAAACTTGTGATAAATTAATGACTATTTGCACATATTATGCAAGAGTTTATATAGTCCGTTTTGAGCTAAAAAAAAACAAAAAAAAAACAGAGCATGATTTCCCAATCAGAGGCTAGAGAAAATGAGTTCACATAATGCTGATTGTGGAGGTCTACTAGGATCTTCTCCAAATATATTTTAGATTAAGTACCATAGAATTGCTAGATCTATTTAAAATTCACAGCTACTTCAAGTATTTAAACACTTTGGGATAGGAAACAATCTGTCTATCACAATACAGAACAAATTTAAGGAATTAAAAATAGCCCAGTGGTACTCATAATGTCATAGGTTAAAGTATTTTTTCTCCAACCCAAGTGTCCATGAATAAACAAATGGATAAAAAAGCTGTGGCATATATATATATATATATATATATATATATATATATATATAGTGGAATATTATATATATATATATAATATCATATATATATATATATATATATATATATATATATATATATAGTGGAATATTATTCGGCCATAAAAAAGAATGAAATCTTACTATTTGTGACAGCATGGATGGACCTAGAGGTTATTATGCTAATTGAAATAAGTCAGAGAAAAACAGTACCATAAGATTTTACTTATATGTGGAATGTAAAGAACAAAATAAGCACACAAGTAAAATAGAAACAGACTCATAGATACAGGGAAAAGACTAATGGTTGCCACATGGCAGAGGGATTAGGAGGTTGGGTGGAAAAGGTGACGGATTAAGAAGTACAGATTAGTAGCTACAAAATAGTCACAGGGATGCAAAGTACAGCATAAGGAATATAGTTGACTAGAAGCCCAGTGCACGAAATTCGTGCATGGGTGGGGTCCTGAGGGGGGTGGGGGCGGGCCGGGATGCAATCGGCCCTCCGGGCTGGCGGTGGGACACCCTTGCCAGTCCAGGATCCGGAACCATCCTGCAGATGTTCACACAGGTTGTCAGGAGCCACCTGGTGGCTGCTTTGATATCCTTTCTTCCTTGCAGAGCGTCTAGGGAGGGGAAGTGGCCACGGTGCCTGAGGCCGACTTCCGCTGTTGAGATCACCGTCCGTCAGTGCCTGGCCTGTTCTCTGGAGGTTGGAAATGCAGGACTACTGAGGGAGTGGCTGCCGCTGGGCCAATGGGCCGCTGGGACGGGTCTGTCAGCTGAGTGGTGCTCCCGCTGTGGGAGCTCAGTGAACACCAGGGGGCAGCTCCTGCATTGAGCGTCTACCCCCTGGTGGTCAGTGCGTGTCATAGCGACCAGTTGTTCCAGTCTTTCCTGTCGTTCAGTAGCTAAGACTTTTATGTATATATATAATATAGTAATAACTTGTATGGTGCTAGGTGGGTATTGGAAATATCAGGGGGAACACTTTGTAAAGTATCTGATTGGCTAACCACTATGCTGTATACCTGAAACCAATACAATATGTTGAATGTAAACTGAAATTGAAAAATAAAATTAAAAACTATTTCTTCTCTAGCTTCTTTGAGCTAGTGCTCATTCTGTCTCTTCTCTCTGTAGCTTTTCCCTTAACTAGATTATCCCCCACCATGACCCCCAAAACCAAGTAAGCACAGTTAACTCTTAATTATCATATTAGTTTAGTTTTAGATTGCATGTCCTCCCTAGCCTCCCTCTCCCGCCACTCCTATGCTGGGGTGCCTGCCCTCCCATTTACTCAGAAAGTAGCCTGTAACTCTCTTCTCATAACAATGCATTAAAATTGCCTTTTATGTGTCTCTTCCCCACAGTACTGTAAATATTTAGAGCACATCATTTTCCCCAGCATCCAATAAATTCCAGTCATTGAGTAGGTGCTCAACAATATTTATAAAATAAGTGAATAAACAAGGGAGAGTAAATAAATAGAATCGAATAAATGAATAGGAAATCTCACCTAAATGGAATGTTGCCATTACAATGGCAGCGTGGCACTTTTGCCAGTTCCTTTTGTACAATAGCCTAGGTAGGACCTTAAACTTCACACGACCAGGTGAATTCCACTTGGTTAGCTGTAACCATTAAAACATCACCTGCTGTCAAACATACCTTTCACTCTCTGTGTGTTAAAGAGAGTGAAGGCCCTGGGCCTAGAGCATGTCTTTTGGATAAATGATCATTAAGGGTTAATGACCCAATGCCTTGCTTTAGACCAAAAACTAAAACTATGTCTAATCGGTCATTAGTCTCCCCCTACATGGCCTGAAACTCCATGATTATTGCTTAATTTAAGCACAAACTACAATGCAGGCGGAACATTGCCTATCTCTGTCCTTTAAACATAATGAGCACGGGTTTCAGTGAATTTAATCAGTTGTTTACATATGAGTTGGTTCTTGGCAATAACAGAAATTGTTTCCTTGGCTTTAAAAAAATGTAAACATAGTATTCTAAGAGGTCAAATCATATTGTTTATTTCTTCCATGATCAACATCATTATAGTTGATTGAATAATTTTTAAGTTACAAATTGGATAAAATTTTATTTCAATGTTGGGTTATGTTACTCTCTACTCACCTTTTCTCTCTTACCATAAATCTCATTAGTTTCTTGAAATATGTAACAGCTATTGTCTAATGACAGTGTGACCCATGCTCCTTCAGGCAGTTTGCTATTGTACGATTTCAGAAATACCTGAGATTTCTTAAATTAGTAACAGAAAATGTATCGTGGGTTTTTCCAAAGTTTTGCTTTACAAACATCTATGGCAGCACAAAACTTTGTTATACTTCTTCAGTCTACTTGATAATTTCCTGATTAGGCCATCCCATGCTTGGAGGAACCAAAGGAAAATTCTGAAGCCTGCCAGAAGCAAATAGATTGTGGATTTCTTTAAAAATTCTATTTTTTAAATAGCTCGTTTTTTTCCCCTGATAATATAAACGATTTAGACTAACAAGCCACTCATTGATCTTTGACCTTTTCAGCCACATCAAAAGCGTCTTAAAAGCCAATTAGTGGAAATGCAGAGAAAAGGTCATTTTATTACAGCACTCAACGTTGGAACCACAATATTTTACATAGATTCAAATTATCACATGGCTTTCATTAGAAAAATAGAAAGAAATACTTCAATCCTAAAGCAGGTAGATATTTTGCATGCACACATGATTTTACTCTTCCTCCTACTGGATATAGTAGTTTCCTCAGTACTGCCAACACACACAGTCTCTGGTAAACACTCTCTTGATTATCTCTTTGATGTACAACAGGGATAACACTGATAAATGATGTCTATTGATAATCCACAAGCCTCATTTTAGTCACTGGTTTTAATTGCTTTCTCAAAACAGCCCTTTACCAGCAGACTATTTCAGGAGTAATGCATGTAAGATTAAACACTGGCTTTTTTTTTCTTTCCTCCTTTTCTTCTCTGATAATGTTGATTTTAGGCAGGATAACACAGAGAAAAAGGAGAAAATCAAGGACTTGGTTGGCTGCAGAACTCAAGGTAAGCCCTCAGAAATTAAAGCAATTACGTTATTAAAGTGATTAATAAATATATTTGTAATTAAATTTCTAAAAATCTGGTGTCACAAGTAACATTCATTCATTAATTTTTCTGATTTAAACTTGAGGATTTGTAATTCACAAGGCCCTGGGCCAGATATACTTTGGAATATATAATAATAGAAAAGGTATGGCTATTGTCTTTAGGAAATTATAGTCTTCCAAAGGATGTCACAATTTGATAAGTCCCTCGATACATTGTGCTGGGGTATAATATCTTTCTGCTAGTTTAATAAGAAGAGGTAGAAATCATTTTGATTTTGATAGCTGGCATTTTTCTGTGGTGTAGAGAACCAATTTACCTTACTTTTAAAATGAGAGTATCTGATTTTTCTCCAAGTAAGGCATTATCTTTATATATATGGCAGAAAAGTAAATAAGTATACAAAAACAAACAAACCCAGGAACAAAAACCTAAATATATCCTAAAATGAAACATAACGACATAATGCCATAATCTAAAAAATATGTGGAACTGGTAGAATAAAGTCTCCAAGGTCACTTGTAACATACAAGTATCAGGTATTGAAAAACTGTATTAGACTTTGATTTTCTGAGCAGGAATTTCCAGTCTTTTCCTGAATGCTTTTCCTTTAAAGTACAAGCAGACCACATTCATCAAAACCAGATGCTAATGTCCCTCTGCTCAGTTTCAGTTATCAATATCAAGTTTGAAAGATACAAAACATTTTCATAAAAAATTGACTATGCCTGTGATCAGGTCGTATTCACCAGAGTTGACATGAGCCAAGGTCCATAATGCCTTTGAAACAAAACAAAACAAAAAAAACCAAGGTCATTTGGACTGTGTTTTTCTCTTCAATTTTTTTAATTCAAAAAATTATTTGTTTTTCTCAATTTTTTTAATTTAAAAAATTATTTGTTCAAAAAATTTCCCATACATGTGCAACACACACACACACACACACACACACACACACACACACACACACATTCTTGTTAAGATCTGCTAAATATTAGGTCAGGAGAAAGTCAAGCTTCCTGATTTGGTCCCTTGGAAAACTGCTGACACAATGATCAAACTCTTGGTTGGCTCTGTTGGTCATAGGGTGCCCATATGATGGAGTATGCAGTCAGCAGTCAACTGGTGTCGCCACTCCCAGTCTGGAGTGGATGGGGTAAACCACAAATTACAGCTTCACAGCTAGTACCAATGTGTTGGTAGAAATGGGGCCATATTGTACACTTATATCTTTAAGAGAATAATGTAGTCCTTGAGGTCCTTCAATGCCATTCCTTTGGTCATCAAAAATTCTAATGGTATACATTTTCTCCAGCTACATAAAAATCTTTCTTTTCTTCTTTGAAAATAATACTAATGGCAGTGATATCTCATACAAAATTTTATAGTTTTTAAATGCATTTGCATACTGGTTTTAGTTTAGTAAAAGAAAGTATACTGCAGCTACAGAAATTCAAAGAGACAAATACTTAAATTTTAAAAAGTTACTAATCCACATATTGGCATAGCATTGATAAAAAATACCAACTAGATGTTAATATTCCAATATAATATATGAGATCACGTAGCATAATTGAATATCACATCTATGTTAATTGTGATCTAAACATTATTTGGAATTTTAATCATAGGAAGATAGGTAACTGCTATGCTAGGCACTAAATGTGTAATGGTAAATGAAACAATCAAGGAACTCTGCCTTCATAGAGTTTACAGTACATATAGCTCACTGACATAGTCTAAACACACACATAAATAAATGAACACATCAAGAACAAATAAATAAATAAAATGGTAATATGTGCAATGGAGAAAATGAAGAGGGCATAGTAGGACTTATTTAATTTTGTAAGTCATGGGTGGTATGGCAGTGAATTATATGTGTAGACTTGACTGGGCCACAGGGTGCCTAGATATTATTCTGGGTGTGTTTGTGAGGGTGTTTCTGGATGAGATTAACATTTGAATTGGTAAACTTAATTAATAAAGCAGATTGCTCTCCTCAATGTGGATGGACTTTATTCAATTCTTGAAGGCTGAATAAAACAAAAAGTAACAGAAGATTTTTCCTGCCTGACTAGCTTTGAGCTGAGACATCAGTTTTTTCCTGCCTTCTGACTCAAACGGAATCATTGGCTTTTCCTGGATCACAAGCCTGCTGACATTCACACTGCAACTACCCTTTTAGCTCTCCTGGGTCTCCAGCTTGCCAACCGCAGTCTCCACAATCACATGAGCCAATTCTTTATAACATACCTCTATCTGACTATCTATCTGTCTATCTATCTATCTATCTATCTATCTATCTATCTATCTATCATCTATCGATCATCTATCTATCCATATTTATGAAAATAAATATTTGTAAGTACACACATCTTATTGGTTCTGTTTTTCTGGAGAACCCAGGTTTTCTGAAAAATAGCATAGATGATATCCTTTAGGAAGTTTCATTTATTCTGAGATACAGAAGATAAATAGACATTAACAAACTAAAGCACAAAATGTTTGTAAACCTCTTGAATTGAAAATAGGCCTCAATGACTGAAATTTGGTGTAAAACACTGTACTATATGAATTTTATCTTAGAGTCTAAGTGAATTATGAAAGGTTTCATAACTTGAGTTTATACTTTATAATTTAAAATACATTTTATCCTTAAAATTAATTTGGAGTTTAAAATAGATCACTGGAACGAGTGATTGGAGGATACATCAAAGGTGGTGAGTGAGTTGCAACTGAGATAAGACAGGAGGGGGCACAGTAGAGACTGAGAGAAGTAAACAACATCTAGATAGTCTTGGGGATAAAATCAGCAGAACTAACTTATGACTGAGGAAGATGAGAAGAAGGTAATGTGAAGAATGATTCCTCTGTTAATGGCTTAAGCAAATAGCTTGAAACTTTTAGATGAGGAACAGATTTGTAGATGAATAAAATAGTGAAATTTTGGGCATATTTATTTTCTAAATGTAGCACTCAGAATAGTGAATTACATATAAGGATCTGAAGCTCAAGAGAGAGGTCTTACTTGGAGATGTACCTTTGGAAGCCATAGGCTTACAGATGGTACTAAAGGCATGGCAATGTTTGAAGTCATCTAGGGAATGAACATAGAGTCGAGAAAAGAGCCTGTAGGATTGAGTCCTGAGCAAAAAAATAAAGTTTGGGAAGAGAAAGAGCATAAGAAAACACTGAGGAGTGGGCAGTAAGCAATGTCAGAGAGTTTGGTGTCACAAAAGTCAAATGAAGAAGAGGTATTGTGACTAATGGAGGAAGCAAGAGTGCCAGGTAAGATAATGGAAATTAAGAGGAGAACATAACGATTTGGCAGATGGAGATAACAAGGGGTGGGAAAGAAACCATCAAGAAGGATCACCATATCTAGTAGAGTGGAAGATCATCCTAGCAAATCATTCTCTCAAGCCCGATAGGATCATGTCACAACCAAAGTAACAGATGAAAAGAAAATCTGAAAATGGAAAAGAATTTTATTTATATTTATTTATTTATTTTAATCCTTACCCAAGGATATGGTATTTCCATTGATTTTTAGAGAGAGTGGAAGAGAGAGGGAAAGACAGAGAGAAACATCAATGTGAGAGAAAAACATAGATTGGTTGTCTCCTGCATGAGCCCTGACCAGGGTCCGGGCTGGGAAGGAGCCTGCAACCAAGGTACGTGCCATTGACCGGAAATGAACCCGGGACCTTTTGGTCCACAGGCTGATGCTCTATCCACTGATCCAAGCCAGGTAAGGCTGAAAAAGAATTTTATACATAATTTCTGAAATTGTCAGCTTTCTAAGATGTTATATCAACTCTATATGTATCATTTCATCGTGATTATTGTGTTAGAAATATATTCTATTAGGTAGTTTTTTTTCTCTATAAACACTGCCTGCAAAAAAAAAAAAGAAAAAAAAGAAAAAGTCAAAATTCCTGAAAAGTTTCATAGAAAATCTAATTCAAATGAAGATCTTAATTGTGATAGAGAAATAGGCCTGAATTTATATCCCTTCTTTAGACAGCTAGAGAACTGGCATAAGTATATGGAACAATTGTTCACAGACATTAAGGTAATAGGTAGTACTATAATCCCTGAGAGAAAGAAAAAAAACAAGGTAAACCTCAGCCTTGCCTGGCTCTGTGCCAAGAGGCACGTTAGTATCATGGCTTAAACAAAGGGATCTCAAGCAGAACATGGGTGTGTTGCTGATTTGAGGAGACAGAGTTAGAAGTTCAGAGAGCCTGAAGCAACAGATTTTGGGGAGCAGAGTATTGAAAGGTGGGAGACACCCATGGGAGAAGTCAGGAACTCCTCTTAGGGGTTGTCTTAAGCCTTTGGCTGAATATTAAGCCATATATACATAGTGTGAACGTCAGTAGGTTTGGGCAAAGAGCAACCAGGGATTTGTAAGCTGAATAATTCCTAGACATTAATCATGAGACATTCATGTACAAACACCCAAAGTAGAGAATCTTCTTTAATACTTGAGAAATTCAGTAGAGAGCCCAGAAATATCATGCCTAGGTAGGAAGCCTAAATTAGCACTAGAGTAATCCTTATTAATCTTAGTAGCAGGTCTTTAAAAGATCAACTAAAATGCCTGCAGAACAAAATCCAGCCTCTTTAAAAGAAGACAACAAAATCTATATGGTTATCAATGTAACACTGACAATGTCTAAAATCCAATAAAAAGATTTCTCCAGTTTGGCTCAGTGGATAGAATATCAGCCAGTGGACCGAAGGGTCCTGGGTTCTATTCCAGTCAGGGCACTACCTGGTTGCAGGCTCCTCTCCGGCCTGGGTCCTGGTCAGGGCTCATGCAGGAGGCAACCAATCAGTGTGTTTCTCTCACATCAATGTTTCTCTCTGTCTTTCCCTCTCTCTTCCACTCTCTCTAAAAATCAATGAAAAAATATCCTTGGGTGAGGATTTAAAAAAAAAAAAAGATTTTTAGATGTGGATGTGAGGAAAAAACATGGGAATATATGATCCACATTCGGGAGAAAAATTAGTGAAAAGAGACTAAGAAAAGACAGAGATGGTGGAATCAGCAGATAAGGACTTTAAAAACATGATATCTAAAATGCAAATTTAACTGAAGGGGATTAACAACACATTAGACACTTAGAAGAAAGTACCAGAGAGCTTGGACACTGTATTTCAGCACAAATTAAAACATTGAAATAAAACTAACAGAGCTTCAGTAATCTGTGGGAAAATATCAAGTAGTCTGACATCTCTATAATGGTAATCTTGAAAAGTGGGGTAGAGGAGGAGAAGAGAAAACTTTTTGAGGAGTGGTTGAAATTTGTCAAATGAAAAGTATAAACTTACAATTCTAAATGCTCAATAAACCCTATTCAGCATAAACAAAAAGAAAACTACATACAAGCATATAATATTCAAATTGCTGAAAACAAGTAATAAAGTGAAAAGCAGTTAGAAAAAAACAACAACCACAACACGTACAAAGGAACAAAGACAAGAATGCCTACGGGCACCTTGAATGAAACTGTGCAAGCCAGAAAATCTTTAAAGTGCTGAAAGAATGAGGAAAATGAGTCATTCTAGAAATGTTCTTATAAAATACAGGCAAAATCAGGCAAACAGAAGCTACAAAATTTTGTTGCCAGCAGACCTGTTCTACAAGAAATGTTGAAGGCAGTTCTTCAGGTAAAAGAAAATTGTTAACAGATGGAAACTTATGTCTATGCCAAGGAATGAAAAGCACCAGAAATGGTAAATGTGAGATTAAATATTAAAGACTTTTTACTTTTCCTAAATTTCTTTACAATATAATTGACTGAGAAAGGAACTGCAAAAACAGCTAGAAAACAGTTAGCAAAATGATAACAAGCATACACCTATCAATAATTACTTAAAATGTAAATGGACTAAATTTTCCAATCAAAAGATGTAGAATGGCTGAGTGGATAAAAATACAAGACCCATCTATATGCTGCCTACAAGAGACACACTTCAGCTACAAGGACGCACACAGACTGAAAGTGAAGGGATGAAAAAAATTCCATGCAAATGGAAACCAAAAGAAAGTTGGAGTGGCTATACTTATATCAGACAAAATAGACTTTAAAACAAAGACTATAATAAGAGACAAAGAAGGGTGTTATATAATGATATAGGGTTCAATCCAACAAGGAGATACAACATTCAGTGGGGTGAAGTGAACTTTTGTTAGTAAAGCACCGATGCTTATAAATCATATTGTTTTGCGGACCTCCCTATTAGAAATTCACTCTTCACCACTTATATCTTTATATATTGTTTTAAGTACACCAGAAAGGGGCAAGGTTATAGCCCATACACACCTAACTGTAGATGTGCCTGTGAAATGTCACACATGTGAAATGCATACGTCATTTATTTCGCCACAGAAATAAAATCAAGAACTGCTATGGGAAAGGAGGATGCATATGTGCTTAAACTGCTGCAGACAGGATGGCAGAGCAGAATAGCATTTAGGTGAGAAGGCCATAGCGAGGCTTCATACAGAAGCTAACTCTTGATGTGGGAGTCAAATGGGTGTTTGCTATTTGGACAAGATGATAAGGAAGGAGAGGGTATTATAGGCATAGGGAGCAATATTACCAAAGGCATAAAATGAAGGGAACAGTGCTTGGTATGGATATTAGTATGGGATGGGGTATGGATCAGTGAGGAGGAGAGGTACTAGCAACAAAAATATGGGAAACCGAGAGATTGACGGAGGCTGGGCCATAGAGAATGTGCATGCCATATTATGCTGAGTTTGGACTTATTTCTGTAAATGATAGGGAAATTACTGAAGCATTCTGAGCAGGTACATAGTGAGAAATAGATTTATATTTTAGAAAGATTGCTCTGAAAGTATTTTGGAGAGTAAATGAAAGAAAGCATGGAGACAAAAGTAAGACCTAGCTTTAAAAAAATCTATTATAGTAGCATAGCAAGAGAAGGCAAGGACCTAAGGCCATTGTAGTGGTAAGGAAAGGGGGTTGGAGGATGTCTGTTGATCATTAGAACTTGGTGCTGTTGGAATGTAGCTGGCGATAGAAGAGACACAAACCAAGGTGATCCAGCGTTTGGACCTGGGGCATTCACTGGGGGAAGAGTAGCACAATAAGAAACAGGCCAACAAGTTTCCAGTGATTTTGGAAGACTGACGAGGCCAGCAGACAGTGATACTGTTGAAATAGAATGTGGAAGGGGTGGTCTTCTGGGATGTCCAAGGAGGGTGTTTCATAGGTAGTTAGCTTCCCTGGTTCTGCCCACTGGCTGAGCATCTATCTCATATACACATACACACATTACTGCTGATGAACCCAGCTCAGATAACAAGCTAATGATCTTCTTTCTCTTGCAGATGAAAACATATTAACATTGTGACCCATAATTCAGTGTAGTCTACCCAAAATACTCAAAACGTTCCTTCGCATTCTGATTATTCTGGGTTTAATTATCATGCTCTCTTAAGCAAGTCTCTGGACCTCACTTTTCTATGAGAAAGCTGAACTCAATGCTTGCTACATTGTCTTTCTGGTTCCTTTAACAATAAAATCTGTACTGTGCTGGACAATAAAAAGAGGCCTTGTTAGTGAATAAATCCTAGGAGAGTGAGTGGGTATTTGAATAGAGTGAATATTCCTTTTTTTTTCAAAAGCATTATAGGGGTCTTTGTCATTTGAAGACATCTCCTGTGTGGAAATCACAATGATTCTCCAAGCATTATGACAATAAAATATCTCTTGCCTTTAGGGACTATTACCTCCAGAGTGTCTAATATAGTTTGTCACTAGGTAGTCTAAAAACAAATCAAATAATCAAGGGTAAGTATTTACTATTTACTTTTTTCATAAAATAAAAAATATTTTCCCTTCCTAAATCTAATTTTGGGTCTGCCAAAGGGCTCATAAAACAACCTACTTTATGAAAAGGACCAAGTAAAACCCCAAGGACAGTTTTGAACATTTGGCAATGTTGTTCTTTACTTTTTAAAGGTTATCTTCACCGAATGTGGGTTTAACGGAAAGTAGTGGAACTGTGATTTTTTTTTTTAATGTCATTGCTCAGGGGAATGACTTTAGCACAGCTGCTTCAATGACTGTTAGGGTATCATTTTCTTTCCCCTGTTCACAGAGTTGTATATACAAGAAAACCAGGACCTCGTTTCTGGTTTTGCTTCTTCGCCCCTTGGGACCTGCCAGTGTTCTCAATTTAAACCTAAGGCATAAGTGCAATGGGTGGACTTTGGCTTAGCTATGAAGTCACACATTCAGGACTCCATGAGAAAAACGTTGCATTGATTCTGATAGCCCACAAACGATTCAGCTTCAGTTGATAGCTCTGCTTTATTTAAATACATTACATATTTTAAATTCTAATTATGCTTATTTGTGAATGGGAATGGAACAATTTGTGGCAATATTAAACATATGGGAAATCTGTATAGCGCTGAATTAGCCCTTTTGGTACTTTTGCTCCAATTTTGTGTTGTTTTTTCATGCAGATGAGTTAGGTCTGCTATAGGTATAAACTGAACGCTGAATTCGGTGATGGGTTTGTCAGTAACAAAATTCCAACTCACTTTCGTTCTCAACTAATGGTCTCTCTAGAAGGTGGTCAGGGACCATATTTCTGTACGGGTTTGGCCTTCCAAATATGTTGGCAGTTCTTGGCCTCTACTCAGATTCTGGCTGGTATGGAATTTGTTTTTCTTTGAAGACTACTCCAAGACCTGAGTAGAATGATTTGTATCTGGGTCTGTTTTGCTTTTCAGGTGGTATCATACTCCCTTACAGAGACTTTGCCAGGAATAACCTCTGTTGGAAGGAGAGGGGAGGGGAGGGGAGGGGAGGGGAGGGAAAGAGGGATGGGAGAAGCAGAGCATATCAGATTGACTTTATATTTCAGAGTATTGAGAAAGAAAGCAGGACTTACTGTGGAATTCACTTAAATAAATATTCCATTGCCTACATAATCACACTCAAGTGTTTTGGTACAAGATGGGAAAGATATAGCTTGATGGTTATTCATAGATGGCTACAAGTGCAATATTAGCTCACAGTGTGATTTTGATGCTTAAAAAGAAGACCATATTTAGGCTGCACTGATGGAAACGTTGTACCCGAGTCATGCATAGGGTACAGTGGTCCCTCTGGCTGCTGCTGCTTTAAGGGACTGCATTTAATTCGGATACCTCAATCTAAAAAGGATGGTGACAAATTAGAATGTGGCTCAAGATGACCACAGAGTAGCCCTAGTACAGAAGATATGATATTTGAGGAAGAGTGAAAGGCAACATATTTATCTAATCCTTAGAAGGATTAGATCGCATTTCTAAAAGTGTGTTTGACTGACACCTGAGTCAGAATCACTGGAGGTGCTTTTTAAAATAAAAATTTCTTGGATCCACCTACAAATCAGAGAATCAGAATCTTGGGTGCCAGTTGTGAGAGGGAAGCATTCAGATGACGTTTATGAACACAGCGTTTGAAAGCTCCTGGAATACAGAAGCTGAGAGCAACCTTCCAGGGGTTGATGGGCTGTATCACAGGGTAGACAGAGAGGGTAAGGCACATGATATGGACCCAAGGATGGAACTAAAACCATAGGCAGGCAGATTTCACTGCAACTAACCCCCTGAAACCACCTGCACTTCTTCATCAGAGATGGTTTTAGTTTTTTCTGTGTACCCTCATTTCTTAACAAAGTGCATTCACTCCATGAGTGCTAAGTAAATATTTGTGAAACATATGAATGAGTAATTATCTAATTAGGATGACTGCATATTCTGGTTTGATAGAGCAGTTCTTGGTTTACACCTGTTAAGCCAGTGTTTAGCATTTGTCCCAGATTTCTCATTAAACAAAACACCAAAGTGTTATTATTAGTTTCATGAAAATAAGATAGGATGGGTCTAGCCTACTTCCACTTGTGAGGTGAATGCAAGTGAACAGAGTTCCTACTTTTATTGTGTTTTGTTAATCCTCACCCAAGGGTATTTTCCCCATTGATTTTTAGAAAGAGTGGAAGGGAGGGAGGGAGGGAGGGGAGAGAGGGAGGGAAGGAGGGAGGGAGGGAGGGAGGGAGGGAGAGAGAGAGAGAGAGAGAGAGAGAGAGAGAGAGAGAGAGAGAAGAGAGAGAGAAATATTGAATACAACTATTTTGGGGCCCACTCACTTACCAAGACCAGTTTGTCAGTTAATAAACATTTCAAAAATTATATAATTTAATTAGTCTTAGTGACTCCCTCCTTTTACTTTCCAATGCATCACAGTTTTGATGATGCATTGAGTGGTCATCCTACTTTTGATGGCTAATGAGAGCCTGGTTAGGCTGCCACAGAAAGTAGTAGGTGTCCTGTTCCAAGAGATTTTGAGGAAACGGACGAAATGAGCCTGCTAAGGGATGCTGAGGATAGCGCCTCCGAATCAGGAGAGAAACTAGACTAGATCACTGGGTTTCAGCAAGACAATATCTTGTCTGCAGAGGAGGGAAGCAAATCATCTTTTAATAATTTTCATCCATCACGTAAAAAGAAAAAAAAAGGAAGGAAAGAAGGGAAGGACAGAAGGGGAAGGGAGGGAGGGGAAGAAGGTGGGAGGAGAAAGTGAATAGGGAAGGAGGAAAGAAAAGAAGAGCTAAAACCCAAGCTGCCCTCTCCCTCTTGGACGTAATGCTGAAGGGTTACTTCCTACTGGAACCATGCCTAGTGTTTGTGAGTGAGCTCCAGGATAGCCTGTTTCTATGCAATGACCCTTATGTCGGGAAATGGGCCAGGGCCCAGGCACAGGAACCCATAGAACAGAGTCAAGACACGCAGGTGGGTGAGGAGGAAGGCAGACTAGAAGCACTCGTGGTCCAGGTCATTGCAGCCAAATAGGCACCAGGGTGCCCTGTCGACATGCAGAATCAGCTGGTAGCACGGTGGCAATGGCCGGGCCATGATTTTAGGCAAATAGGTACTTACATATAACCTGCCTCCTCTGTGAAGTCTGCTGACACACTGGCCTTGAAGGAGGGTGGGTCACACTCTCTGTTGGCTCCACTGTGCTTTCTATAATTATACAGGAAATACCTTTTTTTTTTTCCCCCTTCATTGGTTGTGTCTTTCTGCTGATCATAGGCAGAAACTAATTCTCATTGATTTTTTATCTCTGGCATACAGCCCAATGCCTAGAACATAAATGGGAATCAAATAAAAAATTGCTGAATGGGTTGGTGAATGAATGAATGAATAAAAGTGATGACTACAGTAGTACAGATATGTAAGATTAGTTATTCTACCCTGAAACTTTTCCTGCATTATCAAAAAAGTATCTAGGAGTGACTTCTTCTAATACTTTCCATTTCAGAATCTTGATTCTCTTACTCTAGCTGAACTCTCACAAGAACTGTCCCTTACCTACTTTTCCTAACCAAACTTCGAACATTCAACTAAATGTTTCAGAAACTAAAAACCATCTCCCCCAATTGCCTTTGATAACTGTTGCCAGACATTCTCACTCACCTGTGAACCCTATCGATTTTTCATCACTTTCAAGTTCTTAAAAGCTCCAACTTTCTCTCGCCATCACTTCCAAACCTGATGACAATTCTAACCCTCCAAGACCACAGCCCTTCCACCTGTCTTGACCCTATCTCTTCTCAGCTACTGATAACCCTGGCCTCTAACTCACACCTCCTCTTATAGTTTTCATTAATCTATTTTCCCCTTCAGGATCTTTCTCAGCTTTGTTCGAGCATTGTTGGCTTTTACTTTTCACCAACAGTCAACACTGAATTCCATCTGGCCTTTCATCCACCATCCGACACACACTCTTTTGTTATTAACCTCTTATCCCTGTCCTGCTCCCCAGGTTCTTTTCAGGCCACATTTAGACACTCACAGGTCTTCCTTATTTTACAAAGTTATCGCTGGATTCCACACACTTAGCTAACTGCCACTCAAGATTCTCCTACTGTTCATTGTATCTCAACCAATGGGGCATTCCTTAATCCCTTTCAATCTGAGATTTCCTTGACTGAGAAATGTAACACGTCAGTTTTGGAGTCAAATCCAAGGTCAACTAATTCTCTCTAGATGTTGATGATTGGTCCTGTACATTCTTTTTTTCTTCAGCGTTAAATGGTTGATCCTGATCACTTTTCTATACTGTGTGTTTGTTCACTTCCTACTCCGTTATTGATTCAACATCTTTCTAGTTCCACTATATCCAAATTGGGAAATATTCAATTTGAGATAAAAAGTATAAAGCACCTAGTGCAATGCCTGGCATATAAGAGATCTTTAAATATCAATTATCTACATTTACCATTTCTCTTTGTCCTCAACCATCATGAGGTTTTTTATTTCTCAGGTAGAAACTGAGCAGAGAGATTGATTAAATCTTCCTAGTTTTCATGGCTGCTCAGTGACTACATCAGAACCAGGAGCCAGGCTTCCCACTTCCAAGCACAGGCACGGTGTTCCACCCTTGGCTTCTCTGCTTCTAAACGATACTTTACACCAAACTCCAAAGAGACTTTCAGATTTAATAATTATCCGGAACACAGAGATTATTAACCACAGAGTAAGACTGACAAATGTGCCCCAATTTATTATTATTTTATTTTTCAATTACAGTTTATATTCAATATTATTTTGTTTTGGTTTCAGTGTTCCCCCTGATATTTCCAGTACCCACCTCTATGTCCTAATTTAAATCCAATGAGTACAAGACAGACTAAATTTGCAAAATAGAAAAGAATAAATTACTCACTTGCAAAAGTAAACTTACTTTACAAAGAGGAAAACCACTGAAAATACCTCTAAAGCGTAAGTACCCGGTTACCTAAAATATCTTATATAAATTATGCAACTTATATAACTTTGGGAAAGTTTCTTAACCTCTACTGAACTATGGTTGACACAATCTATGAAATAGTGACAATACCTATAAAACATGAAAAATAATTATCACCCAGTACCTGATGCAATGCCTGGCATATAATGGTGCTGTTTTCCTCTGCTTTCCCACCCCAACCCCCAGCCTCTTTGTGAGATTCTTTGATTACAGTCCAGGAAAGCGATCTTCCTCAGATTCTGAAGTTAGCACCCATACCACAAACGTTAAAGCTTTTCTTCAGGGGGTCGCATCTCTGCTCTTTCACTCGTTTGTCATAGAAAAAAAATAAAATAAAGGAAACATCTTCAATGCCCAGCTTTGAGGAATTAAACACAAGATAATAAATCTATTTAATGTGATACTGTCCATTCTAAACAAGGTTAATATGTATTTGTATTTGTTAATATGAAGAGCAAGTCATAATATATCATTAATTGAAAACAAGTTCAAAACAACACATATAGTCTTATACCATTTAAATAAGTCTTATGCATACAAACACATAGGTACTTACATATAACCACATGTATCATTACTGGATTCCCTATAGCTGGACATTGAGGATGTTTCTTCTAAGTTCTTCCTATTATGACCAAGCTAAAGAACACAGACTTGGTTTACTAAGGAAAAGCTTTAACACACTATGGAGGTTATACATTAACATTTTCAACTAACAACTGATATCTTAGTGTAATGGGATTGTGATTGATTTTTTAAAATTTCAATTTACATTATGTAGTTATAAAAACATCTATTATTTGCTTAATAAAAAATAATAAAAAGGACAAAAACAATCAAACTCTATATTCACTGAACTACATCATTTACCCTGGCAGGTCAATATAGCACATGTAAGTTCCTCATGCGCGGCTCACATGCTAACATGGCAAAATATAGCAGTTCCCCTCTTAAATGCACAGAGCAAATATCTACTATAAATGTTCATCAGTTTAGCAATCACAATTGTCTTTGTGTTTACACAAACTCTAAATATCACCAATGGTTTAAATACCACTCCATGCCATCATCACTAGTCAATGCACAATAGCCTGATTCCTGGGGAAAAAATGTGTACAGATTCAAACAAACTTGGAAAATCCAAACAGAGTCTTTTATTAGTGACCCCTAATGACCCACAATCAAGGCTAAACATCGTGGCTAAACAATTATCTTTGGGAATTGAAATGTAAACAGAAAGAAAATTCGCTGTTCATCCTTACTCTGTATGGCTATTCCTCTCCGGCAATAACACATCCACGTACATCCTATCATATTTAAAAATTCCTGTTACAATTTTCAAAGTTATCACTTTCTCATTCAGAAAAGAAAATGAATATCATTATATACCGATGTGCCCAAATAAATTGCCTTTCCCCTAAACAATATCCAGTATGAAATTATATAGGAAAGCGGCAGGCTTTGTTCCTGTAACTAGGCATATAAAATGCATCCCGAATGTTAGTTACTACTTGGCTCTTTCCACTCTTGCTTCTAAATCAGTTTGCCTCCCAAACATTGTCATATGAAACGCTTTGCAAAACTTGGGTATACTCATCTGCACGCCAGTCCTTAGAATTATGTCCCAAGAGCTGTTTAACGTTACAAGTTCTGGTGCTGATTAAAAGTTCTAGAAATAAACTTTAAAATGGGTGGAGGTACATGTGTGTGTGTGTGTTTAGAAAAAGGGATTTCACCAAGAATCCATTTTCTGCCTTTGCACTGTACCCTAAGGAATTGAGATGAGTACAAACCCTGAAGAAATGGTTCTGATGCCTTTATAAACCCAAAGATGCTAGATTAAAGTGGGTGAGGATACTGTGTGTTAAGAGTCAGAACGTGTTGCCTCATATATTTTGTTTTGAATAGACATTATTTTTGGACTGATTAGCTATAAATTTTGCTATACTCATCATGATTAAGGAACCATTTCAGGAACCTCCCTTTCAAAGTCAGATGTTTTAGCCACACAAACCCCTAACAAAGATAGAACTAAAATAAATTTCTTTCACTTTATTTCTCAACAATCATAAACTTGTGAAAATACAGATAAACAGCATTGTTAGAGAAAAATATCACTTCCAGCTGATGGTATTAAAAGAATATCAGCTTGATCTTGCCCTGCCTCATGACTCCTGTTTCTTACTTTCTAAAGAAATGACACTATTTTTTAGAAGTATAAATGTCCTTACATGGCACTCATAATAAATGGAGAGAAAATCACAATAAAAGAGGAAATAATAAATGACTATATTAAACTCTAGCCCTTTACTTGGCCATCTGTCTTCAATTTCAGGCATGTTGTTTTTGAATGGCATCCCATTGTAACCAAATATAATAGGATAGGCAAGTTAATGAACTACGACACAGCCCATCATAAATGTGATGTATCACCAAGGCAAAGCCACCCAAGATGCAAGACAGCTACTGTTTTTCTGTGAAGCTACTAGCTTTTAGTTCAGTGCTCTGAGGAAACAGTAGCCTCATTTATCTTTGTGTTTGTTGTCAAGTCTCAGACTGCTGCCCTCTCCTTTTTCTCCCTTCCTGACTTTGACCCCCAAAGAAACAAATGAAAGAGGTGGGGAAGCCACAGAGAGATGTAGGTAAAGAAGAAAGAGGTAAGATTTGGATTCGTCTGAAGGGAAAAGTACATGTTCATCATTTTCATCACCAGTTAAGATTCCTCAGTAAATTACAAAATCAGCTTTGCCAACATGAAAACAGTTGTTGGCCAATTCAGTTATTGACCAACCGTGTCTTGGTATATTCCTCTCCTGAAACTAAACCCTTTCTTCAGAAAACACCTACTTGCTTTACATTCTTTAAATATATTTAAAATATGTGCACAACACTATTTTGTGAAGCACTGGATTTAATTTCTTGCTTATGAAAAATATTTAAAATATTAGAAAGGCAATACACAGTGTCAGAAACTAGGATACTTAAGAGAAGACATTGGAGGAGTCTGAGTGGCCCTTCATGCACTTTTATTTTTGTATATAATAGATTGAGTTTGATTTAACAGAATAATTGATTATAAAGCACTTTAATGTAAGTGATTCAGGATCTCTTCCTGAACGCATCTTCTTCTCTAATGGACTTTACCTTTTCAATCTATTTCACTTTTACCACTCAAGTGAAAAACTGTCCTCCCTACTTATTGAACTGACTTAGGACAGGAAGTTGATTCCTCATTCACGAGTGCTGAAAAGCAGCACACTCCCTTTCACGTTTGAATTCTCTATTTTCCGTGGGGTATCGTTTCTTATGCAGAATGTGATACACAAAATGCTGAGATTTCCAGCCTCTGGTATACACACTCCGTTTACTCCCCTCCCCTTGAGTGTGAACGAGACTGTGGGTATGGCAGATTCCACTCCCATAGTTAGGCTGCCTTATATTGCAAAGGTAAAAAGACTTTGCAGATGTAATTAAGGCCCCAAATCAGATGCTTTTCAGTAAACAAACGGGAGCTCCTGGGCAAGCCTGACTCAACCAGGTGAGCCCTGAAAAGAGACTGGGCCATTTCTAAAAGAAGAGATTCAATATGTAAGGGTTTCTCCTACTGGTTCTGAAAGAGGAGGGCTTTAAAACCAAATGCCTAAGGAAAAAATTACGTTTCTAAGGAAATACGTGCAACATATATTGATGAAATACTTAAAACACTGTGATATACTCATACCAAATCACCAAATGAAATCATTAATTAAATAAAATCAATTACAGGACTATGATTTCATGTTATTGAGAGAGCCAAGTACAGGGAAAGGTGCTTGGCCCCAGGAGCTGGGAGTGACCCTGCCTGACAGCCTGCAAGGAAATAGGAACCTGAGTCCGACAGCTGCAAGGAACGGAATGAAGTCTTCTGAAACCTGAATGAGCTTGGAGGAGGACGCTGAGCCTCCGATGAAATCACAGCCCAGGACAATACCTTGATTTCAACCTGGTGAGACCCTGAGCAGAGGACCCATCTAACTTGTGCCAGGACTCCTGACCTATGGAAACTGTGAGATAATAAACTTGCATTGTTTTAAGTGATTAGATATATGGTAATTTGTTATATAGACATAGAAAACTAATACACACAGCATATGATCCCACTTACAGGCATTGTAAAGTGTTTGTTGATTAATTTCCTACCAATCCTCAGCCTTACACTTATCCCCATGAACTGTCACTATGTAGTACCACTCATGATTCAGAACTGCAAAACAAGCTTACTTGACCTTTGGAATGTTCATGCTGAAATTTAGATGTGGCCTCCCCTTCTAGTTTACAGATGGGGAAACTGAGGTTCAGAATAAATGACTAGCTTGAGGTTATACCGCTACTAAGTAGAAAAAAATTGGGATCTATTCCAGAGTCATTTCCACAATGGTAGAGAAACTAGATTAAGATTTACTTTGGGTTTAATTATAGTGGAATTAATCCCTCCCACTTCTGTGTTATGTTAGCACTTCTATGTGTTTGTATCTACTATAACACCCAATACAATCATTTATAGCTATACTGGGGCCTTTATCCCATAGTAGAGCATCTTCTAACTGATAAGTATTTAAAAGATATTTTTTGAATTGATGAATGACTTTAATGAGGCTGAATTGGCTGTGTAGATGAGAATTAGAAAGATCAATATGTCCACAAATTATAATGGAGTGAAGGAGTGGGACAGGCAATTAAGAAAGAAGGGGGCTTTAAAACCAAATGCCTAAGGAAAAAAATTACGTTTCTAAGGAAATACGTGCAACATATATTGATGAAATACTTAAAACACTGTGATATACTCATACCAAATCACCAAATGAAATCATCATTAATTAAATAAAATCAATTACAAGATTGTGATTTCATCTAAAACTTTAGCAATGTAATCATCTATCACTTTTTACCTTCCATATCATGCCCAATGTAGAGGCTGCTATCTCAAAAATAAGACCAATGTGAAAAAATGCCATTGTCAATCTCAGATGACTTTAACATCTCTTCCAAGGGAACTTCGACAGTACCTCAGATTGGAAAGAACTAGAACCCCAGACGAACCCTAAGTCAGCTCTTGCTTTAAAAAGAGATGCTCATTGATTGAACTCTACAGTTTTCTCAAGGTCCTCATCGTGTCATTGTGACTATAATCAGGAAACGGAGCTTCTTGAAGGAAATGACTAGTCTTCCAATTCCATATCCTCAGAGTCTACCATAATGTATCTGCATGAAATGGGGATAAATTATGTATTTTGCTCCCCCTGACTCTCCAGTTGTCGAAAGTTCCAAACTGAGTTTGTTGAGTGTGACATTTCCTGTGAGATGCAGGCATGCCAGGGGCCAGCGGCAGTCAAGACAGAACAGCTAGTGGCTCATGGCTGCATGAATTGGACAAGTTCAAGGGATAAATGTTTCTTGGTGGGAATTTTAAAGGGCTTATGTATTTCTTCTGTTTGATCTTCTATTGACTAAATGACATAAAACATGCACATTCTTGGAGCACATTTTTCTTTTGTTCCACAAAAAATTTTATGATTTTATGTGAAGGAAAAATGCTGACATTTGCAGTTGATTTATTCTTAATTTCAGAAAAAACATGGCCAACAAGAACTGTATTGAAGTGTGAGTACAGTAATTGAAGGAACAAAATAAAACGAGGACCAAATGTCATCCAAAATAAACTCTCCTGGAATGTTATTTACTCCAGTTTTGGACTTTAGTGTAAGTGAGCCCACAAGCTAAAGTCCCAAACTAGAGTACATTGATTAACCCCAGGCCTAAGGTCTAAAGGGGAGCAACCCAGGAAAGAGTGCTGAATAATGGCTTATACATCAATGAAGTCATGTCCCCTGTTTGTTAGTTTTGTTAGCTCTGGTTTGTAGTTTAGGATTCTTGCAAGTGACAATTATTCTTTGATATCCTATTATCCTTAGAGCGATCATTTATCGAGAGTGATAGAGGTGTTTGTTAGTTAACCCTATGGTGGTAATCATATTGCAATATATAAATGTATTAAATATATTGTACACCTTAAATTAGACAATGTTTTATGTCAATTATATTTCAATATTCACAAGGGAATATTAGTGGCCTGAAAGAGTTAATTCCAATGATCATTATCCTAAAACTAATGCATGGACCTGACAAGTTTATCAAAAACTTCAAAATGGGGTTGCCAAGCAAACCAAAGGAGGCCCAAACTTAAATTTCAGATAAATAACAAATAACTTTTAGTATAAGTATGCCCCAAATGTGGCATGGACATACATTAAAAAATTATTCATCTTTTACCTGAAATTCAGTTTTAACTGGGCATCCTGAATTTTTGCTAAATCTGACAACACTATAAAAGACAGCAGGATGAAATTTCTCTGCACTTCCCAGAGTGAACATTTTATTTTCTAAGTCACTAGCTTGAATGGTTCCTGAAAAGGAAAGAACAGTAGAGTAGTCATTTCCCAATTAGCTTCTCTATTGTTCTGTGTCTACTATCTGGACAGACATTAAATTCCTCACAGGTGCAGCCAACATAGAGAGGCATAAAATAGATGTCTCAAATAAATAACTCAGTCACATTTCTTCAAACCATTTTTAAGGAGTCATTGAGGATGCATTTCTGAAGTACTTAGTACAAGCTAACATTGTCACATGCTCTGTACTAGTAAATAAAAGACCAACATACAGTCTCCTGGTTGAGGTGCTTTTCTAATTGTGTTCCATGTATGTTTACTATGTTAAGGAAATAGTAAACATACACGGAACACAATTAGAAAAGGATGAAGACCTGCAACTTACTTGGCATTCAAGTGTATGCTCTACAGATTTGTCCATTAATTCACATATCAGTACAAGCCACGGTCAGACCCTGTTCCAGACGGGATGAAAGAACTGAGCAAATCAGAGTCCATTTTCTTACAAATCTTCCATTCTAGTTGAGGGTAGATAGATAATAAACAAATGAATTCATACGGAAATGTCTGGTAGTAATTATTTCTATGGGAGTAGATTTAGGTTTGGGGCAGGAAAGTTGTCTCTAAGGAGGTGACATTTCAGGAAACAGCCTATAGGAAAATCGAAGAGAAACAGCATTCTGGCAGAGGATAGAGTCAGAGCATAGACCCTAAGATAGAAGTAGCCAAGGCAGGAACAAGATGGCTATGACCAAGGAACAAGAGAGAAGCATGGAGTAGCGAGTCAGCAAAGAGGAGGATTTTATTTTAGGTGTCATGGAGCAACACTGAAAGGTTTTAAGCAAGAGAGTGACAGGATCTGAAATATATTTTTAAAGAATGCATCTGGCTGCTTCGAAGACACAGAATTGTCTGTACACAATGATCAAGTAGGGATGGACACTGAAGTGATGGAGAAACTGGGACTCTGAGCGGGGCTGGCACTGATGGTTTGTTTGTCCCAAGTTGGAATGAAGACAGAGATAGAGGTTAGGTTTGAGATATATTTTGGAAGCAAAGTTTATAGGACTTGCTGATGGAAAGGTAAGAATCAAGGCTACTTGCCAGGTTTTTGGATAAAGCACCTGAATGGATGATAGTACCATTTCTTGGAAAGGGAAATCAGTCAATCAAAAGTTGTAACATGCCCTCGCTGTTTGGCTCAGTGGAGAGAGTGTCAGCCTGGGAACTGAAGGGTCCCGGGTTCAATTCTGGTCAAGGGCACTTGCCCGGGTTGTGGGCTCTATCCCCAGTAGGGGACATGCAGGAGGCAGCCAATCAATGATTCTATCTCATCACTGATGTCTCTATCTCTCTCTCCCTCTCCCTCTCTGAAATCAATAAAAAATATATATTTTTAAAAAAAGTTGTAACATGGGACTTATTTAGTTTGAGATGCCCTTTAGTCAGTCAAGTGGATATGTTAAATAGGAGAGAGAGAGATTAAATATGAGTTGGCATAGTCCAGAAAGAACTCGTGGGAGAAAAAGGACTGGCCCTTGAAAAGTGGGTTGGATTCAGATGGATATGGGAGGGATTTTATGCATTTTCAACAGAGGAGATAAAATTAGAAAATATGTAGAAGGGAGAGTATGTATGAAATGTGGTTGGAGGTAGAAGAATGGGGAATTATATTGGGGAAAAGTAAGAGGTGAAATTAGAAATATAAGGTATGGGCTAGTTTATAGGGACCTTCAATAGAAAGAGTTCAGATTCTTCCTCTAAATAAACATAGAGCCATTGCCAAGTTTAGAGTCAGAGCTAAGGTAAATTTCAATTCTGTCTAGTTCTCTGTTATATCCCTGGTTCTTAACATGGAGTCTGGTACATAGCCGGTGGTCAATTTATTAAATGAATGAATGGAAAACGAATGATGATTGCATAGCTAAACATGTTGCACAATGAGAGAACAATGGGTGGAAAAAAGACAATGAAAGGACTTCCTATTTCAAACATGACGGTTTTCAGATGAGGGAATAAAAACTTTGTCTAATATAGCGATAAAGAGAAGGACATAAAAGTGCCTCATTATTTCACCCAACATGGCATGACAAAGGTAGAGAGGATATAGAAGTTTAGTTCATCCAGGAGGTACTAAAGATTTAAAATATTACAACAGAGTTTTACTAAAACAATGAATTTGACAGAGAATTTAGTTGGTTAATGAGATTAAGAAAATTTGGATAAGATTTTTTAAATGTTCTAAAAATCAAGAGGCCCAAATTTTTCTCTCAGCTATTTATGCATCATGCCTTTCAATTCTTAAGTAGTTTTATAACCTGAAACTTCATGTAATTTTTTTTCAGTGTGTCCGTTTCTGCTGCAACTGGAAGTTGGTTAGATTATTTTCTAGGGCAGAATATTGATATCCAGGGGAATGATGAATCAAGACCTCACTTTTCTCTGGAACCGTGCTATTGTTCCAGGGATGTCCATTTTCTACAAAAATCTGTAATGGTCACACATTTGTATTTTTGTGCAGACACACACGTATGTTAGAGTTCTGGGACGCGGAGGTGGTTGTGTTGTGTTGCTCACTAAAGAAGCAAAGCTAAGTCACTGCTCAGCCCACAAAGAGGGAAACACAGGATGAAAAGCTCCAGGAAAGTCAGTGCGCTCTGTTGGCACTCACTTGCTATTGGCCTCAAAGCTCTCAGATTATACGCTCCTTTTATTGGATTATTACTTTAATGGGACTTTTTAAAGGGCATTTTAATAGCCTCCTTGTTTCAGCAGATATACATTGAAAGGCACTTGGAATACCTCCCAGTTGCAACATTTTTGATCTTCACATTTCTTAGAGTTCTGACAACCTACCAGGTAACAGTTAGTATGATATTATGCCGACACATTCCAGAGCTGGCAGTTGTTAGATTTGCCAGTGCAGTTTGTTATCCAGATCCCATGGGCCTGAGATTTATGGCCTTTTCCTTTTACCCACTTCTCCATAGACCCTTCCCCTGCCCTCTTTTTAAGTTTTTTAACTCTTTGACTGACTACACTATAGATACGTTTTTAGGTATATCGTGATCATCTACAGTCAACGCATAACCTAGTACTAAACAAGGATTAATCACAGGCGTTCTTATATTATGAATTTGCACTACTCTGTGTAATTTGAAGAATCGGAGATAGTTTATTTAAGGCACAGATATTTGTTTTCTTCACCCAGAATCACAGATGGATCTTAGGTGATATCTATAAACCTCCTGAAAAGCTACATCCTGCACCGTGACTCTGCCATGGTCACTACAGATGTCTTCCCAAATAAGAACTTCAAGTTTGGGAAGGGACAGAGAGGAAAAAAAAAATCAGAAAATGATCATAAAGATGCTTCAAAGTGCCCTTTTTAGCAGCTAATGATAACAAAGGCCAGGCAAGTGTAAAACTCTGTGGGTATGGACCTGGCTTCAATCCAAAATGTATTTCTCATTCAGCCTTCTCATGCAGACCGAACAGGATTCAGGCAAGCTCCTGTTCCCATAGATGCTTACCAGAGACTGTGGACTTTGTAACTCGGATGATAGCCTCACTTTGGAAAAGGATCCTCTGCCAACTTCTCCTGAGAACTGCATCCCTTTTCTCTGGTTGGCTTACCATCTTTTCCTTTAGTGTCCTGCAGGCTTCCTACAATTTGTCTAAGAAGATATCTATTATTTTCTAGCATGTCTAGAACTTACTGTATCTCTTTAATCTTTCTTATTTTTTGCTTCTTCACCTATCTGTACTACATTATTAGGAATTGCTTTACAACTATTGTTCAGTTTATAAATTTTCTCCTTAGTGACGTTTCATATGTTTTTAACCTAAATATTTAATATATCAATTCTTATGTTTTTCATCTCTAGACATTCTTTTTGGTTCTTTACTATAGTTCCTTTTTCTTTTTTATAGTGCCTCAATATTTTGTTTTTGCTTCCTACTTGTATGACTTCATTTAAAACATACTTATTTTAGAACATCATTGCCTAACCATATTTTCGAAGTTTTTGAGAATCTAATCCTACAAGTTGATGAATTCTTCAATTATACTTCATAACTGTGCGCTTATCTTTAGCAGAGTACTATCCAGCATAATCTGTTGTGACTTGGGTTGAGGACATGTCCCTCCAGAATTATTTTGCATTTACTTCTTCTAAACACCCCAAGGACAAATCCAACTTGGAACTAATTTTAAAGTTAAGTCTTTTGTTTTAGGGGCACAGATTATGCAAATAATGTAATTTGAACATCAAACTCAAATGTGTTGTAAATCCACAGGAATAAATTCTTAGGAGACTCTTTTTTTCTTAGCAATAATACAGTTAGAAACAAAAAAAAAACGTTCCTTTGTTATGTCCTTCTGCTAATGGAAAATTTTTATGCTCAGTTTTTAACTGTGGGTTCAAACTTTGAGCATCCATATTTTATAAAGAACCAAGTATTTGCCTTACCAGGGCTTAAAGTAAATGAACGCTTACTACCAGATTGACAACTTCTCTTTAACCCTTGGGATAGTTGTCTGCTTATCACTTTGGTTTTCAGTTCCCTCTTTGTTTCTAATACATATACTTGACTGATACATATTATTTTAGGAAACTCTGGTAAGTATTCTTTTTTTTTAAAAAAAATATATTTTATTGATTTTTTACAGAGAGGAAGGGAGAGGAATAGAGAGCTAGAAACATCGATGAGAGAGAATCATTGACCAGCTGCCTCCTGCACAGCCCCCACCAGGGATGTGCCCGCAGCCAATGTACATGCCCTTGACCGGAATCGAACCTGGGACCCTTCAGTCCGCAGACCGACGCTCTATCCATTGAGCCAAACCGGTTTTGGCAAGTATTCTTTTTTAATTTAACTGCCTACTCTGTGACTAGACACACACGCACATGCACAAAAACACTTTATATGCAAATGACTTCAGTGATAGTCACCATTCATTGAGCCCTTAAAATGTGACAGGAACTATGCTATCTTATGTGCATTATCTCAATAACAACATTCTAAATAGGTACTATTATTATTTCCATTTTACAATCAAGAAAAGAGAGATTTTGAGGGTTTGGAAAACTGCCTTAAGGTGACAGAACTAGTATGGGAATCCAAAGTTATCCCAAACCAGCAGCAGATCTTCTTAATCATCATCCCATAGAGTCCTCACATGTGTGAGCCTCCCTCTATGAGACAAGGTGTCTCAACATATGCACATCTTTTCTCTGTTTTAAAACTTTTCATTTAACAAAATATTTATAGTTTTATAAACTGTTAAGAGATTGTATAAATGTATTGATATTTTGTCAATCAATGCCACTTCTGTATTTCAAGTCAAGTGGAAAATGTATCATGGTAAAAATATGTTAATTTGCTTTTGCAAACTGAATTTTGAAGGAAGTAAAAATATAGTAAACTTTTATTTCTTCTTCATGCTGGAGAATTATTTGTCCATCTAAACAAATTTTGCAAATCAGCAGATTAACCTTTCACATACAAAATTTTAATAATTTTAGTAGAAATATTGCTTCCTTCTCTTTTATTAATGCCATAGTTTTAATGAGTTTAACCAGCAATCCAGACTCTCCTTTATTAGCTCTGAAGTTCCCCAAATTTGTGGCTTTTTTGAACATTTTTAAAATAAGACAGTCTCAACGGAACCATTCTGATTCTATAAACATTTTTATATCTTTGAACCAAAATAAGGAGTCATCAGAATCTCATTTTATTTTCTTCTAGAAGATTCCCCTAGTTGGCTAAATTTAGGGTAAAAATAGATTTATAAAGGAGGGAGGGCTACTGTCCAGTAGCATCAAGATTCAAACAAAATGGATATATCAACTTAAGAATCATACCAAACTCCTCAATTTTAACATATCTTTGCTATTGTAAATAGCAAAGCAATGAATACTAAACCACAGGATATGAGCACTCCCCAAATTAATTCATATTAAATTACCTTTCTATAAATTTGAATATTTACCACACCCTCATATATATATTGTATGCACTTTTTTTGCTAATATGATTAATAAATGATTTTTAATCTCTAAAATTATAATAATTTGTGAGATTGAACATCTTTTATAATATTCATGAGCACTGCATTCCTTCTATCTATAATAATAAAAGTGTGATATGCTAATTAGACCGGATGTCCTTCTGGTACGAAGCCCGGGGCTGCAGCGGCAGGATTGAGGCAGCTGCCGCGGCTGCGAGGGAGGAATCGAGACAGCTGCAGTTGCGAAGGCCTACTCTTGCACAAATTTCATGCATCAGGGCCTCTAATTGTTGAATAATTGTCCATATTGATTGTCCATATAATTAGTTGAGTCTGGATATATTTCCCACTACATATTTTGTATAGTAATATTTAATAATTAGTTTTTTAACACTTCCCAACTAATCAGTCATCTTTTGATTTTTGGGATTTTCTACACACAGAGGCTTCTAATTTTTATATATTCAAAAATATTAGTTTTATTTGTTATGATATTTTGAATGTTTTTAATTCCTCTCTCAGCTGTTAGAAAAACATATTTGTTTCTGTTTTCTTCTGGCTTTCATGGTCCCATTACCAGTTATTAATCTGGATTTATTTTAACATCTAGAAGCAGTAAGAACCTACTTTTTTTGTTTCTAAATATGTAAATAGTCTTCTGTAGTATTAATATTTTTGCATAATACATTCATTCTCAATGCATCTGACATGCCTCTTTTTTAAAATAAGTATTAACTTAGTATATATTATAGAGTGCATCTAGTTTTCTGCTATTATTTTTAAAAAATATATATTTGTTTATTAACCAGAGAGGTAGAGAGAGATAGAAACATCAATGATGAGAGAGAATCACCGATCAGCTGCCTCCTGCACACTCCCTCACTGGGGTTTGAACCCACAGCCTGGGCATGTGCCCTGACTGGGAATTGAACTGCGACCTCCTGGTTCATAGGTCGACACCCAACCACTGAGCAACACTGGCTTGGCTCTGCTGTTATTTTAAATAATTACTGAGTCAATTCTATATACACTGAGTGGCCAGATTATTATGATGTCTGAACACATAATAATCTGGCCACTCAGTGTATATCCTATATAATAAAAGGCTAATATGCAAATTGTCCCCTCGACCAGGAGTTCGACAAGCAGGCAGGCCGGCCAACTGCCTATGTCCCCTCCCGCTGGCCTGGCTGGCCGGACCCCACCCATGCACGAATTCATGCACCGGGGCTCTAAAATACACACACACACACACACACACACACACACACACACACACACACTGAGTGGCCAGATTATTATGCATTCAGAGATCATTATAATCTGGCCACTCAGTGTAGATTATTAATGCTTTATAGGATGTTTACATATCTAATAGGTATGTTCACCAACCATATGTCCAAATGCCCTTTCTTATTATTACTCTACAAAAACAGCATTTTGAGTTATTTTTAGCAGTTTAGATCACCATCATAAAACTTAGAGACAAAATAGAACCTTTTCTATATATTCAGGTTCTCATTGTGAACATCAAATCTTTTGTTATGTGATACCATGGAACCCTCTGGGCATTTGCACTTAAATAAATATTGTGGGATGTTTCATCTAAAAAGTATTCCATGGCCAAGAACATTTGGGAAATATTGCCTATTTCACTCCCTTCTTGTAAATTCATAATAAATATAAACATATAAAAGACAGAGAAATGAAGGAATCATACAGGGAAGAAATCTATGTGATTGTTTAACCCAGTGTTTTCCAGATTACGATGTCATTTTAATTTTTGCTTAACAATTACTAGCAAACGATGAACATGGCTGCTTTGCCCTGTATGTTATAAGAACCTTTCTTTCCTTTTGGCTACTCTCAGTCCTTTTTTAAAAACACTATTGCTTGAAAGGTTGACTGATCCCTCAATTGAGCTGGGCATTACTATCTAGGAGTGTCTCTCATGGGCAAAACACAGAAGTGGTTAGAGAAGGCAGAGATGGTGAATTTGTGACATGTCAGACCCAACCAGAGAGGTTTCCATTCCTTCATGTTGCAGGAGCTGATGGGAGTGACTTTAGTCAAGGAAAGAGAGAAGCTCCCCGCTAGCCTGCAGCCCTGCAGAAAGTGGGTCACTTCACCGCGGAGGAATGGCCTGGGTGGCACTTCAGAGACACGGTGGTCAGGGAACAGACTCCTTATTCATCGCCGGGGAGATAGTGTTTTTCCTCTCCTGTGATAGATTCACGCTGGCCCGCAGTCTTTCTGGTTAGGCGTGACTTCCTGAGGGATTTTCTCTGGATTCGCAGAAGGTTCCCTGAATCCCAGGGAAAGCCTGACTCACCCACAGGCCTGTCAGGGTGGGGCTGGCATGACTTGGATGCAACTTCTACTTGGCTGAACTTACATGACGGTAATTTTCAGCCTCACATAGACTGCCTCTAGGAGAAATGGAAGAACAGGACACGGAAAAGGCCCCACGGAGGTGCTGACGGGCAGTAAAACCTCCTCTCACAGGCCTCCCACTGGTGCCCTGGGGTGACATGGTAGGGAACTTGAAAAGTATATATATATATATTTTCAACTTCCTTTTATCCCTGCAGCAGCTTCTCCAACAAGTTCATGTCCCCAGAGATCCTAATAACTGATACCTATTCTAATAACGGATGCAGTATTTTGGACAACTGAGTTCAAGTCTAGAGCTGATTTCCCAACTTGGCACCTCAGTCCTTAGCTTCTTTACAGAAACGCTAAAACTTCCTTTTAATACCATATCTGTGTTCTTTATCACGTAAGTTACAAGAACAATCTTGTTCCTATTTAATGCCACCCCTGGAAGAGGTACTTAAATTCTCACACACTGTTGCTCATGTGCCAACACAAACACATCTCTGATTTCTGTAAACGAGCAGGGTGATGCAGCTGTCTGGTTGATAACTACCTCTGAGGAACTGAAGGGTTTGTTTGCTATTCCTTAGAGCAAACAGTAGCCAGACACCAGATAAAGAGACCGTAACGGGTTGACCCTGAGGTTGGTTAGGAGAGTAAGTAGGCAAGTCACATGAAGAAGAAAAGGAGATACTTGGAAGGAACAACTTCCTCAAATGTTTGAATCCCATGTCTGACTCACTAGTTGAGTGACTTCCAGCAACCTACTTTACCTAGTCTTTAGTTTCCTATGAAACAGGGGTGCAGTGGTGTTTGCCTCACATGAATGTCATGATGGTTACATGAGATGTGTGTGTGTGTGTGTGTGTGTGTGTGTGTGTGTGTGTGTAATGCATGTAGCCCATAGTCACCCCCAGGGAATGTTAAGAATTTTGTGATGACAATGGCCTTTGAAGGGTCATTGAAACCTTGGAAATCAGGTGCCCATGAGCAACTTTCTGGGAAAAAGGGTCCATCACTTTCATCAAGAATTCTTCAAACAATTAAAAACTCCTGAGATGGTAGAAAGCAGTTTGAAAACATCAAATATATGGTGACAGAAAAAGATTCGACTTTGAGTGGTGGGCACACAATGCAATATACGGATGATATATCATACAATTGTACATTTGAAACCTACATAATTTCATGATATACCAATGTCACCCCTGTAAAATTCAATTTAAAAAGAAAACATTAAGAGCATCACTGAAGTAAAAGGGAGTTGTTCCATCCAAAGTGATATTTCTGTAGGTACAAAGATAATTTCCACCTTGTTATCCTTAACTAAGGTGACCAGACGTCCCGCTTTTGGCAGGACAGTCCCAATTTTTAACAATTTGTCCCGCGGTGTTTTAAAAAAGTCCCGATTTTTGGAAAGAATGGATGACAAGCTAGGGAACAGCGGGAGAACGGGAAGGGAATATACGGTTTTCGGCGGCCATGTGGCTAGTTAGCCAGGATATGAGTTTTATATTATTTTTGTTAATTTTATAATGTTAAACTTTAATAATAACAAATAATTGTTGAGAACTGATTATCAAGAACTGCTTATCAAAGTTCGCATTGTTGATCAGTTGTTAGAATTCGACCACCATTGTTTGGACTTAATGAACAATGGCATTTTTTGGGATTGGCAACGACGAAAACATTTTGTAACTGTCTCTCAGACGATACACATCGTACTGCGTGCTAGTAAGCTAGTTAAACAAGTGATGTCATTACAAATCAGCTATTCAGATAATTTAGGTAAGTATTTATTCATTTATTTCATAAATACATAAATATTCTTGAATTTAGCAGATAGTACTTGTATTATTTATATTTTATAGTGGCGGCAATAAGTCTAGCGCTGGCCTTGAAAGTGACACTTATGACTTACGTTACGGCAAATTCAGAGGAAAAATAATACAAGTTAGTATTGTTATTATTTAGAAAGAAATATAGGATTAAAATAATTTTTAAAATATACTTTATAACAATCAAATTAATTTAATTTATAAACTAACAATAAAATATGTTCATGTAATTATGTACGTACTTACTGTGTTTTTAAGCAATACGTATATAATAATTTATAATATAATTTTAAATTATTTTTTTTTTAGATTTTTAACATAATGAGTAAGAAAAGAGGATGCAAATTCAACGATGATCTAAGAAGTGAATTTCCTTTTATTAAAAAAACCAAAAGTGATTACAATATAGACCAAATTTTTAATCAAGAACCCCCCCCCCCCCCGCCCCAGGCCAAAACCGGTTTGGCTCAGTGGATAGAGCGTCGGCCTGCGGACTCAAGGGTCCCAGGTTCGATTCTGGTCAAGGGCATGTACCTTGGTTGTGGGCACATCCCCAGTAGGGGGTGTGCAAGAGGCAGCTGATCGATGGTTCTCTCTCATCGATGTTTCTAACTCTCTATCCCTCTCTCTTCCTCTCTGTAAAAAATCAATAAAATATATTTTAAAAAAAAGACACCCCCCTCCCCCCATCAATGGTGTCCCGCTTTACCAATGTTAAAATCTGGTCATCTTATCCTTAACTAAAAGGTATGTGTTGCTTTTCTTCACTTATTTAAAGATTACCCTCCTTCCTTCCAAACTCAGGTCAGATACCCACTTGCAGAACACCTGACTGGGCCACTCAAGTGACCCCTGCAAAGTTCTTGCCTCTCTGACTTCATCCCAGTTCTTAGAAAGCAGGGCTCCAACTGTACACCTTCCTCAATGCCCAGCAAAATCCTTTGGACATGGTTACTAATAAACAAATGTGTATTATTGCTAATGATATTTCAGAGTGTGTTCTATGTAGAGTATAATGAGCTTCTTCTGGGTAAGTCCATTTAGGGGGCTATGCTGTCTGTAGGGCACAATATCCAACATATCCGTGCTGCATGAATGGTGAATGAAGATTTTTTTAAAAAAGGGTCACTATGAGTCAGTTACACACCAATAAATGGATAAACTAGGCAGGTAAGGAGGGCAGAAAGGAGCTTTTTTTTTTTTTTTTTTTTTTTTTAAAGATCACCATCTGGAATGTGTAACGAACCCTCATGGTATTTATTTCACACGAATATTATTCAGTTCAATTGTGTACCCAGAATTCACTGGGCCAATATAGTTTCATCAAGAGACCACAGTTTAAGTTTAAAGGATACGTTGCCTTTAGACTCTGCTTGAGAACGAAGTCCCAACCATAGTTACATGAGTTTTTCTCCTAAGGTCCTAACATGAAGGGCATCACCCATTGCTGATTTGTATGTTTCTAGGTCTCCAGCACTACCTGTGATAAACAGAATAGGAAAGGGAAGATTCTTAAAATCAAAAGGAAAACAGCCAATCTGGCAAGTAGATTTTCTTTTGTGGTGATAGGGTTGGGAGAGAAAGGGGATATGTTTGTGCAAAGCAGCCACGAAGTGCCATTGGAGCTATTGATGGATAAGCTGTTTCTGAAACCTGTGTTTTTTAAAGAAACCCTATCAGCAGCACCAAGAGGCTCGTTTGCTGCAGATTTGTCTTCAAACTGCTTTTTTTTTCTCAAAATGCTCAAGATAAGCACAACTTAACTTGAGAGAGAAACTATATACATTTTTCATTTAAACACAGAGCAAATGAGAAACCACACGACATATACAACTGTGAGAGCAGGAGACAAATATGCTTATGAGAAGGCAAACAAAGATGCCGGCTGGGAGCAGAATCCCAGGCAGGGCACAAAGTCAAAGAAAAAATGGACCACTGGGAGCAGCGGGAAATCTTTGCTAGAAACTCAGGCTGTGGCTATTTCTCACACCCTCCCCCCCTTAAGGGGTATGCCTACTTCAATTTCATAAGATATTCTAAATTGAAATTTTACAGAGTACAGATTCACAGCTTCTTCCTGGCTGGTGTGTTTTTATGAAGCCCCAAAGTAGAATTGGAAAAATAAGTTGTGTTGTGGATCATATAGTGTCTTCAATAAAGTGAACAGTGATGCCATATTCTTTTTAAAAATATATTTTCAATTTCTTTATTTTAGATAGAGAGGAAAGGAGAAGGAGGGAGGGAGAAAGGGTGTGTGTGTAAGAGAGAGATCAATTTGTTGTTCCACTTATTTATGCATTCATTGGTTGATTCTTGTATGTGCCCTGACCGGAGCTCAAATCCACAACCTTGGTGTATCAGGATGATGCTCTAACCCAGTGGTCGGCAAACTCATTAGTCAACAGAGCCAAATATCAACAGTACAACGATTGAAATTTCTTTTGAGAGCCAAATTTTTTAAACTTAAACTTCTTCTAACGCCACTTCTTCAAAATAGACTCGCCCAGGCCGTGGTATTTTGTGGAAGAGCCACACTCAAGGGGCCAAAGAGCCGCATGTGGCTCGCGAGCCACAGTTTGCCAACCACGGCTCTAACCAACTGAGCTACCCGGCCAGGGCAGTGATGCCATATTCTGAGCACATGGTTAGGTACAGAAAACTAGCATCAACTCTTGGGATGCATGAGGAACATGCAGCCCCAAATCATCATTTGTAACATCAGGGACATGGTAGAGTTGCCTTTCTGAAATCATGTTGCATAGAAGGTTAGTTCCGTTGGATCTTAGCAGGGGAAATGCCAAATGAATGGTTCTGTAGTCAAATCTCTCACTGCCTTGCTAATGAAGAACCTTGTATATACAGATATACATAAGAAACAAACTCAATGCAGACATTTTAATCACATTTTAGTAAATGATGTCCAAAGATTGGTCTTACTTCTACATCCTACTTCTGGATTCCAGAGTATGTTCAAGAAAACACGTGTCTAAACAAAACAGAAACAGACTCATAGTTACAGAGAACAAACTGAAGATTGCCAGAGGAGAAGGGGTATGGGGAGATGGGTGAAAAAGGTGAAGGGATTGAGAAGTACAGATTGGTAGTTACTGAATAGTCATGGGGATGTAAAGTACAGCATAGGGAATATAGTCAGTAATATTGTAGTAACTATGTATGGTGCCAGTTGGGTACTACGTAGAAATATCAGGTGGGACACTTTGTAAAGTATGATTATCTAATCACTATGCTGTACACCAGAAACTAATACGAAATAAAATTGAATGCAAACTGTAATTGAAAATAATTTTTATTATTATTATTTTTTATTTGAAAATATTTTTTAAAAATTAAAAAAATACTTGTTCTACAAAAATTATATACATACATATATATGTGAATAATACATAAATAACATCTCTGCTAACATAATTTAGAGAAATTCTATACTATATCCCTTATTTTTAAGCACCATAAAGCACTTGAGTTCATTAAAGACTTTAAAATTCTATAGCAGAAAAATTCTATTTAATCCAGCATTGCTAAAATTTATCTCATCATGAAAATCTTATTTTTAATAGAATATACTGACGTAGAAAAATATTTAATAACAAATTGAATGAAAAAGTACAAAAGAAAATAATCATAAAGATTATACACTATGTTCCATTTTTATAAGATAATTACATATTGATTTTCCCTTCTTTTCCATAACACATATTTTTGTTAGAAAAAAATATGTTATTGATAGCATTTTTAAAATGCTTCAGAGTGCTTTATTTGGCATTGGGAAAAGGTACATAGAGAATGACCCACTTTCTAAAGTTTCCAAGGACATATTCAAATCTCTGACGGTTATAACAGGAGCCAAACACCTTCAGTGAGTGACGGCCCTGTCTTGCCATGTAATGTCACGGGAAGTGCCCCAGGCTCCTATTTCTACTCTTAATTGGTGCACCTGAAAATTATCCATTGAACGGAGCTTTGAATCGCTTGCATAATTAGTATAGTATATAACAAGAAGACCAAGTATTCCCGTGCTTTCCCCCTCACAAACACCAACTTTAGGCACCTGACCAAATACTATTCAATTTCATCTGAATGTCTCTTTCCTCCTTGAACAAACAAAAGCAGTGGGTTTCTCCCCCAGCCCCCTTCAGTAGATGGGCAAAAGAGAATTGAGTAGCACGTACTTCCACCCCAGCTAAGAGCAGAGAGACAAGAGGGAGACAGGAAAGGTGCATGGTCTTCATTCTCCATATGCCTCTCACTTTAAGGAAACGAGGATTCATAGAAAGTGTGCTATGGCAGGGAAGTGTACTTAATTCAGAGAATGTACTAGATGGAGATTTTGCTACAGCAGAGAAGAAGCTGTGAGACCTGACAAAGAAAGCAGGGGATGTAGCTTCCACCTTGAAAGAGCTTATCATCAAATGCTTAGAGCAGGGTAAATGTAAGGAATGGGATTCATAGATTTCAGCTCTACTGGGGGCGGTGGGCGGCTCTAAATTCTGTGCAGTCAGGGAGGTAGGAAGGAGTAGAGAGCTGGAGAATTGTGCAGTCTACAGATAGATCTGGAAAGACTGTAACTAGGTCAACCAAGAAGTGTGCGTGCATGTCTGTGTTATGCTCTCCCGAGGCTTGCCGCCAGAGGTGTAGACCAGGCTCATGCCCTCAGGGAGCAGGCTTTCTTCCTGGTTGACTAGATGGCATACCTAGAGGAAATATTAAAAAAAATGAATATATAAATAAAAACAGTATGTAATTTGGTTTGAAATGAGGGGATAGAGCCTGGCATAGAGCCTGGAAAGTGGGTACTTAACACGTGTTTATTGAATTTAATTAGATCTCTGAGCCGCCAGAGGGCTAGACATGAGACCTCTGCAGAGCTATGCAGGAAACGAGGATCCCTATGAAGCAAGAGCAGACAGAAACAATGGCAGAGGTGGCAAAATGGGCCTTTGGGACAAGCCGGGGAGAGGGCAATTAGGAAAGATTTTCAACACAACAATCAACGGTTTAAATTTGATAAGAAAGGCACATTAGAACCACTTTTATGCTCAAAGAAGGTAAGTGAAAGTCAAAATAAGTCCTGAGGACCAGTGCTTCTGGTAAGAATTACTCAAGAGAGATGAGACTTCAATGAGGCAAACTAACGACAGCTCTGGTGGTCTGGCCAGGTCTCAGATGCATTAGTCTATTGCTTGGAATGAATGTTCTATTCGGCTTTCTTGGCGGTCCATGGCAAAGGCCATCTCACATGAACATCAGAGATGAGTAGAAGAGATCATTGCTTATTATGTAACACATATATCTCCCCTCGTGACAGGCAGAGTCATAAAAATATTTCCAAACCACAAAATAAAACTCACTTACATCACTGCTTACATAGGCTCTGGATACTTGAATTGTGTGCGTTTGTATAATGTCAGGCATGGCTGGGTGTGTTCGTTCCTTCGCACATCTGTCCAGCCTGCTTGTTTGGGAAAGTAGACCCTAAAGAGGATGACCCTTTCAGTTCCTGCCAGCCCAAGGTCAAAAGCCTGTGGTCATGGCTTTCTACTGCAGATTATTGTATAGAGCAGAGCTCTGAAGTGCACTCTGAACCAGCCTTTGTGTGACTTCAATTCCAAACTAATCATCTAGTGTTAAAATCCCAAGGAAAAATGTGCAGGTTGGAAGGGTGGAAGAAGAAAAATTTGCTTCTATTTTATGTTGTATTTTTCTTAACTAGATTAAGAAGCTGCCCATCATTTTTTTCAACCTGGAAATTCTAAAAAAGAAGAAGAATCCAGGACCTTCTATCTCCAAGATGATTTCAATGCATTAAGTCCCACCATTCATTTAACCTCATAAAGGCATTTTTGTTCCTGAAATAATTATTCCAGATAAGAAATATCCCATTCCAATTCTTTAAAATCAGACCCAGAGGACATATATTGGCAGTGTCTCTTGACTAAAGAGTGGTACTTAATATCAGGATTTGTTTTTCTCCCAACGACAGATACCACCAATGTCAGACAACATTCGCAATGGAAATCATCGCTTTGGGCACTGAATCCAGCCACAGAGCTTTTGGCAAAAGGGCTGTAACCTCTTCTCTCTCCTCACCAGTGAGAATCCCACCACAGTTTTCCATCCGTTGGTGACCTCCATCCCAGATTACCTCAATGCCCTTTGCTCAGGGCTATGGTTAAAGACCTCCCAGAAGCTCCAGCTGTTGGTACAGAATGCATCAGTCTTCTAGTTGTTAACGGTCATAGGCTGACATGACTGGGGTGTCTCTGAGTCCCCAGGGCCCCTCTGGCTTAGGCTGGTGGTCCCAAGCCCTTTCATCAGCTTGAGCCACTGAGTTTTTCAACAAATATATTGGACCCATTGATAATTTGCAACTTTTGAATCTTCTTGTAAGTTCACCACTTCTAGGCAAGGTGGTGGACTGGATATAAGTAAAAGAAATAAAACACTCTTGAGAATGAATAGCTGCAAAAGGAAGTCTGGGTGAGTTCCCTCAGCTTTGCACAACAAATTAGGCAAGAAGGAAGAGAAGGAAGCAATAAAGAAAGTATAATTCTCACTGGAAATATTGGAACACTTTGTAAAGTATATGATTGTTTAACTACTATGTGGTACACCTGAAACTAATACAAAATATTAGTTTTTGTGTTCCATGCAAACTGTAATTGAAAAATAAAATTTTAAAAAGAAAAAAGTATAATTCTCTTTGAAAGAATGCAAATGCTTGATAGCTGGAAGCTAGAAATTCTATAGCAAGATGATCTCCCTGTCCATGCCCTACCTTTATAACAACTAATTAATACTTTAAAGAAAATGAGTATGAAATAGCAATTTTCAGCAGAGAATTATACACCTTGGTTCTACTTCTTCTGGTCTTCAATGAAACCCATCATTACCAGGTAGTATCCCAGGTTTGTTGACTATGGAAATATGATTTTAAAAAATAGCAAGGCAAAAGGTCATTACCTTTAAATGCTTCACTTCCAAAAGTTTGCTTTTATAAAACACTTGCTTGGAAATCAGAAATCTAATAAGTAGGTAGAATGACTTATTCAGATATTAGAGTGAAGTCATCCATTACCCAAAAAGAAAGATGGTTCATAATCAAGCATTTTATGCTAATGAAGACTCAAAAATTAAGAAAGTTACATGACTAGGAAAATGGAATTAGCTAGGTTAGTGTAACTGATTCCTAGAATTAATGCTGTTTTCTGCTACTAAGTGTATTAAAGTAACTGTGGAAGTCACAGCTGTTCGTGTTTCATACATTCCCAGGAGTGTTAGAAAAGAGTAGCTGATGACAAATAAGTATATTTAATGAAAATAGTTATATGAGGGAATGCATGTTAAAATATATTGACACAGGTACTATACTTGTATTATAGGGATATGGATCATATGCATCTCCCTAGAAAGAGCTGAGGTTTTAGTCCTGATTCCTCATTATGTCCCCTTCACAATACCAGTTACCTTCATTCTGGTCCCCACACTGGCTAGCCAGTTACCAGAGACAGGGCTATGTGTCCACCTGTGCATTCAATACAAGTGTAATGATTCTGCCAATGGATTCACCATTCCAAGGAAACTACCCATTGCCTTACATTCTATTGGGGTCAGTTTCCCTTGGTATTCCTTTCCTGCATTTAAAGACCCTCTAGTCTCAGCAGCCTAAGAACATTCCTTTGGTTTTTCTAGTCCTTAAGGGTCACCGTCCTTCAGAGTCAAGTACCTGCTCCTAATATTTCAGGTTGCCTGAGATTTCTAAAAGCCAAACCCGTGACTACCACTGGTTTGTTTACTACTCTCTGGTAAACAATATAACCAGTCTACAGCAAAACCAGGAGTGAAACAAAAGGCAAGAGAGTGATTTGTGTCCCCCCCCCCCCCCCCCCCTTCTAAAGTCAAATGCATACTCTATAAAAGCTATCTGTATCCCAATTTTAGGTACTTCTTACCTTTCTACTCTTTGTGTTCTTTCTTTTGGAAAATGATGGTGATTAGTTGGTTGCAAGTTTTCCTTTGTGACCTTAATTTGCTAAATATAAAGATGAAATTCCTATTATTCTTTTCCTTCCCTTTCCTCTCTCTCCTTTCCTTCTTCTCCTTTTCTCTCTCGCACTTGTTTATTCATTCTTTGTTATTTTCCTGTGTTGTGAAATTCAAAGGTGTAGAAAACATGGAACCATGGCCTCTCACTGGTCACCAGGCTATATTGTTTAACTGTCAATGACTACCTTGTAATGACCATGCAGGTCCTTTTAAACCTCCTCAGACTATATTGGAATCTATCCCTGCACATTCTGAACATGGAAGGAGAAAAGATGTATTTTCCATGGAGGGCCTCTGGTAAGACTATCCAGAAAGAAGAAAGAGGGGAGAGGTGAGAGGGAGAGGAAGAAAAGAAAGGAAGGCAAGGCAAAGCAAGGAAAGGAGCAGAGGCAAAGATGGTTGGGGGTGTCTAGTTAAAGTGGAAGTCTAGGAAGAATATAAAGGAGGGGACAAACTGGTTATTCATAGTCTTCTAATCTAAGCAGAGAAACTAAAACTTGATTCAGAAAGAAATAGACCACAAGAACTAACAGAGGAAAAACAATGCTGGTACAACTGATGATTAAAAGTCTATTGTGAGAAAGAAAACACAAAAAGTCCATTGTGCCTACCCCCCACCCTTTCCTCAACTTTCTGTTATTTTATGTAGATACTTCTTGCAAATATCCTTAGGCTGTGCTTACTGATTAAGATTACTTCCTTCCACAAATATTTGTTAGAATTTACCCCACACTAGGCAGTAAGCCAGAAAAATTCCCCATCTTCTTAAAATGAAAAGGGTACCATGTCTCTAGGTAAATGTTATAAAGATAGATATTCTTCTCAAATAAAAATTTCGTCTAATACATTTCTAATCAAAATTTCAGTTTGGTGAATAAAAATAACTAGACCAACTGAAAATGAAGAGTGTGGGGAGGTGCATTCAGTTCTCATTGTTAAAATACTTAGAGACATAATAATTAAAAGTATCTACCTAAAATCATATAGTATAATAAATGGTACAAGAAAGAACAGTTAAAGACAGATCCTGTTATATGTAGGAATGTTATATCACAAAGGCCACATTACAAACCAATGGAGCAAAAAGTAATGAGAAGATTTGGATACAATTGATTAATCAAAAATTAATATAAAATTAGAGCTTTATCACAAATCTTTCACTGAAATTATTTTCATTTGTATGAAAGAGTTAAGTGTAGATATGTAACTGAAATAACAAGGAAATACAGCCTGTATTAATCTGATCCCTAGATGAGGAAGGTCTTTCATGGGATTAAAAAAAACCACAAAAAACAATGGAAGAAATACAGAAAGTAAGGATAAATTCAAATACACATCATTTAAAAATAACTGTTATTCAAAGCTTATAAATTAAAAAGAGAAAAAAGAAGGAAATCTAAGAAAATATTTAACCTAAAAGTTGATACTAATAATTAAGAAAATAAAAAGCAAAAGAAGTAATGTTTGCAACAAACATTTATGTCCTAATTCTAAAACAGGCACTGACTTGATAAATCTAAAAGATGTGATCTGATCACTGCTACAGTTTGAATATTCACATCCCCCCAATTCATAGATTTAAATTCTAATCCCCGAGGGTGATGGTATTAGGAGGTGGGGCCTCTGGGTGGTACTTACATCTTGAGGGTGGAGCCCTCCTGGATAGGATTAGTGCCCTTATAAAAGAGACCCTCCAGCACTTCCTCACTCCTTCCACCCTGTGAGGACACAGTGAGAAGGTTCCTCGCTCGAGAACACAACTAAGTTAGTGCCTGGATCTCAGACTTCTTAGCCTCCAGAGCTGTGAGCAATAAATTTATGTTGTTTATAAACTGCCCCAGTCTGTAATATTTTGTTATAGCCACCTAAATGGACTAAGATGGACACACAACCATAACTGCTGAGAGAAGCACTGGATTTCTATATTTCCTTTTAATGAAAAAAATAGACTCTACCAAAATAACTGAATGTAACAATAGTAAAACTTCTATATTTAAAAGATGCATTGTATTTAGTTGAGATTTAAAAAGCAGCTCAATTCAATTTGGTATCATTCTGTACCAACTGTTTGGTACAACTTTCAGTTCTTTTGTTGATCTTATTTCACCCTATTCTCCTAATTTTAAGTTAAATTGACTTCCAGGGTTGCCTGACTCAGGAACACCAGAGCTTTTTCTTGCACCCAATCCTCTTTTCTTCTACTCTAATTAGTAATGCTAACTCTCTTATTAAAAAACATGTTTCCTATATAGGCTTTCTTGCATAATTAGGTAAGAGATTACTTTTGTCCAACACTTTCCTGGAAGTACAATGAAATCCATAAGGAAAGGAGAACCATGTCAGCAGCATGGACTCCTTAGCTGCTTTCTCCAGTCTCAAGGTCTGTCTCAATTTGCCCATCTCCCTTCATGTTTTTTGCTTCAAACCAATTATACTTTATTTCCTGAATTCTAAGAATCACAATACTTACCACATTTTAATATTTCTAAAATTGGAATTTTAATTGAATTTGCCAAAGTCTCCTTATTACCCTTTACTCATTACCTTAAATGGAATGCGGCAGTTCTTTTAATAAAGACAACAGGTTGTAGTTAATACAAAACTTAGAAAATATAAAACATCATTTAATTTAGAAAAGCGACTATTTTCTCAAAGAATGCATCTCTCCCCTACAAAATAAATAAATGAAAACATTTAAAAAATCTTAATAAGATGTCGTTCAATTTCTTTCATTATTTGGATTTTAAACAATCCCTCTAAATTTTTGAAGGATGTATATTATAATTTTACCCTGGCGTTCTAATAAAAGCAGTTGTGGAGGATCTGGAGAAACATTTAACTGCTTAGACGTTGGGAGGAACATTCTTTTGCAAGGAGTTGTTGAAACAACTGGGCTGCTGTTCAGCTGGATGCGCTTATGCCACAAAAATGACTACGTCCCTTTTGATTGTCCAGTGCTCACAGTGCACCTGCTATTGAAAGCTTTGCACATCACCCAGTTGTCTCTTGGTTCTACTGGCTCTCTGGGCGAAATGAGAGGAAGGAAGAGAAAGTCTTGATGTGTAGCATTTGCCAATGTCCCTGGTTTCCCACCACAGCCAGTTTCAAGCTGCCCACATCAAGGATGTTGCTGAACGCAGTTTGGAAGAGACGTGCACAGATGGTCTCAGTAGACTCCAGCTCACAATTGAATGGAAATCCTGGAAAAGACTCGATACGCTACTGCATGGCTGAAGAGAGCCTCAGACTGGTGCCTAGACTTCTTAAAGGAGGAGAATTATGGTAGGGAAGGAAGTACAGAAATTTGGGTAGAAAGGGATAACTGCCGGGGCCAAAGTTTAAATAGATTTTATTGTGGGGAAAAATCATCCAACTGTGGCTTATTAGTTTATTTATTGTGTGTAGGTGGGGAGGACATGCTATGTCAACATCCTCATCTATGAAATCCTTGGTAAATTCTACTTTGCTCACGAATGCTTTGGATACATTTTGTGGGTGAGGTATGGGAGAGTGTGAATTGCAAAAAACGTGCCGAGTCCCACTTCCAGATTGTGCAGGACTACAGCTGAGGCTGACTGTGGGGGTAGCAAACTTGCATGTTAAAAGTAATGTAAGAGAGTAAAAAATAGTAGTCAGAGTGGATGGAAGTTTTCCAAACAAGAAGGAAAAGAGATTTTGTTGTTGGTTTTATTTCTTGATAGGGAGTTTCAATTTCTATGGCTGCCCATAGAGGATGGTAGAGAAGAGAGAAAGGAAGAGGCAGTGTAAAATGCATGGTTTTTCATTGGATTTGGGGACTACATGGCTAAGCCAACAATGTTACAGCATCTTTAGCCAAGTTTCCTATGATCTCTGGATGCAAAAATGGATCCAATTTTGATACAGCATGATATACCAGGAGCCTCCTAACCACAGTTGGCTCCTCAATGTTAAGCATTTGAGAATCTCTTCCAGACAGAACGTCATCAGTTATTTACATTTTCAGAATTCTTTGCCCAGATCTTTACCTGAGCAAGTTTCACAGTAGAGCCAAGTAGACTCTGTGAGATGTGACACACACAAATGTGACTTACTTCTTATCATCTTACATAAACTGGGGAAATGGGAACAAAGAAATTGAAGGGATTTGTCCACAAGCATCTCTTTTGTCCAAGGGTAAACCTGAAATTAGAACCATGTATTCCGACTTCTGATGCTTTGAGACTTCCTTTGAGACGATATTTATCTGGCTACACAGCAGGCTCTTGGATGCACAGAGGCCACCAGAAACAGGGAACAGGGGTTTGCTTACACCTTGGTTCTACTGTGCCCATTGCCTGAGAGGCAGCTTCGGCATTGGTCCTCTTCTGGACAGAGGAGAGGAAGACGCAGGAGGACTGGATGGGGCCATTCTCTGTGTGGTCCAGAGGCTTTTGCTGCAGGAAGTGGGCCCTTCCGGCCACAGTTCTACCAGGAATCCCCCCCACCCACCCCCTTATAGTAAAACCCTGTTTATAAATATACATTTGCCCATACGCAAACATATACATCCCTCAAATACCCAGAGCAGTTCTGTATCCACAGAGATAAATACAGAAAGAAGCATGACAGAGACAGATGGATATAGAAGTATTTTTAATTTTTTAAGAAAACATTTGCCTGCGTTGGGGAGAAACAGTCGGTTCAAAAAGAAAGGAAACCTGTACTTAGGCTAAACTTCCTCCGGATTAATTATTACTGTATTTGAAATCCAAATGACTTGACCCATCATTAGTGGATAAGTGTAGGCCAGGGAATAAATATCCACGCTGTCCACAATAAGACAGGTATCCACACCAAGTTCAAAGGCCCCGGGACTTGACCACACACACATCAGGCCATCTTTAGAGCTGTGATGATGACGAGAGGTTAGATGTATTCTGAAAGCCCAGGGAGGCCGCCAGCACGACCTCAGGCTAATTAGCAGAAACCACAGGTATAACCAGCTGCTGGGCCATTCACGTAACCAATCCTTGAGCCAGATGCCACTTTTGGAAAAACATACCTCAGTGCTCCTCATTGAAATTCCGTCTCTGGGCTTATAAAGAGTGTACTGTCTGAGCAACACAGGCAAGGCTTGGGGCAACTGGGGCCATTCTGGGAGATATAGTCAGAGGCTCGGCTCTGCCTCCCAAATGGCTGCTCATTGTAAACAGCCCGTTCAGCGCGCCTGGGAACCCGGCACAGGCCCAGCCCGGGGAGTTTGTAAGCACGCCTGTGAGTCCAGCCTCACGGCGTTCTGGCTGGTGCAGGAAAAGGATCAGACGGGTATAAAATCGCATATGAAGTAAATGAACGAAGAAGTGTTTTATCAATAAAATTTCATCTACACCTCACATGCCTATCACTTAAATGACAAAAGCACGGGAACACCTCCCATCTTCTTTAGAACGTACGTCTTTTTTTTCTGTTAATAAACAGAGTACAGACCTCAAACACTTATGTACTTAATAAGTGTTATTTGAAGATGGTGGCATTTGTTGAATTGAATTCATGCACTTGGCTTACAAAGGGTTCTCTTTACTCCATCCTATTTAATGTGACTTCAAACCAACTACCAATCTTTCCCATGAAGGAAACATTTCATGATTTAAATAGATTTTTTTAAAAAACAATTTGGTACCATACCCTATGCACGTTGGCACTAAACGTCCTTAATATTTGCAAAGTCATATTTAATCTTAGTACACTGTCTTTTATTTTGAGCATTTTCTAGAGAAATATCTACTTTGGAGAACAACGTTTGGCAACAAAACTAAGATTGGATCATGAAAGAGCAAATTACAATACCCTTTTGAAACTCAGGACGCACAAAAAAAGTGTAGAGCATATATAAATTAGTATACTATCTTCCCAGGGTCAGGAAAGACGCTCATAAAAACAAAACAAAAGGCAAACAAAGGCAAAAGGGCAAGAAGGGCTAATAGTATAATTTCATGGCCTTTAAAAGATTGGCAAGGGATGATAGCATGCCCCACGTACTTCTTCTTTTTAAAACATATATTTTTATTGATTTCAGAGACAAAGGGAGAGGGAAAGAGAGATAGAAACATTAATGATGAGAGAGAATCATTGATCGGCTGCCTCCTGCACTCCCCCTACTTGGGATCAAGCCCACAACCCGGGCATGTGCCCTGACGGGGAATTGAACCATGACTTCCTGGTTCATAGGTCAACAAAGCCATTCTTCTATTCTCTTATATCCACATTGAGTTTTCTATTTATCCATATTCCTCATTCTCTGTGTGATTTCCCAAATGCTTTCTTCTTTCTTTGAAAAAAATGTTGTCTTTTTGAGTTCTGATCCTTTGTAGGTGATCTGTTCTACTCCCCTACCCCAACTCCCTGCATGGAAGCTTATAAGATACTAGTAGCCCGTTTGCACGAAGATTCGTGCAATAGATCTTCATTCACCTGGCTGCCTGCACCAGTTTTCTGCCGGCACCAGGGACCCAGGCCTTGGCTGTGGCCACCGCCTTCTGCCTTTTTCAGGGTCGGGGCTTGGCCCCGGGCGGTGGCCTTGGGCACCGCGGCACCCAACATCCTTGCTAAGGATCGCAGGAGCCGACCCCCAGTGGTTTCCTGTGATCCGTGCAGGCTGCCCACTGGTGCCCAAGGCCGGGAAAGCCTCCGCCCCAGGCTTTCCTGGCCTTGGGCTCACTGCACCCAGCGTCCCTGCTACCCATCACAGGAGCTGACCCCCAGTGGTTTCCTGTGAATCAGTGCAGGCTCCCCGCTGGTGCCCAAGGCCCGGAAAGCCTCGGCCCCTGGGACCCCCGGGAGCGGCGGGAGGGGCGGGATGGGCACGGCCAAGCCCCCCCAGGTGGCCAATCGACCTGGAACCCCCGGGAGGGGTGGGAGGGGCCGGGCCACGCCCCCCGGGGTGCTGATCACCCCAGGCACCCCGGGGAGTGGCGGCATGGGTCCGGCCACGCCCCCCCCAGGGTGCCGATCACCCGGCCACGCCCCCCCGGGGTGCTGATCGCCCCAGGCACCCCGGGGAGCGGCGACATGGGTCCGGCCACGCCCCCGTGGTGCCGATCGCCCGGCCACGCCCCCCCCGGGGTGCCGATGGCCCCAGGTACCCCCTGGAGTGGCGGCATGGGCCCGGCCACGCCCCCCGGGGTGCCGATGGCCCCAGGCACCCCCGGGAGCGGCGGCATGGGCCCGGCCACTGGGCACCGCCATCTTGATCTTCTCAACGGCGGATATGCCACCCGGAGTCCCGCCCCCAGCCTCCTGCAGGCCCAATCGTGGGCATAGCGGAGGTGCGGTCAATTTGCATGTTTCTCTATTATAAGGTAAGATTACCTTTATCTCTGGTGTTCTAAACATACTTTGATGTAAATCTATTTTTACCCATTTACTGAGTAAGTCTGAATTGGCTATTGTAAATAATGCTGCAATGAACACCAGCATGCACATATGTGTTCACTGATGCAATAGCTGGACAGAAAATCAAGAAGGGGAAATCATCAAAGAAATTATTTAAGAAGATTTATCAGAATTAAAAAACAGGTTCCCAACTCAAAAGTATGAAAAAAATTATCCTACATCCTGATATACTGGATTTTAATAGTGAGGTACAGGAAAAAAATGTTCAGATATGTAGGATTTCATGCACCTTTTCTCAGGAAGCTACTGAATGAAGAAGTTATACATGAAGCTACTGGGGCTCCCTGACAATGAGAGTGAATAGAAAGAAGGTAAGAAATCCAGGAAATGGGATCAAACTTAACAGAAGGTGAAGATGATTCCCAGAATGACATGGATCCCTGTCTGAATGGGCTAACATATTCAAATGAGAACAGATCATGGTAGAATTGTAATGTTTGAACATATTGAGAGGACGTTTAGAAAACTGGGAAATAATCTGATAATAAATTAATGTTAAGTAAATTAAAAACAGAGCAAATAAAAAAAAAACTATGACGTTTATTAACCCTGGGACAAAAAGTTTTTTCAAAGAAAAGAAGGAGAAGGAAGTAGCATAGTATAGACTATTGCTCAGCTCTGAAAATATTTACATGATCATAATAATGTAAATATACAAAGTTGGTCTAAATTAAAGCATAATTATATTTGAAGGATGAGAAGATGTGAGATTGTGGTGAAGAGAAAAACTGGCAAAAATAAAATAAAAAATGCTAAATCCTCATTTTCCATGGTGGCAATACTTCAAATTGAAACTTCAAGAAATGGCCATCCAAGTATGTTATTTAACAAAGAAGTTGCCATTGGGGAGTGGAAAATGAGGAAGCAAAGTGGGCAGAATCCCGTGCTTTGATTATGAAATGCAGAACAATAGTATTATTTAAACCATGTGCATGTATAAATTAAATAAAAATTAAAATCAAATTTTAAAGTCTGAAATCCAAGGAATAAAATGATCATTCAAATCCCGTATTACCTGGGGCTTCAGTGAGAATGAAGTTGAGGCATTACCTGCCCCCTCAGTTCAACCTGACTCTGGCGTACCATCTCTACTCCTCAGCATATTGAGCCACCTTTGTTTTTTAGCTTAGCACTTACTGTGTGCCGGGTAGTTCATTATTAACTCAGGGAAGCCTCACACCAACCCTATGAGGTAAGATTTATTTTACCTTCAGTTTGTGAATCAGGACGCTGAGGAAGAGTTACCTCTTATGGTCACACAGCTTGTCAGTAGAGTTGTTGACATTCATATTCATCAAATAGGCTCCAGAGTCCGTGTCTCAGCAGAAGGAGTTAAGGATTCTACCTCCCACCAAGATTCCCAGAATGAAGGATCCTCCTAAAGCAGGAAGCTACTGAGCAGTTAAAACCCCAAACATGCCCATTACGATGAATAAACTGGGAGGAAATTGCTACACTGTCTTCAGTAAATCCTTGTCAAAGCTAATAATGTCAACCTGCACTGGAGAAAAATCTTATGTTTTTCTTAAATTTTCGAGTGAAATAAAACAAAGAGAAGCAGTAATCCCACCAGAAACCTGCTTGTTCCTCAGGTAAGATAGTAGTTTTAGAGACACTGACTTGCAAAAAAAAGCTGCCAATGATGTTTCAGAAAGGTGTGTTCTAATATATCTTGAATCTACTCTGAAGGAATTATCTGAGCAGTTATGTAATTGGACAAGAAGTAGGACTTAACCTCAGGGTAAATTCAAAATAATTCTAATGACAGGGTACTTTCAAAATCTTTTTCTCTTTCTTTTTTCTTATTTTTTGCTTTAGATGATTGAAAACAGGGAGAACATGGGAATCCAAATATTTGGAAAAATCATAATATATCTTTAAATTTCAGTGAAATTTCTCTTTCTTTTAGCCAAGTTTGTGTCGTTATTTGTAAATAATGCATAATCCAGAGATACAACTCAGTGAGCATTTCCCCCTATTTTTTCCTAAATTTATTTAATGACTCAAGTATATATGTATTTTTATAAAATAAAATTATGCTGTACATATTGCACTGCAACTTGCCTTTTCTCTCCTATATATATAATCAGCACCTTTTCAGATCGCAGTCTTGCTTTGTTTTTTTATTACCTAGTATTCTATGGTATGGATATGCTATACTTCCATATCACATAATTCATTATTGATAAGCATTTAGGCTATTTCCAATTCTTTTTGACTATTACCAACAATGTCACAATGATCATTCTTGAACAAATGAATTTATAGATTCACATAAGATATGATCTAGAAGTGGTCTTTTAAAACACAAATTAGATCACATTCCTGGGCTTCCCGTCTTCCAGTGTCTTCCCAGTGGCTAAGAATGAAACTCAAACTCCTTCCCGTGGCTTTGCCAACCATCCGACACACCATGTGCCAGCTCCCTCTCCTTCACCCAGCTCCAGCCTCACTGGCTTCCTCCTGCACCGGCCATGCTCACCTTTCCTGAGGGTTTTTGCACTTCCTGTTTCTGCTGCCTGGGAACTGCGAAGGCCAGCTCCTTCTCAACATCAGCTTTCATGCGGAAAGGGAAAGGCCCCTCCTCAGGGGCCACCCATGTACACCCTAACCTCCACCACTTCCGCCTTGTGCCGTTCTCACGAAGGGACATCACATCCGTAGGCCTTGCTGGGCTTAGCAAGGCTCATCCTTCAGGGTTTGACTTATGAACCCCAGGGCCTGACCTTGGCTTTGATGGACCATGCCAGCCATGGGTGATACAGTCAGTTCTGGTCCATGTTGAAAACAAGAGTCTTTCCCATGTCTCCAGATGGTATAATATCTTAGTTTTCCTACCAAGATACTTCCAAGGGCCCCACTAACATGTGTGAGTAGATTTTCTTCTGACCCTAGGAGAAGGATACCATTCCAACTCAATTTGATTTAGAAAAATGTGTTCTTTCTCCTATAAATGTAATCAAGATACGCTTCCTAAATGAGAACTTGAGAAGAACACTACAAATATTTTATATCTCATAAGGTTAAGTACAAGGACTGAGGAAATGCCAGTATGCTATACCTTTTTGTCCTTCTAATTTTGATACACTAGTTGAAAGTCTATTTTCAAAGGCAATTTTGAAAGTCTAAAAGTATTATATCAGAGTTGAAGAGAAAAAAGCCTCATTAGACAGGACTAATATTGGGTTTCTGATCAGTAGGAACAATGAAATGGCCCATAGAGTTAATCTATGCGCTGATGCTAAAAATTATAGATGGTGGTGATAAATATTAGACATAGACATTGTCCTTTTTATTTGAGATAACCGAGAGGAAAGCATCTTTCTCTGCTTAGAATTCTGTGAATGAGGCTTTGGCAGAATCATTAACAATATTTGGCATTTACCAACTTACCTAAAGCTCAGAGGGTCAAAGTAAATAACATTCAGGGGGTTGTCCGATAGTGCCAGGCATCAGAGACATTTGTCAGGGCAGCTTGAGTTGGGATGCTGGATTAGGAGAACTATATTTTCTTTATAGAGGCCGTTTAGTTCTGATATTAACTAGATTTAAAAGGCTCTTATAATGTTGAACATGAAGAAATTGGCTTCGTAAAATCAAGATAGATTTGTTTTTGTAAACTGCTGATAACACCAGAAAAAAAAGTTAATAAGCCATAATTTATTTATTTTTTAGTGTTACTTCCATCGAGGCATATTTAGAGAGAGTATATTTGTGAATGGAAGGTGTATGGCAAAACATATAAGGATGGGAAAACAACGCAGATTTCACTTTGAGATTTGGAGTTGTATGGTTCTATAATTGCTGATGTACCAGCACTAGAGGGATTAGCGCTACTTAACTCTTGGAGGCCAAGGGGCGGCCCCATCGACTATTTGCCATGGAGCAAGAAACGCTTTACAAGTTATCACCCAATCTGTTGAGAGTGAACAAGTGTCTGATAGTCACGTAGAAAAAAAACAGCACTATATATAGACAAAGTGGAAAATATACCAATATTTCATGCTATAAACAGTTTAAAATTCTTAATGTAGTAAGAGTTCTTATGAATCAAAAAGGCAGACAATACAATAAAAAAAGGGACCAAGGAAGGACAAGGATAGGAAATTTACTAAGAAAAAGAAGAGTAAATCTCCAAAAATACGTATAAAAACCATGCAACCCTAATATATGAAAAATGATGAGGTATTATTTTTCTCCTCCCCCTTTTATAGGAGCAAGTTTGGGAGCTCTTAATACGTAGAAGGTAATCCTAAATGTTGTTGCCACTCTTAATTACAGTACCAGAAAGGAGTTTGACAGTTCACAGCAAAAGTTGGAAAACTTTGCATTCATTTCTAACTATCATGTGTCAGACACTATGCTAAGCGCTGGGTTAAAAAAAAAAAAAAAAAAAAAGTAAAACAAGACCCAGCCCTGGCCCCAGCCCTGGCCCCATGCAACACACAGACTGCATTTGGCTGCAGCAGCCCAAATGCTGTTACAAAGGGAAAGGTTGCTGCCCTGGTAACTCAGACTGATTTTTTTTTTTTTAATGGGTAAGAGCAAGCTGATTGGAGGTGGTGAAGGGCAGGGAAGGTTTTTACAAAGTTAATCACTAAAAGCTGCCAAGGCCCTTTGCTTTATCGGAAGGCACGTAACTCAAATTACTACCCAGCTCCCAGTGCGAGTGAGGGCAATAGAAACAGATTTCTTTTAGGGCGCTGGGAGGCTAGATCAAAAATGATCCCCAAAGGAGCTTATAAACATGGGGTCAGGGCACAAGCCACAGGCTAAAAGGGCATGTTTTTCAGACTCTCCTGTTAAGGGTGATATTTGCAAAATCCCAAGCAAATAGCATCTCTGCTCTCCCTGCCACCCTATTTCAGTTGCTGTCCACATTCTGCCCGTTAGTGTGCAATTTACAGTGTGTGTTTTAAAATGCAGATTTTTTCAAGACTTTATTGTTAGCATTTAAATCATTAGAATTGTAGCCAAAGCATAATTATGGGAATTGACAACATATTTCATTGTCCACTACACGGCACACAACGGCAGATTCTAATCTTTAAGTTTATTTAGCACGAATTTTCAGAAATTGTGTTTGAAGACTAATGCACAACCAGTTCTTTGTAGATTTATTATCCAATTTCAATAACTTTTTTTTTTCTTCCTGCCTTCTTTCTTTTTCTATTTGGAGCTGATTTGAGTACTATTGACTGTAATTGCGAGATGTGTGTGTGTTTCATGCACACTGAGATGTTTTAAATAAAAAAATTATGAAGGGGATGCAAGTGTGTATAATTCTCTTAGAATGTAGCTCTGACAAATGCTAAGAAAGATTAATGCTAGACGAAGGAAAAACACAAATATAACAAATTAGATTGGCTCTTGTAATTGGCAGGTAGTGGATTTTCCATGGAGACAAAAGACTGTCCATTTTAAACTCACTCTTTTTTCCTTGGTTCTAATTGCAAACTTGGTTCATTGTAAGATTCCCCATGGTGGGGGAGCATCTATCCAAGGTATTCTTTTAACTGTCAAAACAGAATTTCCATCAGTCCTTGCCCAAGAGAGCTATGACCTGGACGGAAAATGCCACGAAGTGTTAAAGCAAACTTTAGTTTCTAGATCGTCCCAGTATCTTCCCCTTTTCCTCCCACCAAGGAGTTGGTTCACTGTGGTCTTTTTGGAATATTCCATGAAGAACACTGACAATGTAGCGGATCGGTCATGGTATGAACAATTTTCATGGATGGAAATACAAAGGCCAGTGTTAAATGAGAGCCTTTATAGGGGCTTTGAACAGTAATAAATTCTGATGAAAAGTCTCCCACCCCTGCAGACCATCTTAATCTTTTTCAGGCGCACACTGGCTGGCTTACAGGAGAAGCGGCAGCCCTCCTCCGGACAGGAGGGAAGAACAAAACCGGTGGCCTTGCACTCAAGCTGAGAGACAAAAATTCACCCAAATTTCACAAGCCAGTCTTTGGACATGAACCAAATGAAAAATTCTTTTCATAGTTGGCCCAATGGCATGCCACCTAACATGACCAAGTTGGCTGTTTGTGTTGTCTGTGTGTGCCTGAGGTTGAGCTGGAACAATAAACTGCTGGGTACTATGATTTATTTTATATTATAACCCAAAGCAAATTGATAGAAGATTGTATGACTTCTTGGAAACAGAGAGAAAACAGGGGAAAGGACTCAGTACGAATAAGTACTGGTGGCATTCAAATAAAGAGCCACTAAGTCATCGCCATAAGGGTTTCCAAGCATCACAGCCCCCCAAAGTCTGAACTCTGTCTGGAATGTGATAAGGTGGCCAGGCCTGTTGTGAAATACTTCTTTGGTAGGAGCTCTGAGCTGACAAGCCATATAAAGAAGTGTTGCAGATTAGAAGCTTATTTCTTGTCAACATATCAGGGGTGGTCCTTTCACAGCCTAACAATCGGAGAGACACGGGGCCTCGACAGAAGCAGCAGCAGAAAGGGGGGCTGGCTTCTAAATAGGAGGAAAAAATGGGCATAACTAACCTAATCTGGATCTTAACTCCCATTAACCACCGTCCCCTAGAGTGGATGAGCAGGGGCCTTGAAGTGAGGCAAGGGAGTTAATAGAAGGGGCTGGAGCTTTGAAGTCAGATGGACCCAAGTTTGTTTTCTTCATTTCCTAGGAACTGTATGACCCTGGGTAAATCTCTTAGCCTCCCTGGGTCTCAGCCTCCTCTCTGTTGAATGAATATAATAATACCTGCCTCTCAGCCTCATTTCAAGCATTAAAGTAGGTGATGCATATCCCTCAGCGTTGCTGCAAGGATTAATGGGTCATCAACGAGGTGGGTCAGCACAGCACCTGCCTCGTCCTGGCTCCTTCGACACCCATTCCCCTGCAATAAGAACCTGGCAAAGTCAGAGAACTCTGCAACTTCTAATCGTGCCTGTGATACAGAGCAATTCTGTCTTGCTAGGTACCGCTTTTCCACAATTTCTGACCTAAGTATTGACGAACTGCATCATGTATTTAAAAGTTTTCTACTTTATTAGACATTATTGCCTTGTTATTATTTTTTAATTCCAACTGACCAGTGCTCCTCTGGGAAAGTCACAATGGCTAAATCTCTACTTGTGCTGTACACCATGAATTAGTGCACACCATCAAAGCACGACATGGAAGTAATACTACAGAGCAGAGTGTAACTAAACACACTAGTTACAACCACCCTACGTGCCTGAAGCTGAGGGAATCATTTCTTCATAGCCAGTGTAGTCATGAAGTCCCAAGTTCTTTCTAGTCAAGAAGGAGCAGTGAATGTCCCTCTAAATTATCCTTATACCATTGACACAGCAAGTTTTATTGGCTGTGGCCAGACTAAGAGGAGTTATAGCTTGTCTAGAAGTGATCAGTGGAGATCCAATAAAAGAAAGCAGAGAATTTATAACACTAACAGGAGACACTTCCTAGTGGAATCCCTGCATTTTACAGAAGGGACTGAGGCTCTCTGGAAGGTATGTGCCCTGCACGGTGACTGAGTGTCTGAAGCAGAACACCAACCGTGTCTCTTCTCCAAGCTCCGGGCTCTTCTTGAGTTACTGTTTCGGGTCTCCTTAAACCGACTCTCCTGCTCTAACTATGAGCTGGAAAGAGGCTCAACATTTCCTGAAGTCTTGGAAATGTCACACAGTACAGTGCTTTCTGACACGGCTTTCACAGAGATGTTTAGTGACACTAGAAAAAATGCTTTTTGCAAAAGTGAAGCCGGCAGATGGTTATTGTGCAATAGCCATCCCGATGTCCAATCCCAGGAGGTATAAATAAGTACAGAGAAAGATCCACTCTTTTGAATGATCACCCAGCCCTCTTGAGGTTTCCACCATCACCAGCCATAAATATCACTTAGCTTTTCCATTCGTCTGTGGTCTGGTCATATACCCCACCAGGAATGAGGAATTTCTCATTTCTAAAGCTGGCTCGGCCACCCACTTACTGTGTGGCCTTGGACAAGTCATTTAGCGACTTTCTCAATCCTAATCATAGAGTAAGAATTGACTTATGAAGATGAGATTACACGACCTTTCTGAGGATTCCCACTTTCCATGCTGATTATCTTTAAAAAAACAAACACACAAGTGGCACCATCATATCACATACATCGAAAGACTAGCGATGTGGTCTTTCCATCCAAACCCAGCAAGAGTGGAGGGAAGAAAAGGACCAACTCTTCAGCACATGGCAGCTGAAAAAGAAACTTGGTAACGAGCATTCTTACAAATTATGTTATTAAGAGCAAGGCTCCAATGAGGATTAAATGCCCATGGAAATTTACCACTTCTCCATAAAACAGCTCTGGCCTGAAGCTGCTCAAGGAAGTTTCAGAGACACAGCCTCTATTCTTAGGCTAGTTGGGAATGGTTTCTCTGTGATCTCATAATCCCTTGATTATATGGGCGCCTTTCATTTATCACATTGTATTTGTTATTTCTTCATGTGTCTGTGGCCCCCAGTAGATGTTAGCTCTCATAAGCAGGAGCCCTGTCTTATTCATCTCTCCATACCCACTGCCTGGCACAAAATAGGTATTACCTACACGGCTTCTTGAGCTATAGCATAATGGGGCAGTTGGTTGCATAGGGGAGAAGCTGCACAATTCTATTCGCATAGCCAGTGGAGAAATTCAATGTTTTTCCAGCAGCGTTTTGTTTCTTTGACTTACAAAAAGTTACTTGAACTTTTACAAACATATTTCAGCATCTGCCAGCTATCTTTATCATAGTCCTTGACACAGTAGTCTAAGTATGGCTATATTCTGTTGATTCTGGCTAATGCACACACACCCTCACTCACCTACATACATACTCACAATACACTTACACACACACTCCTATACACACCCACACATTCACACTTATACACACAGTTACATACTCCCACATTCACACTATTCTCTCTTTCACACACACACACACACACACACACACACACACCCACACACTTAAGCCAGAAGACATGCAAAAGAAAAAAATATTGAGAATTCTTATAGAACTCCAGATGTGTGGTAATCATGGAAAGACTAATGATTTACCCTCCTCAGTGAGAACTAGAATCCAGAAAACATGCTTCCTACAAAACAGTGAGTGACAAGTCAAAATGTCTATCTATGCAAGGAGGTCAGCCAGTACACAGAAAGCCCTGACTGCAGGGAGTCTCTAACGCTGTAGACTGGCCCAGACCAAGTGGCCTGTGTTGCTCCTTGGAAAATGCCGTTCTCTTGTGCATTATCTTCTGCGAGTGTTGGAACTGCTGGCTGTAGACATTTGGGCATAGATAACGGAAGCACCCTGAAGAATGCCAACACTCATTCACAACTGTTTATCATGCATATTTATCTTTGGTTGATAGATAAGTCCAAGATAATGGGGAAAATTTACTTTTCTGGAAAAAAAAAAAAGCCAAACTAAGTAAAACAAAAACTTAGGAAATAACTACAAGAGGGATACTGCTTCTTTTTCTTTGACAAATACTATTATTATTTGGACAATTTTAGGATATCTTTGGTTGTGGCTTCATGTGATACAATGCAAAATAACACTAGTTTATTATTAATTTTTTTGCCCTCAATTATTTCCTCTATTAAAATAGGAAAGAAAATTCTACCCTAAGTCAGTTATTCCTAAGGTAAATTGACATGAATCTGTGGGAGACTGCGGACCCTGGAGCCTATATCTTGGGTCAGTGTGCACAGCAGCCATTTATTAGCCATGTGACCTTGGCTAAGTTACTAAACTTGTCTGGGCCTCATTTCTGCATTTGCCAGTGGAAATACCTCTCAGACAAAGAACCGGTGGCCCACAGCTCACTCTGGCAAACTACAGAAGAGGAAACAAATTGGAGAACCCTGGTCTGTCATCATCCACAGGACAGAAACTAATCCTTGTTACCAGCAAGACTGAGTAACAGTAAGCATCATGATCCCCCATCTACCACCACGGAAGCCTAGGGTGCTACTTACAACTGCCTGTCTACAACCCAGGGGCTCTTCACAGGGAGAGGACAGAGATTTTAGGATGGAGAAAACAAGGAAGGTGATGGGGGAAGGCAGGATACTAGGATCCAAGGCTCCAGAAATGGGTAAGAATATTATCCACAGGATCCCCTCCTTTTGTGGGTCTCAGTCTTTAGGAATTTGTATTTTTTGAAATTCAAGAGAAAGTTCAAATGAACTACAATATTAATCTCTTTCCTCCTTTATTTTAACTCCTTTAGGAAACTACCCTGACAATTTAGGATAAAATGTAATTGCATATACCTAAGTAGTCTGCTGTGCTAGTCTTTGGGAGCCTGAATGGATAGAATAGCAGGAAGTATGGTTGAGCCCCATTCTATCTGGGTACCGGCCTGCTGAGTTCATGACAACATGAAGTTCCAGGATGAACTGGAACCTCTAGCTCCACAAGGTTAAGAGAAAACCCATGGACTATAGGAACATTCAGAAGGGGATGAGCAAGACCAAGAGTAAGACCAAACCTTCTTATTAGCCCAGCCGGTAATCTAGACCAAAGGAATAAGGCAAAGGGCCATCCATCAGATGGTGTGGAGGAGGGGAAGGGCATGGAGCATAAACAAAGGTAAAGACATAACACTACAAAAAGTGGTGCAAAGAGAGGTGACGGCCTGAAACCACAAAGGGGTCTTCTTGTGTAGCGTTACCTAAGAGCAGTGTGTTATCTCCCCCATTGTTTAAATCCAGCCGGTATCTATGCAACGGCACAGGTGCCCCGGGATCTGTCACCATGTGATCTGTTCAATGCAGAATTCAGCGCAGCACATAGGTTCCCCTTGGACCCCCCAATTTCACTTATTTTTATCTTTTCTGAGTTTAACAGATCTTTGAATACAATTTTTATCTTTTCTGAGTTTAACAGATCTTTGAATACAAATTGTATTCTTTGAATACAATTTGATTTGAAAAAATGACCCCAAAAGTCAAGAATGTAAAATTTGTGAATAGTAGAATTTATAATGACTTTTCTTCCTTAAATTAAATTCTCCATATATCTCAAACCAATAAGTAAGAAAATCCTTAGCCTACTCAGACCTTCTCTAGGTTCACGTCAAGCAATCAGGTCATATAAAATAATAATAATAATAGTAACAATAATAATAATCAAGCTTCCTGTAAAAACCTCAGCTGTTAGTAGAAACAAGTTTTCCTCATTTAAGAGGCTACAATTTTTTAAGTTCTTTTCTCAATATCTAGAATTTGTTACGCAACTCATTAGTAATCATTTTTGCCATCCTAATAAGAATGGTTCGTGGGACCTTCCCAGTCTCTTCCCAATAGCTACTGAAGTACAGTGCTTAAAGAAGAGCTCCATGTTTCCCTGAAGATTTCCAGTTGGCTTGGTGGCAACCTACAAGAATTCCTTCAACTTTTCTCCATCCTGCTCCTCCCGCCTGCCAAATCATGACCCAACTTCTGTCCAGCTCCCATGTCATTCCCTAAAGCCGTGCTGTGTGGCACAATCAGATCTTTATACAAAATATAGTAAACAGGATCCAGGTTTACAGACCCTTATTTTATTGGCCACTTGCCGAGCATACTGTTAGATAAAAGGAGAAATTAGGTGAAATTAAAATTTACAATGGATTACCACTGGTAATAGATTTAGGATCGTAAGCCTCTAGGATTCTTTTTTATTATAATGGGGAAGCTACACGTAAGTGAAGAGATAGCATTCAGGATTTAAAGGTACTTCTCATTGATATGTTATATATGTTAATTTTTTGAACATTATAATTTAAAGTGTTTTATTGGAATATGTTAATTACTTTCTTTGAACTAGATTTAGATCCTAAGTATTTGTAGTCTCCTACTCTACTAAGACAGCTTTTTGCACGTTTCTTTTCCAATAAAAATTTCAAAACATAATTGAAAAAAATATTAGCTAAGTGATTCATCCTTATTAGGAAGTAGCTGAAAGCTTACTGTGAAATTGGGAGTAGAGGTGTGAATAGGACATGCTTCAATCAATAATGGAGAACTTGAATTTTTCTGTTACATTTAATGTCAGCAATAAAATAAAATTTTCAGGGGCAGTGGTGGAATCTGAGATTTCCAAAGCTCATGTACACCCCAGATTTCCCAGGCTTCCCCAACCTAGAGACACCAGTGGGTCATGCAGTCATCCAAACTGCATGTCCCCTGACCTCAATGTGCATCTGCCTCTTTCTTCCACTGGTCCTTTGCCTGCACCATAAAGTCTTCTGCTCAGTCTGAAGCAAACCGAACTACCTATGCGGTGCCTTCTTCCACTCTTTCCTCTTTACAAGTTCACATAACTGGGTCTAGCCATCGCACAGAGTTCATTCAAGTATGTCAAAATGCTATAGATCTTCGTATAGTGGTTCTGTTTCCCCGTGTTCTACATCTTCTGTCTAGAGCAGAGGTCTGCAGGGTAAAGCTCTCGGGCGTTAGTCCCAGCCTTGTGTGTGTGTGTGTGTGTGTGTGTGTGTGTGTGTGTGCGCGCGCACGCACAGACCATAAGCTCAAAAATTTTTAATACTTCTAAAGAGTTATAGGAAGGAGGAGATAGAGGAGGAGGAGGAGCAGGAGGAGGAGGAGGAAGTGGCTGTGGGTGCAGAGACCCTATGAGGCTTGCAAAGCCTAAAATACCTTACAGGAAAATTCTGCAGACCCCTGGTCTAGAGAAATAGTTAGCCTCACTCACAGAATGTGACTTCTTAGATGATGTAGGACAAGGACATAAGAAAGTACAAGAAGAAAGATATGGCCAAATCTGACCCTGATACAAAATAACTCTTGACTAAATCCTCTCCTAAATATTTTCCTGTGTGTTGCAAACACTGTTGGTTGCCTCTCCAGCAGACATTCTCTCTCAATTTTGATTTTAAAAATCAGGCAGCCATGTGCTTTGCAGGAGGCTGGGGCCCTTCTCATCCTCAGGGGTGGTGGTGGTGGGGGATAAATCTGGATAAATCCAGTCAAGGTAATTCCATCGCCCCTGTCAGTGAGTGGTTGGGGACTTAGCACAGGTTGTAAACCTGGCCAATAAAACACAAGGGTAAGTTGGCTATGGGATGCATGACAACAGTTTACTATCCTTTAAAAGGGATGCCAAAGAAAGAGCATGTCTTCTTCTTCCACTGGCCTCTTTGGGTATTGCTAGGTGAAGCCACAATGCCTGGAATTGCTATCACCATCCTGTAACCTCTAGGCTGGGGCGGCAGGCAGAGTGGAAAGTTGTCCAAAGGAAGCAACTCTCACGCCACTTACCAAGAAATCTGGTATGTGAGGTAACGCAATATCTCTATGTCAAACTCATTTTTAGTTGTTTTTTTTTTTCCCTAACCTACCACCTTCAATCCAGAAGCATCTTGACATACCCTCTATAGGCAACAGCTTGTAGGAAAAAATTGGCTACCCCATTCATTGCACAATAGAGGATTTTAAAAAAGTGAAATGCTGATCCTGTCCTAATTGGAAGGAGCAATCTATTTATTAATCTATCACTTCAGACATACCACTTTTGAATATGGGGTTAATACACTCCTGGGTGCAGCTTTTATGACTAATTCTTGACTTGGGAGAACTGTCATCAATAAAGTAGTTTGGGTCTTTCTAATCATCAGTAAGTAAATGACTTTTGTTTTGTCCAGAAGGGAAATTAGATTTTGACATAGTTTATAAAAATTTCTAAATATTTTATTCAGTGGTATATGTATCCTTGCACCCACATTTGTGTTTGAGTAATACAATGGGCAGCTCACAATACATGCCAAATTACCGAGTGAGATTAATTTTAAGAGTCAGAAATGGAATTCCCACAAGGACAAAGCAAATGTTAAACCCCATGAAGCTCACTTCCCCACCCCACCCCTGCTGCCTCTCACCCTTCCCCACCCATGTTGACATATTCCACACTCCCCCCTCATCCAGCATGCTGTTGGCCATGTGTGTTACCACACTTGCAAGAAGTTACAATAGTTTATTCTAAATGTCTTGGCTTTTACAGCCTAAATTGAGGCCTTTAGTGGCACTTGGAAATTATTTTTGTGGTTTACTTTTATAGATAACACATTTCCCACCCTACCCCTTTCTGCTGGCTCCTTCAGAAATTTGGTTGAGGGAAACCACACAGAATTCTGAAATCTGTAGGCCAGGTGCCCACATCACAGTAACTAGGATCACCATACTGGTGGCTTTTGGCAAGACATCAAAGTCTGTTCGTTCTCCTATTATCATTCCTAACAGGAAATCTGACTCCAGTGAATATATATAATATTTTCAGTAGCTTTAACTCATAACCCATTAATTACTTTTGGTTTTATTTATTGTGCTTCTGGTATTTCTCTTAAATTTAAAACTCTCCAAGAGTCTTTTAATATTATACTATTATTTATGGGGAATTGTAGCAGGGATATTGGTGGTAGTAAGAAGGAAGAAATTGATGAAGAATTTTTGTCACTCTTCTCTTCCCAAATCATCAAATCCACCAACCTCCTTCACATCGCGCATTGTTGTTTTGATTTCTGCCCTGGATATTTCCTTCCTCTGTCTCGGCACACTGACAGCTAAAGAAGGTCCTTTATTCACTTGCTCACCTGTTCACTGTTCCACAAAAATTTATTCCTAAGGTACTGTGAGCCAGACGTTTACAAAGGCCTAGGAGATTCAGGGATGACCAACACAGACCCCCATCCCTGTCATCAAGAAGCTCACAGTCTCATCAATGAGACAGATTCAAAACATGGAAAGAAACCATTACAGGCTGTGGTAATTGTCATAAAGGAAACAAATGAGGAGCTAAGGGGAAAAAGGCTATTTTTTCCTTTGGGAAGGTTGTTTGGGGAAGGCATCATCGAGGAGGTGATTTATGAAGACATGAGCAGGAGCCAGCCACCGGAACTGTAGTTGAGACTGACTGTCCTTGAAAATACTGAGTCTATCCCTTGGTTGCTGTTGTTGTTTTAAAATATATTGTTATTGATTTCAGAGCGAAAGGAAGAGGGAGAAAGGGATAGAACCATGAGTGATGAGAAAGAATCATTGGTTGGCTGCCTCCTGCATGACCCACACTGAGGATTGAGCCCACAACCCAGGCAAGTACCCTGACCGGGAATCGAACCCTGACCTCCTGTTTCATAGTTTGCAAACACTGAGCCATGCTGGCCAGGCTATCCCTTGGTTTTGCTAAAGTTCCTATTGGTGTGTATTATGTATTAGGGCAGATTCTGACTTACTCTCCAGCATCTGTCAGTTGGAAGAGTCTTCATTATTTTTAGGATTCGCCTATGACAACTGACCGGAACCACAGGGGAGAAAGGACAATTGGAACTATGGGACAAGTACAATTGGACTCAGACATAAAATTCTATGATGTGATTTCTCCACTGGAACAGATTATCCTAGAAACCACAAGAGGTGAGGAATCCTTCTTGCTACTCAGGAATGTGGAAGCAGAACTCTGAACTCTTCCAGGGCAATACACACCTGAGAATGCCTGTCTTGTATCCCCTACCTCACCCCCACCCCCACCTTTTCCCTACTTCCTTCACATCCTCATCTTTACGCAGACTGTAGACGGTCAGATTGTTTTCCTTAAGAGGAATTTTCTCATGTAAAACACCAATGCAATCTGAACTGCCTAATCTTACTATATTCTATGATCTGCTTCTAATTATATTGACTGAATGCTTTTCACCCCCAACTTTTCACCATATAAATACAAAGCATTTTTCTTAATCATCTGTTGTGGGTTGGATGGTGAATCCCAAAATAATATGTACATATCCTAGCTCACAAAACTTGTGAATGTGACATTATTGGGAAGGAAGTCTTTGCGGGTGTAATGAAGGATCTCAAGATGAAACCATAGGTTGGGCCCTGATCCCAATGCCAAGTCCTTATAGGAGAAGAGAAGGCAGAACAGACACAGATACGCAGGGAAGAGGCCATATGATGATGGAGGCAGACAAGGGAGCTATGCAGCCACAAGCCAAGGAATGCCAGGAGCTTTGGGAAGCTGGAAGAGGCAAGAAGGGATTCTCCCCTAGAGCCTTCAAAAGGATCCTGGTCCTGCCAATACCTTGATTCATATTTCCAGCCTCCAGAACTGGGAGAAAAATAAATTTCTGTTATTTTAAGCCACCAAGTTTGTGGTAATTTGTTGCTGCAGCCGTAGGAAATGAATACATCATCTGAAAACTCTGATTTTTTAAGGTTAAAAAATTATAGTTTGCTTTATTTTCATTTATTTTCGTGAAAAAAAGCAATTGACAAGACATGAAGCATAAAGAGGTCTCAGACCTGGCCACTCCCCAGCCTCCTTTCCTCAGGCGGCAGCAGGAGATAATGGAAGGACAGATGACCTGGGAATCCGACGCTGGGGTGATTGTTGTGCCTCACTGTAGACTTTGGATCTTGAGTTTTCTATCATACCTCTATGTACTTCATGGTAGAGGGAGCTTGCAATGATGAAAATGAAATAATAAAATAATAGCTGTGCAAATTCATCATGAAGAGAAGCTCGTATTATTAGAGAAGAGAGGAAAAGAAAGAGGAATTGTATGAATTCCTGTCCCGTAGACATCACTGCACCCAAATAATGAACAGGAACCCTCGCTCCAAACGGGGCTGGGTGGCCTTTGCGTAGCCCACAGTTTCCAATGCTGCTGAGTCACTCTGATGAGCTTCCAAGAGTCACAGGTCCACCACCGTGCCTTCTTCCTCACAGAAAACCATGTGCAAAGGACAAGTCACACTTGGCTCCCTTTGGGGAGATTTAATATTCAGAGAGGTGAGAGCCTCGTCACAAGTGCCAAACTCAGAATTCAGTACCATTCCTGGCCAGCAGCTCCCTACGCTGGGATTTGCTGGGAGTGTTTGGAAGACGTCTGAACACCCCGGGACCACTCAGTCTTCCCTTCTGCGCCAGGCCTGGGGATGTTTCCAAAGAAACCCAGGGCAGCCGAGGTGGCGGGGTTGAGGAAAGTCTCGGAGGCCCCCTGCCCAAGCGAAACCAGCTGAGTAAATTCATGAGCGCTCAGTGAGTCCGCCCCACCAAGACACCGGCCTTGATGAGAGGGCCCCGTTCCACCGCAGCGGCTAAACACACAGCTTGTTCCACAAACTTGGTCAAAGATGCTACAATTCTTGTGCTGCCTCCAGGCCCAGAAGAGACCAAAACGGAGTTAGGAAGGTTACACTAGAGAAAGGAGGACGTAGGTTGAGATGGACCAAGAATTTGGAAAAAAAAAAAAAAAATGCTCTTATACTAGCCTGAAATGTGTTAGGGAGAAGTTGATTCTTCTTCCTCTTCTTGCCTCCTATCAAAATTAAATTATATTTTAATTGAAAAGATCTTTGAATTCATGATTTATATGACTTGTCATGCTCGCTGCATGATTCAATTCTGGCCAACTCTAGTGAAATAGACAAAATACTGACCATACCTAGGGCTGGGCTGCAGCCCAGATGGGGTCACTTGGACGAGTGGGTTAAGAGGCACATTGATCTGCCTAAATCTCACTTTCCTCATTTGTAAAATTTGAGAGCACAGTTGGAGGGGATACAGGGGTCCTTCTTAAAAACATATGCGGAGAAAAGTCAAAATATCAAGAGAACGATGATAATTTAAATACATTAATAAGTTATGGGGTTTTAACCACTTTCAAATCTATCTCAAGCCAATAATACAAACTGCCCTAGACAGTAACGCTAGGGAAGCTGACACATATTGCTGGGCTGTCATGCGCAGTAAAAATGTGTCCTCTCCTGTGGAAAAGGTTTGCATGGTAATAACTTAAGAAGTGCATTCTTAGTTTTAAAAATATAAAGATACAATGGAAGTAAGTGAAAATGACTCAGGAAAACAAACAAATAAATAAATATAAAGCACAAAGGATGCGGGTTTAAAAGACTCCAAAAATGATTCTTAGTGGGCCAATATAAAAATTTTAGGTTATAAAGAAGAAATAGGAAAGAATAAAATCAAAATAGCTTTATATATAGGCAATGCCAAGCAAAAACGAAAGTATAAGAATCAAGGGATAAATCCATATGTGTGAACACTGGGTTTTGTGGCTTTTATTACATAGAGAAGTCATGATGGCTTTTGCTCTTAAGATAGATCACTTAGCTATATTCTAATTTTCACCTTCTGTACATTTGTAAACAACACCCATAAAGACACATTGCCAAAGTGAAAGGGACCCACATTTTCAAAGAGTCCTGAGGTCACGAAAGAAGTAGTCAGCCTCTTTAGCAGCAGAACAAGCCCAGGGCCCCCTTCCTATGGAGGGGTACTTGGCACCCCTAAAACACCACGCGGTTAAAAAATGTGGCAGAGAATGGGGGCTGGGTGGACTAGACCAATGTCAGGCTTCTCCTAAAGCAACTCTCCTGCTGGAGGAGGAATTTTCAGGGGCCCAGGGAGGGGGTGGCGCGGGTGGGCAACAACATAGCAGCTCCCTCTGCCACCTGCTTCCCCTTTCTGTGGTCATTTTCACAAGTCAGCAGGGGGTAGAGGCAGGAGGCAAACCCAGCACATCATCAAAATAACCAAGTGTTCTCTGCCAAAAGGAAATGTGGACTAAGAACTATAATGAGAGGGTAAGCAAAGAGCCACCGGTTCCAAGCAGCGAGATGTGTCAGCGAGAGAGAACAGCAGCCCTGCTGGCCCCAGGACAGGCCAGAGCCTAATCTGTAAATCACTCTGAAGTCCCATACGTCAAAAAAATGTGGCCACCCCGGGAGCAAAGGCAGGAGGCAACAAACGAACCTCCTGCAGACAACCCATGTGACAAAGCAAAAAGGCTCCAGCATCCAAGAGAGAGGGGAAGGGTGGCCCGCCAGAACCTAATTTCATTTCCTCTAGATGGCAAAAAATGATGAGCACGGGTCCCACGTAATCCCAAATGAAAAACACACGCACGCGGACGCACACCTCGCACATACCACTCTGACGACCGTACAGTCTCTCATCTCCCTTTATAAGCCTACTCTAGAATTTCTGGCACGGGCCTGAAAGTCATTAGTAATTTAGCTGAAACGTAAAATTTTACTGCGGCGCATTGGTAGCTATTATGAGGTATAAATCTGTGTGGCTCTGGCAGGTTGAATTCCCTCCTACTCCCCTTCATCGCGCTACAAAAAGCATTTAACTGTGCTGGGGGTACAGGACTCACATTTTGGAATTAAATTAGAGACATGAGAATACTTAAAATACCCTTTCTTTTCTTGATCCCCGCACTAACCATTTTGAACTGCTTTCTTGGGCCACGTCCCACTAGAGAAAATGTGATCTTCTTCAGGAAATTTGGATTCAGCAAACTGCCTTGCAAAAACCATAGTGTTCAAAATCATCAGGGCCATCAAATTCTGTGTTGGCTTTGCCCAGGTTTATCATATCTACCCGGGCCCTTCATTTTCAGAGGTCATTGGAGAACACATGTATCTTACTCAGAAATTCCAATAGTTTTCCTATAAAATTAAACAATGACAACAAAAAAGACCGTGCCTCTGTGGGTGTTTTATGTTGTTTTTAGGAGAAACTACACTAATAAAAGAGAAAGACGCAAATTGACCGTACCTTCGCAACGCCAACCAGCCAATCAGGAGTGAGTATGCAAATTAACCAGACAAAGATGGCAGGTTAATTTGTATACACAGGCCCCGAGTGGCCAGGGGCGTTCCACACTGCCCCAGCCACTCTGGGCCTCTGGGCAGTGTGGGAAGGCATAAAGGCGGCTCTGGCCAGAGCAAAAAGGTGGCTCTGGCCGGAGCAAAGGCGGTGCTGGCAGCCAGGGGAAGGAAGGCCCATTTTTGCACGAATCTTCGTGCGTTGGGTCTCTAGTTTTCTTATATTTTTGTAGTTTGTTTCACAATTTTCTTCAAAATCCTTCCTGGAACCTTTAGGTCTTGGTTGCAAGCATATTTTCATAGCCAAAGTATTATGGTTTTGAGCATAGCACCATTAGCATTTGAGATTTGAACCTTTATTATTGGAGTATAAAAGGAACTTGAACTGATGCCTAAATTCAGTGCCCTTAGCCAGGGATAGCAAATAGAAGAGTCTGTCCCACTTCTTGCCATGTTTTACCCATAACAATATTATTCATGGGTTCCAGAAGTAGTATAAGCTTCAGGTAAAGCTTGATCCAGTAGTCCTTTGTGATTGAATTGAAACACAAGCTGAGCCTTTTCTCAACAAAAGTCTGCAGGTAACCATGACCAGTTTATCAAAGTTAGCACCTGGACAGCAAAACTCATTTACCTTGTTAGGCCTAAACAGTAAGCAGGAGCCACATTTTTGTGTCTCTGGCACCTATCTCACTATCTGACACATAGCTGGCCTCAGGAAACACTTATTGAATGCAACTGAACTGACCCTGCCATTAATTCTAAGAGCTTCCTATGCTAAATAACATATTTTCCTTATTTTGTTTTCCTAGAAAATTGGTATTGTGTCAAGTACCAGTTACCTTATTATTGTTAGCAAAAAATCTAAACATTAAATTAAATGTTACCAATACTATAATATGTTTATTTAGAAAGAATACCATGTTCAGTATTATGTAAAGCAAAATTAGTAGGCATGTCCTTACTCCCGCATTGCTTCGAGTCTGGAATCGAGTGGCCTAAAATACAAATGAATATGGTTTATGGGGTTTTCTCTAGTTATGGTCCTTTCCAGAGGGAAGAAGTCCCAGTCATCCTTATCAATTTTGCCCAGTCCCATGGAATCGTGAAAATGTCCCTGTCTGTTCAAGAAGTGTTAAGAATGTTATTGAGGATGTTGGTCAGTACATTTCACCTTTACTGGTGAGAATGCTTTCAGTAATAAGGAACAGAAAACTTCACTTAATGTGCTTAAACTGTAAGGGAGGATTCACTGACCCATGTTATTAAAAATGCCAGAGGAAGGGTAGGCCACAGGTAAACCTTGATCAAGCTACTCAACTGTGAATCCAAGACCTTTTTTCCTTTCTGTCTAACCTCATGGTCCCAAAATGCCTGCAACTGCACCCAGAGTAACACACTCCTCATTAATTTCCTCAACAACAGCATCACTGTTACAATATTTCCAGGAAAAGAAATTAGACTTAATCTCTTTGGATGGCTTACATTAGATATCTTAAAATATATACCCAAACCTTAACTAACTATTATGACCTGTGAATGGAATACACTGATTAAACTAGCTTAGGTCATGTGCTCCAACCTTGGGCCCACAGTTAGAATCATCTTTCTCAGAATCACACAGATCTCCAAACAGAAATCAGCCCTGTTGAAAAAGGGTAAAGGGAATGATACAAAAACTCAGCCAACAGCCCAGCCAGTGTAGCTCAATGGTTTATAAGCCTATTATCACCATGAAGATGATGGACCCCCTCCCTCCTGGAGATGGCTCCTTCCTTCTCTTAACTGGGATGAGGGTGTCACTATGAACCCCTCATACATGACCAATATCCTACCTAGAGGTGGCATTGGTCCACACTCATCATCCATCCCTAACTGGCATCTCTTCACTACGTTTAACCAGGTCATCTGACTCTGCTTTAGTTTTCTTCCATGTGGCACTGAGGAACATAGCAAAAAAATAAGTAAAATTGTTATAAGTTGCACTGCAAACAAATATTTGGCTTAAATAAATAAGTTTTCTGTTTATAAGTAATGAAAGCAAAGTATTCAAAGCCATTGATGTTTCCTGTCAGGAGTCCTTGCTACCCCTGTTCTTAGAGAGGGAAGACCTCAGGTGCTCTCCTGGCAGGGAGATACAAAGTGAAGGCTGGAGAAGGAAGGCTCATAGTGCCAGTAGAATGAAGGCGGGGGCAGAACATGATTGAATGGTCTGACAGGTACGGTGCAAGGAGAAGAAAAACTGAGGAAGAATACACATGGGATGTGGAAATTGTTGGGCTCTGTTCAAGAGAAACAGAAGGTTCATTCTCATTCATGAGTAGTATGAGAGAAGCAGGTGGGCCAGTCAGCAAAGAATATTTGGGAACACTGGGAAAATTTGTTTTTGGGGTAGGGTATGGCTGTTTGATATAGAGTTAAATGCCCTAACAGCTCTGGGCAAAAAAAAAACAAGACAAGACAAAACAAAACAAAACAAAAAAAACCAAACTGTTAAAGAGTCTGAGATAGTCATAAGGTCTTTTTAGGGGACTGTTATTCAATGTCAAGAGTGTGAGGTTTCTATATAAAATGGGCTCTGCTGGTTCCATAGTGACAAACGTGCTGACATGAGAAAGCGTAATGCCTTCCGCAGCGGTTCCACTATCAACCCTTAAAGCACATCTCTTAAAGCAGCTGACCATGCTCTTGAAGAGAGAGAGAGTAAAGAAGAAAAATGCGGAAGCATTAATTACATTTTTTCAAGAAAGGAAATTGAGTCTATTTGAAGTTAGGGAATTGACCTAAAAAAAATAAAATTAAAGTTCTTTTAAGTGTAAAAGAAAAGTATATAGAGTAAAAATGGAAATCAAAATGCAATAATATGTCTTGGAAAATAAAGGCTTATAAGTTAATTTTGTATTGCAGAGAAATAAACCGAATTTTAAACCATCAGAGAGAACAAAGTGAGAAGGGCAGTATAGAAAAGAAAATTCGTGGTCTAATAAAGCCATTTGGGTTCTCCTCGATGCATAAAACTTCTCTCCCTGTCAACTGAAATGAACCTGACTCATTTCACTGTCAGACTAGCCTCTTCCTGTTATCTTTGCTGTTGTTCAGGCCAGGGCAGCTGAATGCTCAACCTCATTCCTGAAGGACTGGCATGCCTGCTCTGTAGAGTGCACACTGACCACGTAACCGAGGGACAGGCAGGAGACCGGAGGACCTACTGCAAGCTAACACCTAAAATAAACAGAACAGAGGCACTAGTGGATACTTAAAAAAGGAATTTATGGCCCATTTCCTCATTTCCCCTAGGATTTTGCTTGTGAAAATAAATTTGATATTTTCAGCATTAAAAAAAATATATTTTTCAAAAAGAAAACAGGCCCAAGTTTCACATGTCTAACCTACCATTCCAGCAAGACACCAAATATGTAATAGCATCGGTGGGACCTTCCATAGGGGCACTGACTCTGAAGTCACGCGTCTGCAAAAGCCACCCACACCTGCATGTACTCTGACCGCTGCCCTGGATATGCCAGGCCAGCTCACTGGTGTCCGATTACTTATTTTGGGACATCTTATCCGTTGAGAAGTCGAAACGTAAGGGCAATTTACATTAGGCTAATCATCTTTCCCTTATTGTTAGTTTATTTCTCTACAACATGTTTTCCTCCTAGGGAATAGAAACGGTGACGTTAAACAAGATAAATCACGGTGTCATAAAATATATCCCATTTATTTAATAGCTTTCCACCCTTGGAATGTTGCAGACTTTGAAATCCTGTGTAAGTCATACACTCAGAATTTCTAATATGCCTTAAAAGTGCACTCAACTCCCCTCCACCCCCCCCCCACCCCCCCCCCCGCTGTTGAGCACAGGAAGTAAAGAAAATGAGTCTTTTTCCTGCTAATCCTCCTAAGAGGAATTGAGGGAGACAGCAGAGCCATTTTGGAATTTTGCTGGGGAACAAGAACTAACTTCTCCAAGGGACAGTAGCAGGATGTCTGATTAGAATTGTGTTGCCAGAGTTATTTTAGATGGGATCCTAATAACATTAGCTTGAGGTGATACTGTGCACCTCAAAAGTTGTCTCCAAGAAGCTATGCAATGCTGGTTGACCATCCACTCCTCATATCCATTCCTAAAGCCATTGCAGAAGAAACTTGAGAATTGGAGTGCCTGTTAAAGATATGAATCTCAGTCTTTCAAACTTTAAAAGCAGATCCTTTATTTTATGCATCTTTTAGATTAACTTAGACAATGTGAAATCACTCAGAGGTTGGAGAAATTCTGCATTGGGGAAAAAACAAAGTCACAAAGCTTCTTGGGGACAATAAGCAAACTCTTTGAGGATAGAAACAACTATTTATTCGACTTGGTGTTTTCTGTATCTTGCGAAGTATGTGGCACATGGTAGATATTCAAGAAATGTTGAATGAACAAATGAATACATTCTAAGGCAGTGGTTCTCAACCTTCCTAATGCCGCGACCCTTTAATACAGTTCCTCATGTTGTGGTGACCCCTAACCATAAAATTATTTTCGTTGCTACTTCATAACTGTAATTTTGCTACTGTTATGAATCGTAATGTAAATATCTGTGTTTTCCGATGGCCTTATGCTCTACAGCAGCGGTTCTCAACCTGTGGGTCACCGCTAGCAGGGTCACCTAAGACCATTGGAAAACACAGATATTTACATTACGATTCACAACAGTAGCAAAATTACAGTTATGAAGTAGCAACAAAAATAATTTTATGGTTAGGGGTCACCACAACATGAGGAACTGTATTAAAAGGTCGCGGCATTAGGAAGGTTGAGAACCACTGTTCTAAAGGGTCCATTTTTTAAGCATTTCTTTTGTCTGTTGGAAACTGAGTATGTATTGTATTATTACAATATATACATGTTGCTAAAGTTAGTTCTATCATATCTGACATTTATTCAATTATTAATTAGTTCAATGGAAACTTAATGAACAGTGTTCTTCCCCAAGGTCTAAATTAAGGGCTATAAAATACTCCCCCATAGTAAAAAGTGTCAGACGTAGTATACACGAATTTTAAAAATATGGTTGGAAAATTATAGTTACATTTACTTGCTTTGACTATTAAATCATCCTAGAAATTTTAGTACATATAAAGTAAAAAAAAATCATAAAATGAATAACATTGTCCTTTATAGTTAAACATTTTTGTATATACTGGGCCTCCACTCATTTGTCACATTTTGCTTTCAAGTATTTTTTGAACCGATCAGGTATCAACAAGCTACTAATACTCTTGCTAAGATCAACTGAAATTTCTCTACTGAAGGATGGGAGCTATTAGAAAAATATCTTCTTAACATATCATATAAACCCAACACTTGAAGTGTATTTTTAAAAAATTTCCTTCAAGTTCAATTTATAGTGCTTTGGGGATCACAATTCTTATTGACAACATTGGGCTTGCAAGTTGGATTTGCATAATATAACTTCTGTAAAACACTCCAGCACATTTAAAACATAGAGCATCTATATGTCCTACCTTAGATCTTACCTCTGAACTGCCTTCCTGTTTTATTCCTTCACAACTGCCCCTGTGGGTGGTCAAAGGTGGTTCCCTTGCACTGTCACTTTGCATTTTCCTATAGAAGCTTAGGGGGTGCAGGAAAAAGTCTGGGGATGATTGGTGGAGTTTTTAAACAGAGAGAGCCCACTGAAGAGTTCATTTTTCTCCTAAAAATGTCTTTTTCTCTATTTTTTTCTTCTCTTTTTTTCCTTAAAGTATTTAGATAATTGCATCAGCTCCTCATTTTGCTTGTGTTGACAGCCTGAAAGTGTGATGTGATCATCCCAGCTGGAAGTCTCTGGAACTTTCCTGAACCATCTTGTGACTGTAAAAATGGGTGGTCTTCCCTCTGCACCACCCGAGCCATTAGGTGGAGCCACCCTGATTGCTTCAGAAGCTTTCCAAGAAATCTCACAAACCAAACAGAGCTCATCCCAATTAGTTCCTACTCTCTCTTCATCAGTGGTATTCCAGACGGTGGAATGTTTTCCACTATGAAATAGGTATTTTGGAAAGTTCTACACCAGCTTGTTTGCACAGGATTGACATTTACACAATCATGAACAACACTTTATATGGTACTTAGGATTTCTTTAGAGGACCTTTATCCCAATGCTGACCTGGCTTAACCCTACTTAACTTGTAAAAAATGAAGGGATTATAGGAGAAGGTGTATGGCCATGGGCCACTGATGGATTAGACTTTCCCTGGGTTGTGTTTTCTTAAAGTCTTTGAAGTGTGGCTTGAACAATCTTCCTTCATGTTCCCTCTTTTGGACTATGTTTTGTTACAGTAGCTGATCGTCTGGGGTTAAGAAAGTGGAGAGAGAATGTGTTGTGCTTATTTTGCTTATAAATCGTATGCCTTTGCAAGAAGGAGAGCAGTTCCTTTCATAATGTTCTGTGGACCTGCTCCTCTGCAACTATATACAGTATCTGGAGTCTTTATTAATTTTAAAACCCTTTTGTGCTCGCTTCGGCAGCACATATATTAATTTTAAAACCCTTTTATTCATTGCTTTCTGGTGGAAACTGTAGAATATATATATATTTGAACTGTCAATTCCAATTCCAGAAATTAATCCTGAGAAAATAGGAGGGATGTGTGCAAAAAATTAATCACTAGTATAGTCATTGCAGCATTGTTTATAGTATAGCAAACCTGAAAACACATCAGGGTAAAACTAAGTATATTCTTATGCCTATAGAATGGAAATGTAGGTAAACATGGAATAATATATACTAGTATGGGGGTGGGCAAAACTAGGCTTACAGTTCTGAGTATAAATGAAATAAGAGTTCATTCTTGTATTGTTATTTATCAACCAGAAGCCCGGTGCACGAAAATTTGTGCACTGAGGGGAGGGGTCCCTCAGCCCAGCCTGCCCCCTCTCACAGTACGGGAGCCCTCAGGGGATGTCCTACTGATGGCTTAAGCCGAAGTCTGGCCTCCCTCTGCGGGAGGCGACCAGGCCAATTAGGGGAAGGTGCTGCCCCTATCATCCCACCACTGTTGCCGCCGCTGCTGCTGCTGGCCGCCACAGCTGCCTGCCCTCAGCCCTTGCAGCCCCAGTTTCGTCCGGAAGGTCGTCTGGAAGGACATCCAAAAGGTCGTTTGGCTGTCTGGTCTAATTAGCATATTATGCTTTTATTATTATAGATTACTAGAGGCCTGGTGCATGAAATTTATGCAAGAGTAGGCCTTCCTTCCCCTGGCTGCTGGCACCGGCTTCCCTCTGGCACTGGGACCCAGGCTTCCCTCTGGCTGTCAGCAGGCACCAGAGACCCGGGCTTCCCTTGCATCCCCAGCTTCTTTCGGAAGGTCGTCTGGAAGGACGTCCTTGTCTAATTAGCATATTTCGCTTTTATTATTATAGATTGTATTTTTTATTGGTATTATAACTTTAAACCTACTTTTGCCCACTCCTGTATACTTTAAAAGTGTCTGTAATATTGACATTGACAGAGTCTCTCAATATGTAGAAGAATAAACAATAATCCCATTCTATACCAAATGATATCATTTTTGAAAAAAAAAAAGCTAAAAACCTACCTAAATGTATGCATTTGCACAATAAAAGCAGCAAGATAGTCCCTAAAATATGGGCAGTTTCCTTTATTATGTTATTATTACATTAATTAGTTATTATGTGGCAGGATTCTGGGTGATATTTATTTTCTTCCTTATTTGTATTTCCTAACTTTTTTTTTTTTTTTTTACTAAAACTACATATATTTGTATGGTAATAAAAATTACTTAAAATTTGTTTCTTTGGGAGTGGGGATAGTTTTGCTTTGTTTCTCAAGTAAATGAAATCAGCTGGAGTTTGAAGCTCAGTGGGCTGAGGGAGCTCGCCTGCTTAGACAGGGGTGCTGGGTCATAGCAGGAATGCTGGACCTGGCTTCAGGCCTGACCTCCAAGCTTAGCTCTGCCCACACAGCCCACCCAGGGCAAACCAGGGAATCTTTGTATTTTTTGGGTCTCAGTTTCCCCTCCTTTAAATGAGGACACCACTAGTACCCTATATCTCTCACAGGATCATTACGAGCATCCAATAAAGCTATATAAGTAAAAGCCTTGAAAAATCAATCATGTTAGGTTCGTAGAAGAAGCAGGAATCAGTAGATAATTCAAGCAGGAAATCACAGGCTAAGTCAAGTAGCTGGGGCACTCATCACACCCATTCTTTACCTGCTTCAGCCCCTCTTCCATACCAAAGAGGGATTCTGCCCCCCAGTTGCAGAATGCGGCTTGCTTCTCTGTTTCCGCTCATGAGTCCAGCACTAACAGATGTGCGCGGAACCAAAAGGCTGCCCTTGTGTTTTCCTACATTCATTTCCAAGAACCCAGTTCGCCGGCTGCTCACTCCACACCTGCAGGCCTGTTGCCTCAGACAATTCCACGGCACTTTGAAGCCCTCACCGGTCGACGTTAATATGGCCTGGGACACACAGTGTGCTCTGTTTTCCTTTGGCCACAAGAATGTCACAACTGCCACATGAAGCAGAGGGAGGTCTTGCTTCATCAATGCACGATGCTCTGAGTTGTCAGTCTAGAGAATCCTCCCCTTCCCCAGCCTCTACTTGGGAGAAAGCTCCTTTATCTTTGGATGTTCCCTGCTTATCCAGCTCTTGTCCCCAGAATGATAAAAAATGAAAGTCTATGAAAGAGTTTATGTTTGAAGATTTAGTTGCCCAAATGGTGGGAGCCCAGACTATTTGTTTTTGAGTCACGTTCCTTGGCTTTCAAGCCTGTGGAAAAGAACTTGGACTTATCTGAGGGAAACAAGTTTTCTCAGGTAGTTGGAGAGGAGACTGCTGTTATCTGATGGTCCAGAAAGAATCTTTCGTGCCCATTGGAAAGTGACAGGCCAAGTTACCAAGAGGGGCATCTGCCTTGGAACCTTAGAATCTTCCTGGCCTCCAAGTTCAGAACGATAAGGACAATGTCTAATCATCCCTACCTTATATTGCCTATTTTCAAAAGCATTAGAGTTTTAAAAGTATCAAAAAGTGCTTGGGATCCAGTCTTGACCCAGATGGGCACAGTCACTTTAATTAAACGGGCTCTTGTCAAATGCCAGGCATTTACCGGGTTAGGTAAACTATGGGATCTTGCTGGCAAGAGGGAAGTCCTCAATCCTGAGTAGGCGGACTGCTGGGCTGACATCCATTCTGATCACCAGAGAGCTCTTTGTTCCAGGCTGCCCATCCTGGTGCCCCTTTGCATACCCCTTTAAATCATCCCAGCCAGGTAGATACGGCCAACGGAACAGCGTCAGCCCAGAAGAGACAAAGGGACAGTGTTGGAGAAAGAAGGGCAGTGGTATTCTTGCTTCATTTTAAAATTAATAGAGTTGGTTATAGTTTCTAAGTACACTTGGCATTCCAGCTGCCAGAGAATGGGTTTGAACGCTGAAAGGCCTCTTTAATCCGTGGGCCCCAGACAGGTAGAGGTGCTCTCGCTCCGGCGCGCAGGGCACAGGTAGTGAGTGAGTGGTGCTGTGAAGCCAGCAGAGAGCCTGCCAGGCAGCTCGAGCCCTGTCCTCAGGGAACTGCGTCCACGCAGCCGGCCGGCTTTGATGTCTGCTCAGACTGCGAGGGAGATGCCAACGGTGCGGTGGGTGTCCACGAGTTCACTTTGCCGAGACCATCAAAGCGGCTTTCAGATGGCAAAGACGAACAACCTGGCCTCTATTTGAACAGCTAGCAGCGATTCAAACCGTCTAATTCCCAGAGTCTATTAAGTAGAAAGAGAGCGAAGGAATAGAGAGGATGGTGAGTACTGGGCAGAAGTGAAGGGAGAATAAGCGAGTGGACTTGGGGTGCCTCTGTCACTGGCCGACAACACCTCAACATCAGTGTTTCTACCTTTAAAACAAACCACTTCTACGGGTCACACCGTTGGGGTACACAATTCGAGTGAATCATGATTTAATGCTGCATATTAAACTTTAAAAGAATCACCAGAATACCAAACAAAGATTTGTCAGAAGGCAGGGAGAAAGAAAACCCTCAGGAGAAGAATTTAAATAAAATAACACAAGTAAATTGTTTTTAAAATCAAATTTAAGTTCACTGGAAAGGAGCTTTAATAACGATAGCTTAACAAATAGCCAGCCATAATCCTTATGATCTTGCTTTTCTGACTTAAGAATTCAGTAATGTATTTTTAAAATACTATTTTTCATGGGAGAACCAAAAATACACTGGAACTAAAAATACTTCTCTATGTCCCTTCTACCCCCTCCTCACCTAAATGTCTTTCTATAAGAAAATCATCGTATTTTTCAGTATGATGTTGAAACAATTGAGATTGATGAGATGGGAAATGTTAAAACAACAACAACCTAATTCTACAATGGAGCACATTATCTTTGTAGAACATGATATATTCTCCTTTGGGTTAAGGGGTAATGTCTAAAGATTAAACATCACTTAGTTGTTGTTAGCCAGTAGTTGGTCTTTAAACAGAAGACAAAATATATCATCAAGCAATATAGAAAAATGAAATGTAGTACACTAGCACTTCACATAAGAAGAAATACAAATAATCAATAAACATGAAAAGATGCTCACCTATGGCCAGGAAAACACAAATAAAAACAACGACATAACATATTTGTCCTATTAAATCAACAACAAAATTCAAAAGTGTGATAGTATCCAGTATTGGCAAGGACATAAGAAATGGGCAATCTCATGGGAGTATAAATTGGAATAAAAAATTACAGTGGCTATAAAACATTTTAAATGCATAAATCCTATAGAACAGAAAAGAATCCTGGTGATCAAACTCAGAGGCACAGAAACTCCATCTCAACCAATTCAGTGTTCCCCTTGAGTAATTTCTAAGTCTTGATGTCACATCCAGATGTTGGGGAGGAAAGAGAGAGGTGCGTGATCCTCAACATCATCAGTTCGCACATGCATCCTCCAGGAAGTCATTGGCTCACTCAGTCCTCAGAGGTTATCCCAGACAGGTCACTGATGAGATGTCCTTTGTTCCAGGTGGCATGGCCTCTTCATGTCCACCATGCCATGAACTTTCTCTGTTCCTTTCATGCCATGCTTGAGAGCCTGGGAATAATTCTGCTGCTGCCCTGCTCAGCCAGAGCCTTGGAATTGTGGCAAAGTTATTTGTGGGAAGATTTTCCTCTATGCAACACACAGCATCTCATCTCTGGGACCCATACTGCCTTGATTCCCTGGGGCCGGCTTCCTCAGTGAGATCATAACTTGGGAAACATAGAGCATGGCCTGCAGCTAGGACCTACTAATGCCTCCACTGTCCTCACTTCCCCTCCATCCCCCCTCCCTCTCTACCATGCCAGAGAAACTTTCTCTAACCTAAAACAGAAGTTCTGTGGTCTTTTATGATGTGTCTCCCACACATTCTGTCTTTGCCAGTTTTCTTCATTCCCCTCAGGATTTGGGCTTTTGGAAACCAAAGCCCTGAAGACTTTTTTTGCCCTCTCCCCCTCCCCGATTTTGGAATTGGAACGTCCTTCCTCAGGGACAATAAACATAGTAGGCCCTAGCAGCTTGCATGTGGCAAGGGCAGGAAGGAGAGAGAAAAAACATGGGCAACATTTCTAAACTAGCCAAAGTATGACCTAGCAATCCACGACTGTCCTACAAAGCTAGAGCAATCCCCTACTACCCTATAGCAACCCAATACTGTCCTATGAGATATCATCATAGAACTATGTAGCGATAGAGGCAGAGATGATTATTGTAGCATTGTTTGTAATAGTGAAAAAAGAGAAATAATTTAAATGTCCACCAAGAGGGGGGAATAGTTAAGGAAATCACAGTAAACGGATACGGTGGAATTTTATGCAAACATTTCAGAAGATGTGTACAGATCATTTAAAAGCAGTGAACTCGGTCAGTGAGCAGACACAGGTAAATGCTGCCAAAAACAAGATTGGAGCTGCTCCTATCATGGACGTGGTGCGCTGGGGCTACTACAGAGTTCTGGGGAAGGAAACGCTCCCAAAGCAGCCTGTCATCGTGAGGGCCAAGTTCTTCAGCAGAAGAGCTGAGAAAATTAAGGGTGTTGGGGTGAGGGAGTGGGGAGAAGGTGTCCTCATAGGTTGATGCCACACGGAGGGAAGTTCATGAAATGCTCACAAGTGCTTTAAATAACAAAAAAAGATAAAATACATTGTAGCACATGGTAATTTAGCTTTAGATGGGACCTTGCTCATTCTGAAAACATATATAATTTCCTGGACAATCAGGAGCTAAGACATAGAGTGAAGATCTTTCATTCACTGGGGTTTATGGTTCAGTGGCAAAGATTGATCATGACCTGACAATGACCATGGAATCATTTTGTAAAACCCTGATTGGGAAAATAGATTCCTGCTGTGAAATACCAGGTGTACCGGTTACTAATGTGGATTTTGTAATAAAAGAAAACACGATAATTTCAAGAGAAACATCAAAAGTGCTTTATTCAAAGTAATGTCCATGGCTAGCTACGCATTTCCCCCATCTTTCAGGTAATTTGTGGATACTGTCCCTATAGAACTTTCCTTGTTTTTAGGCAAACCATTCAGAGACCCAATTTTCCACTTCTTCATACGTTTTGAAGTGCTGCTCAGAAAGTGTGTGTGCCACCGATCGGAACAAGCGGTAATCTGAAGGAGCAAGGTCTGGTGAATATAGTGATAGGGGGGGTTAATGCTAATACTTCCCAGGCAAGATCTTTTAACGCGTCTTTAACTGGTTTTGAAGTGTATGATGGTGTGTTATCATGAAGCAAAATTACTTTGCTGTGTCATCTGGCACATTCTGGTCGTTTCGAGATCAAAGCGTGGTGCAAATTGATTATTTGTTGTCAGTAGTTATCAGTATTAATGGTTTCACCTGGTCTTTAGAAGCTCATAATACACCACACCTTCCAAATCCTACCAAACGCAGAGCATTTTCTTCTTTCCAAAGCGATTTGGCCTTGCAGTCGATGTTGATGCTTGACCTGGATCAACCCATGATTTTGTGCATTTTGGATTCTCAAAATAAATCCACTTTTCATCTCCAGTCACAATTCGATGCAAAAAAACACACACTTTCTTTCGTGCCATTGAAGCAACATTTTATTGGTGACTTTTTGGTTTTCCATTTGTCTTTCGTTCAGTTGATGTGGCACCCATTTTCCTTCCTTTAAAATCTTTCCCATTGCTTGTAAACGATCAGAAATTGTTTGCTGAGCAATGTTTAATCTTTCTGCAAGTTGTTTTTGAGTTTGACACCCATCTTCATCCAATAATGCTTGTAATTGTTGGTCTTCAAACTTTTTCAGTTGACCTGGATGTTCTTTGTCTTTCACATCGAAATCATCACTTTTAAAGCGTTTAAACCGGTGTTCACAAGTATCTCGAGATGGAGCATGTTCACCATAAGCTTCCCGAAGTATACAATAACTTTCAGCAGCCCTTTTCTTCAAAATAAAGTAATGAATTAAAACTTTCTGCAAATGCTCTTTATTTTGGCATGAAATTGGACATTTTTAAGCATAAAAATATCTACGATGTTAACACCTTCACAAAATTTGACATATGAAGTTTTGAAGCTTGTTGTCAATATAACAAAATAGCATACATATCAAATCGCATATATATCAACATATGTATAACTCCATCTATTGAAAAAAATTTGCATTGTTAACTGGTACACCTGGTGTAAGGGTATGGAAATTTAAACATAATTGAAGAAACACCTTATCACCCTCTGCCAGGCTCTAGGAGTCAAATAAATGCATGCTATCTGATTTCAAACAAATGATGAGAGTTGATAACAAAGTATAAACATGATCCAAGCTAATATATGTGCTAATTGTTCTTTGTTTTAATCCCAATACACATCCTCCATGATCTGTGAGACTAACTGCTTTGTTCTGAGTCAAATCTAGGAGTAGCTTCTTCTGCTGCTAATACCACTTCAGTCTATAAAAGGAATCAGATTAGCTGGAAATCCAGGCCCCAATTAAACACACTTGGCCCTACTAGAGGTGTTACAGTGATATAGCAAAGGATACAATTGTGAGCTCAGAGATATGGCTAGTGCAGCATTACAGTGTGGCCATTTAATTCACAGCTCCTTGAGCAAGATCTGATATCTTATAGATAATGCCAACAGAAGACCAGTTTGACCACACAAGAGAGTATTTTTGCTTCATCTGTAAAGACAGTGATTCACCCTATCAAACAAGAAAATAGCCACAGTTTGAAAATATCTCCCAGTGAATCTTCTCATCCTCATAAGTGCCTACCGATGTAAAAAGCTTGGAACATCTCGCCAGTCAGAGATGCTTTCTCAAACATGTCTAATGATTATTCTCTCTATCAACATTTGTTGAATGTTACGTACCAAGAACAGTTCATATTTATTTAGCACTTACTATGTCCTAGGCACTGTTCTAATTTCACAAACTGGCTCATTTAATTCTCATAACAACCCTATGAGTCAAATGTGTTGTCTTTTAAACTTTACGGAATTGGGGACTGAGTCACAGAAATAAAGGAACTCACCCTCAAGCTCACCAAGACTCTCACTAAAGGAAGCAAGATTGGGACCCAGGTGATCTGGCTTCTGAGCCCCACTCTCGACTCTAAAAAGTAGCCTAAAAAAAACCACAGGATGATGGAGGTTAACTAAATCTATTGTGGTAATCATTCCACAATACATGTGAATCAAGCCATCATGCTGCACACCTTACACTTATACAGTGATGTATGTCAATTATTTCTCAATAAAACTAAAAATAAACTAAAAAATAAACAGATTTTCCAAGAAAAAAAAAAGAAAGAACATACTCTCGTGAGGAAAACAGAAATGTAAAAAATAATTAAAATACAATGTAATGCTTTGGCAGCATAAATGTAGGGATGAATAGAGAAAAACCACAAGTATCAGGGTTGAGTTTATAAATATTATAGAAGTGTGTGTGGGGTGAGGGAGCTGGGTGGCAATTATTTAATGTTTTTGGAACTTCATATTAGCATATATATGTAACTAAATGAAATACATTCTTAATCCATGCAAATTAGAAGTGTATAAACTAATGAGTTCTAATCCCCCAAGCGGGTGTTTTGGAGCTTACCTGGTTTTGGGAGACTAGGGTACCATTTAATGCCTTACTTCTGTAAGAAACACTTGGTGATCCTGCGAGAAAATATTGCAGCATTTTATTTGATGGAAGGAAGCTCTACACTGAGCAAGATTTTTACCTTTAACCCTAAACATATGTAATCCTGGAAGATGGACTACATAACCTTTAAAACTCTGCCCTTCCCTTTTGAGAAATCCTGCCAATAAATGGAATCCCCATGTTCACTTTCCTCTAACTATTCTAGTCACAAATACTCATTTTGCAAAGATGTTGGCGTGTCATTGGCAAAATTCACTCCTGCTATTTCTATTTATTATGCTTATTCCAGACCTCATCCCAAAATAGCCCTACATAAGATGCCACATGTGTCCTCTAGCACTTCAGGAATTAAGAGCATATGGTCAATAAAAATGGAATCCCCGTGACTTCAGACTACGTTAGCCGGGAAAGATGTCAACCCAGTATGGTACTGAGTTCTTTCTCAGTGTCAGCTTTTGTTCTAAGCTCCATGAGGTATATTAAGGTAAATCTCAGCTGTATAACTCAGAACCCTTAAAAGTTCAACACATTGCCCTAGCCGGTTTGGCTCAGAAGATAGAGGGTCGGCCTGCAGACCGAAGGATATTGGGTTCAATTCTGGTCAAGGGCATGTACCTTGGTTGCAGGTTCCCCAGCCCTGGTTGGGGTGCCCTTGCAGGAGGCAACCAATCGATATGTCTTTCTCACATCAATGTTTCTCTCTGTCTCTCCTTCTCCCTTCCACTATCTGATAATCAATGGAAAAATATCCTCAGGTGACGATTAACTAAATAATAAAGTGCTTTCCTTGAAACATTAGTTTCTGAAGAAAAAAGAAAGAAAGGAAGAGAGAAAGAAAGAAAGAAAGAAAGAAAGAAAGAAAGAAAGAAAGAAAGAAAGAACGAAAGAAAGAAAGAAAGTAAGTTAGTTCAATACATTAACCCTGCCTCAGTCCACTTGGCATATATAACAAAATACCATGGATTGGGTGGCTTATAATAACCAGACATTTATTCCTCACTAGAGGACCGGGGCACGACATTCATGCACTGGTGTGTGTGTGTGTGGGGGTCCTCAGCCCGGCCTGTGTCCTCTCACAGTCCGGGACCCCCGAGGGGTCCTTAGCTCTGCTTTGGAAGCAGGAAAGGCTCCTGCCACCTCCGCTCTGCTCGCCAGCCATGAGCCCGGCTTCTGGCTAAGCAGCACTCCCCCTGTGGGAGCGCACTGACTACCAGGGAGCAGCTCCTGCATTGAGCATCTGCCCCCGGTGGTCAGTGCATGTCATAGCAACCAGTCCTTCCACCAATCAATTTGCATATTAGCCTTTTATTATATAGGATGGCTCTGGAGGCTGGAAAGTCCAAAGTCAATGTTCCAGCAGATTTTGTATCTGTTGAGTGCCTGCTTCATGGTTCATAGATGGCCATCTTCTCCCGGTGCCCTCACATGGCAGAAGGGGCAAAGGACTTCTCTGGGGTCCCTTTTATAAGAGCACTGACCCCATTCATGAGGTCACCCCTTGAAAAGCCTACCTCCTAATAATATTTATCACCTGGGGTGTTAGGATTTCAACATGTCAATCTGGGGGGGAGACAAAAACATTCAGTCCACAGCAAACCCATTCCACAATGTCTGTCATGTGACTCTCCGAAAGAGTCAACGATCACGGAGGCAGGTGAAAGTACAGCATTTCTATTTGTTATTACTATTATTCTTTCTAATGGGCACAGAGATGACTGGTAGAGGCCCTGCCCACATTATCCCCAAATCAAATCAATAGGCCACCTTCATGTTTGCCACTTTGTAGAGTATATTTTTGAAATACCTCCTTAATTCAAAAGTAAAATCTTTGTCAAAGAAACAGCATCCTCTCCAAGACTGAGGGCCAGATTTCTCCCTTAAGAATCCCCACAGAGCTCTTTCATACTACTAATTAAATGTATTTAGCTAATAGGTGGGTTTCAGCCAAGGTAGGATAAAAAGAATGCATTAAATATAATATCAAATTAGTCACTTTTAAGGTAATAGCATAATCCTCTGCCAGACAATGACACTTTTAGGGAATACACCATCTGCTGGGGAGAAAAGAAAAAGAAAAGGAAAGAAAAGAAAAGGAAAGAAAAGAAAATCAAAAGGTCATCTCATTTCAACTGAAAAGCTGAACTGTAAAAATTATGGTTGGCAAAATGCTATCTCTTCAATCAAAATAAAACATAAAATGATCCTTACTAGGCCAACAGCAGCTGTCCAATTATAATAAACAAAATTCCTCAGTTGATGTCTTTTTCTGGACCCATGTTTTCTTCACCTTTTATTTTTTCCTTAAAAAATTAAATGGAAAGACCCACGGGTAGGGAAGAAGAAAGGAAGACATTTGGGGTTGGTTCTTATGTGTGTGTTGGATTATCTGAAATACACAGATAAAACTGGGTGTAAGCCTTAAAATAGAGCAGAGTGTCAATTTCAAAAATAAATAATGATAATGGTATTTTCAAGATCAGCTCTTTATTCATGTTCTATGCCAAAGCACTTAAATACCCTGTGCTACTCATAACATAATGTGGGTGGTAAAAGAAAAAAGCCGTCCCGACTCCACCATGTTATTCCTCAAGAGTCTATCCCTGTCAGTGCTGCGAAGATACGATTCATTTATATAACCCCGATATCCTGACACTGAAACACAGAGTGCACAAAGCAAAACATTCTCTTATTTTGAAAAGAGGAGCATGAACATAAACCCTGCGTTATGCCATGGCACAAATCTATTTTAGATAAATAATTAAACATTTTAATTAACACATTATTCTAGTAAGCCAAATTTTATCAGACACATTTTTTTTTAAGTTCAAAGTTGGAGCCCACCCATACTTTCACCCCATGGGACTTAACAATCGCTCTGCTGGCAGTATTGTAGGATTTGAGATAATCCGGGCTTGGCATGCCTTAATTCAGGCTAGATGATGACATTGACCATCATATGGTTAAGTGACTGGCTTCAGGTGTTTTTTTTAGGCCACATATCATACCTATGTGGCTGTACTCTGTTTTGAGGATGCCTTTTCATTTAAAATAATCTTTGGGCCATTTAAATCTATTTAGCTAAAAATATCAACCAGTTTTTATCCTCACCCAAGGATATATTTTTATTGCTTTTTAGAGAGGGAGGGAAAGAGAGAGAGAGAGAGAGAGAGAGAGAGAGAGAGAGAGAGAGAGAGAGAGAGATGAGAAATATTGATCAGTTGCTTCCCATACATGCCCAACTGGGCATCAAACCTGCAATCGAGGTATGTGCTCTAACAGGGAAATGAACCTGCAACCTTTTGGTGTATGGGATGATGCTCCAACCAACTGAGCCACCTGGCCAGGGCCAACCAGTTAAAATTTTTGGTTAATACAGAAGTTTTATATATTTTTCTTAAAGAACCCTGAATAATAACACATCAAATTTTTTTAATAGTTCTTTTGTAAGTGAAAAAGAAATAAAACTCTATTTTAAAAAAACAAACTCCAGTACAACCCCAAACCTAACTTTTCAGACAAATAGTACATTCAAAGTTGTGTCAGGAACATTTTTCAAATCAAGTTATATTTTAATTATACCTGTAAGTAACAAGAAATGATTCTAGTCTTGGCTTACAACTGGGTTGCGTTTTTAATTTTAGAGTTGCCTTACAAATTTGAGTAGACTGAATAAAAGCTGAACCTTATCAACAATTTGTGAAAGATTCACTCCTTAAGAAAAACTGTAATATTTTGCTCAGAAAATAGGTATTTTTCTTATTTATTTTTTGAACGAAGCCTTGTGAATTTAAGAAGCAGGTGTGTGTGTGTGTGTGTGTGTGTGTGTGTGTGTGTGTGTGTGTGTGTGTCTATGCTTGACAGAGAGGAAGAGAGAACACCCATGAGTGTCCAAAACATATATTTAAATATCACCAATTACAGAGGCATTCCCTACACTTAACATGCAGGCCTAACCTTTGTGTACATATTCAGGTGGGGTCAGCGACCTATTTATGGGAATACAGGGCAGTATTGCTGGGAACCACTTCCCCCTGTTACAGGGTGGTAAGGCTGTGGGTGTACTTATCCAAGAGAAATAAGATAGGGACTATATATGAGAAGCATCCTATAGACATCACAACTATAATTTCCTTAAGTCTCCAACCCATGGGAGGTGGAGAAAAGAAAGATAATTTTAATTCTACAAGCTACTATCATGAGTAAAGAGGTCTTATTTCTTGTAAATGTTTATTTTATTCTGAAATCAGTCCTTCTTTCTTGTTTCTGATAAACTGTGTCTTGCCACTGTCGCCAACTCAAGTCAGAAACACTTAAGTTACACAGTATACACAACAGAGATGCTTATGTTCATAACAGTGTGAGGGGTTAGTTCAGTTGCCACCTGTCTTGATGATTAAAATAGAAAGAATGGGGAAGCGTCTAGTGGAAGCTCCCAGCAGCAGGATTATGTTACTTTTGTATATCCCACCCATTAACCTGGTATGTGTGGGGAGGAGGCGGGAGTAGTGCACACACTGAAATCTGTCTGCCTAGAGAAAGCTAAATGCTTCATATTAATGAAAAACCAGAAGATTAAAATCTCAAAGATTAAGAGTTGGGCAAAGGAGACAGTATGGTGTAGTAGAAAAGGCGGGCGTACTCAGGTTTGACTGTTATCACTTAATGAATGTGTAGACTTGGGCAAGTCAATTTAGCAACAAATTTCCTCTTCCTTCATATAGAGATGATGAGGTCTTTGTAGGGAGTGAGTGGGATAGTGGCACTTAATAGACATTCAATGTTTGTCTCCCCGGCACGTGCTAAATAAACAAAGCTCATTCAGAAATCTAAAAACGATCACCTCCTAGCCTAAGACCACTTTGCCCAACAATCTTTGCAGGTCCCTCCCACAACATGTGTATCACTTCCATGAACCACTGTTCTAATTCCCTAAGAATTCAGTTCAGTGGCTCCACATGGGTATGGTTGGTCAACCCCAAGTTTGTTCCATAATGGCAGGAACTATCCCTCTCCCATACAATTTGCATCCCAGCTCGGGCTTTTAAGAAATATTGGGCCTGACCAATGTGGCTCAGTGGTTGAGTGTTGACCTATGAACCAGGAGGTAACAGTTTGATTCCTAGTCAGGGCACATGCCTGGGTTGCAGGCTCAATACCCAGTAGGGGACATTCAGGAGGCAGCTGATCAATGATTCTCATCATTGATGTTTCTATCTCTCCCTCTCCCTTCCTCTCTGAAATCAATTTAAAAACATATATATAAAAAAACAACACCTGTTGTGTTTGAGCCTATGTATGTTTGAATGGATCTGGTTTTTCATACAATCAATTGCTGGTAGCAGCAAAACATGAGTTATAAAAGTTTTTTTAAAAAATCAGCACATCAAAAGATAGAAAGCTATTATTACTCAGAAAATGAGAGGAAATGGGGCAACTAGCTTATTTTGTAGTTGTTTTTCACATCTTTTGGATTCAAGCACAAAATTGCCAATGATGTTTCTTAGCAAAATTGAGTCGAGGCAGTTAGTCAGAAAAACCAGTCATAATATGACCCATTCTGAAATTCCCCCAAGTCCCCCATTGGCACCATCTTGGACAACTGCCTTGACTCCCAACCCCCCCCAACCCCCCACCCCCCACCCCCCCCACCCCCGTCTCTTTGCTCACTCATTCCCCTCTGCTATTTGGCTCAAGAGAACACTCACAATAAAGCAGAAAAAAAATACTTGTTACTCTGAGCATGATTCACTTCCACAGAGAGTCCCAATTTGAATCGCTCGTCCTCCTCTTGTGTGGTCATCCCTCAGGCCTTGGGATCTACAGCAGAATAACTGCTTTAGGCCCAAAGGAGTTTCTATTCTTTCTTAAGAGTTACCATTTCCTCCCAGGGAGGGTGGTTAATGGAAGACGCTCTGATCGGTTGTATTTGTTGTGTTTCAATGATGAGTTGCCATTTAAAGGGTTTAAAATTAGGTTGGTTGCTGCTGCTGCCTTTCCTGTAGCCAGTTAATCACAGGATTCTTTGCCACATTGAGGCCAGAAGGGGCATGGCACATGCAACAAGTAAGGAAGCCACTGATTATAGGCCAAGGAGCTAATGTGCTTACACAACATGGATTGTTGAAAACACTCTGAACACTATTTTGTTTTTAACTGTCCTTGACTTCCGAATTGTTTCTCTAGGACCCAGCCCTGAGCCTGACACATTAGTTCATGAGCGAATGGGTTTCTGGCTTTTCCCTTGAAAGGCTGACCAAAGTAATAGCTGCCTTTTGCTTGGGCAAATCAAAAGTGGAGTTGGAGTTGGAGAAGTTATTTAGTCATCTCTGAACTTGAAGTTGGGAGGCCCCTCTGTTTGCCTTGGGCTACTGTGAACTTACTGATGATAATGTTAAAATTCAGAAGAAGCTCCATGCAAATTTTAAACATCAGTGAAGTCTCTCAAAATCAAATTTCTTTTTTTAAATATATTTTTATTGATTTCATGGAGGAAGGGAGAGGGAAAGAGATAGATACATCAATGATGAGAGAGAATCATTGATTGGCTGCCTCCTGCACACCCCACACTGGGGATCGAGCCCGCAACCTGGGCATGTGCCCTGCCTGGGAACCGAACTGTGACCTCCTTGTTCATAGGTTGACGCTCAACCACTGAGCCACTCCGGCTGGGCTCAAAATCATATTTAAATGAAAAAACTTGCAGGTTGCTTTTGCCTTCAAGTACAAATTTAAAATCCAAGCACAAACATTATGGCACCACCTGTCACCTTTCTGGCATTGCTCTGACATTGCATTGGGACCTTAAAATGTACATAAAATATTTAGTGTCATACAGGGACTGGGCATCAAGGACTCAGGAGTTCTGACTTGTTTCTCTATTCTGACTTGCTATAAACCTTAAGGCATGTCTTCAAATCTCTTATTGTCTCCATTTGCTTGTCTATAAAGTGAAGATAATTCAGCTAACCTGTTTCATAGGAGTGTTGTGCCGAATAGATAATAATTAGTGTTTATAAAATTCATTGAAAGTGCAATGTGTTAGACTAATGTGCATAAATGGTAATGACATGTCACAGAGTAGGAGGGCCATATTTAGCCACTTTTATGTAGAAGGAAATTAACATGCAATGAGACTTTTACACCATATTTAATGCTAAAGGTGATAGAAAGTGAACCCTAACTACCTCCTTAAGGGTCTCATTGTTCTACCTTACTGACATCCAAAGAGAATAACATAACACTAAATGATTTGAAAGAATTATCCTAGATAGTTCATTCCTGTCTAAAGCTCCCTGCAAGTTCTGCATGCTACTGAAAACTGCCTCAACGTGTAGCAACAAGACCAACTAGAGCATGAGTAGTATTAGTCATTGATCTCTTGGCCTTTGTTTGTTTTTAATGATAGGGAGGGGGGAGGAGTCATTAAAGATGTCAGGCCAATTGAGAACCTTTTATGACCATGGCAAACTAGTCATAGAACCAAAAGGTTTTCAGCACAGTTAGTACACGAAGAATATTTGAATGCTATGTGAAAACTGACATGAGGTTGTTTCCTTGAATTCTAGGTTGTACACTGTTCCCTAAATCAAGTGCTGGACCCCACTTCTGTTCTCTAAAACTGGGTCGGCTGTCACAGTGGTTGCAATGTTTCTAATGTATGTATACTTTTGAAAAATGGATAGAGACACACACCAGATCCTTTCCTTTATCAACTTTGCTGACGATTTCCATAGTAACTGCGATGCATAGCCTACTGTCTCGTGTGGGGACCACATCAGGACAGATACATATTAACTCTATGACACGATGCAAAGAGAAAAACAAAAAGGAACATTTAAGGAAGTGAGACATTTCCAAACTACGCAGAGGTAAATTAAGGGTATAAAATTACTCTGACCCATAAAACATTAAATATAAGCAGAGTTAGATGTTCTTACAGGCCTAAAGAAAAAAATGTGGCCACACTCAAAATGAAAATTAGGACCAATAGACTGGAAATTTGAAGACCATCAGCCAATTATAATAATAGATAAATAAATTTAATATATCAATGCGTAATTTATATGCATTGCATTCTCACAAATTTTTAAGAAATTCATTCATTCATTTAAACATATTTATTTACTTTTCTGGTTCCAAGTACAAAATAGTAGGTGACAAGGGCCACTATTTCTACTATAATAACTTTTAAAAACCAGTTACATTGCAAAAAACAAAAAAGCAAAACCACCCTTATTTTAAAAGACCTTGAAAAGTTGAGGAATCAAGAGGAATTAAATAATCCATAAAAGGGAAAGCCCTTCTGAGATGAGCAGTCTGTCACTGACTATTTTCTATGGGAGATCTGCCAGTTCTAGAGATGGGTTGATGACCGGGCTTGGCCTGCACGGAGGGACTTCACTGGGAGAATGAGAAATCAGCAAAGCTTTTAGTGGTTATATGGGGCTGGCGGGATAATTGGAAACTTCAGACATTCTAACACATGGTTAGTTTTTCCCACAGTGTATTTGCGGAATTCTGGGATTAGGAAGCTTTTATAAAGCAAACAAATCTCCTAGCACCATGGTATTTAAGAGACAAAGTCCCACTTGAAGATGGGACCTGCCTCAAACACACAACTAGACTCCTCCTCAATACATTTACCAAAGTTGGAAGTTGTGGGAAGCAGGAGGCCAAAGACCAAAGTCCCAAATGTCTGAAGGGCAGATTTTAATGCCTAAGATTATAGAGACTTGCCAGGCCTTCAATAAAAAAACTTAGGAGAACATGCCTGAGAAGCACATGTGAGCTGATTCAAACTGAGCTATATACCTGCAAGCAAGTCCCAACGCAACATAATTCAGGTTGGAATGAGACAATCAGCCCTTAACACTATCTTCCTAACATGGAAAGCTCATTGGTAGAAAGTATCCTGAGCTTCTACAGATCATTAGATACAATGTTTGTCACACAATTAAAAATTACTAGATTTGTGGAGAGGCTGGTAAATCAAGGAAATAAACATAATAGTAGAAGATATTTAAATGGTTCAGATATCAGAGTTAGCACACAAGGCTTTGAAATAACCAGTTCTAATATATCAAAGAATTTAAAGAAAAAGAGGGCAAAATTGATGAAAAAATGGAAAATTTCAACAGAAAATAGGGATTTATTACAAAGATACTAGCTAAAGGCAGTCTGCTGAGTGTATTATCTAAGAAAGTAAACCTCTTTGGAAATACAGGTAAGGAATGTTGTGCAATTGTGGAAAAAGAAATTGAGAAGTCTTTATGTTAGTTTTCTTTAAGGCACTTAATACCAATAAGTGATTATGTTACAACAATAACAACAAAAATAGGCTACAGGAAAAGGACTATTTCTCCTATTTGAAAAGTCAAGAATGTGATCAGTCAATATAGAGATTTCATTTAGTTTATACCTGAATAAGAATAACAGTAAGGTTAAACCATATTTTATATCAAAGAGTATTTATAGTTTGTTGCAAGTATAATTAATCTTAATTATTTAATAAGGTGTAAACACTTTTATTACATTTTATGAATTTGTCCATTCCTGATCATTTTGCCTCAAGAAAATACAAATTTTTTTAATATATATTTTTATTTTTTCAGAGAGGCATGGAGAGGGAGAGAAAAATAGAAACATCAATGATGAAAGAGAATCATTGATTGGCTGCCTCCTGCACGCCCCCTACTGGGGATCGAGCCCACAACCCGGGCATGTGCCCGTGGCTGGAAAAGAACCCAGGACCTTTCAGTCCGCAGGCTGCCGCTCTGTGCACTGAGCCAAACCGACTAGGGCAAGAAAGTACAAATTTTTTAAAAAATATGTATTTTTATTGATTTCAGAGAGGAAGGGAGAGGGAGGGAGAGATAGAAACATTAATGATGAGAGAGAATCATTGATTGGCTGCTTCTTGCACTCCCCCGCCCCCCCCCCCCCCAACCTCCCTTACTGGGGATCGAGCTTGCAACCCAGGCATGTGCCCTGACCAGGACTCGAACCATGACTTCCTGGTCATAGGTTGATGCTCAACCACTGAGCCATGCCTGTCAGGCAATAAAGTACAAATTTTAAAAATTCCTTTAAAACCATTATACCAGGTGTACTGGTTAATAATGCAGATTTTTTTCAATAGATGGAATTACACATATGTTGATATATATGCGATTTTGATATGTATGCTATTTTATTGTATTGACAGCAAGCTTCAAAACTTCTTATGTCAAATTTTGTGAAGGTGTTAACATCATAGATATTTTTATGCTTAAAAATGTCGAATTTTGCGCCAAAAAAAAAGAGCATTTGCGGGAAGTTTTAATTCATTGCTTTATTTTGAAGAAAAGTGCTGCTGTATACTTCGGGAAGCTTATGGTGAACATGCTCCATCTCAAGATACTTGTGAACGCTGGTTTAAATGCTTTAAAAGTGATGATTTCGATGTGAAAGACAAAGAACGTCCAGGTCAACTGAAAAAGTTTGAAGACCAACAATTACAAGTATTATTGGAGAAGATGAGTGTCAAACTCAAAAACAACTTGCAGAAAGATTAAACGTTGCTCAGCAAACAATTTCTGATCATTTACAAACAATGGGAAAGATTTTAAAGGAAGGAAAATGGGTGCCACATCAACTGAATGAAAGACAAATGGAAATCCGAAAAGTCATCAGTAAAATGTTGCTTCAATGGCATGAAAGAAAGTCTTTTTTGCATCGAATTGTGACTGGAGATGAAAAGTGGATTTATTTTGAGAATCCCAAATGCACAAAATCATGGGTTGATCCAGGTCAACCATCCACATTGACTGCAAGGGCAAATCGCTTTGGAAAGAAGACAATGCTCTGCGTTTGGTGGGATCAGGAAGGTGTGGTGTATTATGAGCTTCTAAAACCAGGTGAAACCGTTAGTGATCGCTACTGACAACAAATAATCAATTTGAACCACGCTTTGATTGTGAAACAACCAGAACGTGCCTGAAGACACAGCAAAGTAATTTTGCTTCATGATGATGCACCATCACACACTTCAAAACCAGTTAAAGACACGTTAAAAGATCTTGCCTGGGAAGTATTAACCCACCTGCCATATTCACCAGACCTTGCTCCTTCAGATTACCACTTGTTCTGCACACGCACTTTCTGAGCAGCACTTCAAAACGTATGAAGAAGTGGAAAATTGGGTCTCTGAATGGTTTGCCTCAAAACAAGAAAAGTTCTATAGGGAGAGTATCCACAAATTACCTGAAAGATGGGGGAAATGTGTAGCTAGCCATGGACATTACTTTGAATAAAGCGCTATTGATGTTTCTCTTGAAATTATCATGTTTTCTTTTATTACAAAACCCGCATTGTTAACCGTTACACTTAGTAGATTCCCATTCTCTAGGACTAGGTAAACTCAAACTTTTAATGTATCATCAATTCTAAGCATTTACACATGCGTCGAGTTCTTTGATTTTCACTAACATTCTGTGAATCATTTTATCTCCGTTTTGCAGATCAGAAACTAGACACTATTAGAAAGTGATGAAGCATTCAAATACTAAAAAAAAATTTAGCAAGAAACTTGATGAAGAGAGGGAAGGGGCTTCATAAAGACCAAGGACATCGACTCCCTTCCTCTGGAGCTAAACTTCTAAGGTAAAAAGCAAGAAAATGTAGCACATATGATCACCTTCATCTCTACCAAATGCTGTGGAGCTGCCTGCCAAGATAAAGAAACCGACCCCATTTAACGCTGCAAATCTTTCAGGTCAAACCTCTGGTTGCAAAGAAAACAGCACCAATTTGCAACATTCCAGGGCTCTGAGCTGGTTTTTAGAGTCTTCTATGTCTGCTCCGCAAGGAGAATGAACTGCTCCCATGGTTCTTTGTTACTTTCAATAAACTGCCTCTGGAATTAATAAAGGATCCTGAGCAATGGCCTAATGGTGAGAGTTTAGAAGGAGGAAGTTGTCAACCTAGATGTTTTAATAAGTAATCATAGACTTGCTGTTGTCTTGTACTGATGCAATACCTACTATGTACTAGCACGGTGAGGAAACACAAGAAAAATGTTCTCACCAGACATGTGTACTTTTCCCCTTTCCATCGTTTTCTTTGGGTGATTTTCTTTGACTGATCATCTGTCAGTAACACTGTAATGAGTGGTTTTGAGTCATGTTTTTAAGGTTAGGCTTCTTGAAGAAAGTGACAATTGAAGAAATTTTAAGCAAAGGAGGGAAGATTACTTGATGGATAGAACATGAAAGATTTGTCTTAAACTTGAGAAAAAGCAGAGGACTTGTGAAAGCAGACAAAACAAGAAGGCCATTTTGGACAAGCAAATTATATAAAATTATAGAGATTAAGGAAATAGACACAAATATTTGAAAACTTATGAGGCACCTAAATATTCAATAGTAGGAAGTTTTCATAAGACATGCACATCTACTCTGTGCAATACTATATACCCTTAAAGTCATGCTTTTGAGGCTTATTTAATGGCATCAGAAATTGTTAACGATAGAATATGACTTGAAAGAGAAAGCAGGATATAAACTTCATATGTGGGATAACAGCAGTTTTGTTATACATACCCACATGGATACACACACCACACACATATGCACACTGTGTCAGGACTCTTTGCTATAAGTATAGAAATGGAATTAAAGCAATCTGTCTTGAGCAGGAGAGGGAATGACTGATTATATAACTGAACCATTTAAAGATAGAGTTGGCTTCAGATGAGGCTGGACCCACGGTTCAAACACGGCCAGGACCTTGTTTCTCATACTAGATTTCTCCACTCTGTTTCTGTGGTATTGCTCCCATTCAGGTACTTCCTACCATAGCAATCTGTGTGTACCCACATTCAAGTTATGTGGGGAAAGAAGTCTAAACAAAAACCAGTTTAGGGTCCTGGTTTGTTTGACTTCTTTCTTGTTCCCCAGCCCTGAACCAATTCCTCTATCCAAGAAGGTGTGACAGCTTCTATCCATCCTCAACAGCCCCACAACTAGAAGTGAGGTGGATCCCATCCACATGGTTGAAAACAGCAGGATTTTCTTCTTTTTAAAGTCTGAATAATATGCCTTTGTATAGATACAGCACAATGTCTTTATCCATTCATCAGTGGACAGATGCTTAGGTTGTTTTCATGTCTTGGCTTTTGTGAATAATGTTGCAATGACTGTGAAAGTGCAGATATCTCTCCCAGATACTGATTTCATTTCCTTCAGATATATATTCTGACACCAACCCAAATATGTGGTGTCCCCCCCTCCCCCCCCACACACACACACCAAGCAATTCTCTGACCACAGCTGGGTGTCCTACAATTCAACTCAATTCTGATACTATATCCCGAAATAGCATCAGATTCCACAGGTTAAGGGCTCACACAAGGCTGCTTCCCACTTCAGATGGCAGTTGTAAGTCCAACTGTGTAGAAACACGGCTGATATTTTTGTGTTAATTTTATATCTTGCAACTTTAGTGAATGTTTATTAGTTCTAACAAGTTGTTGTTGTTTTGTTTTTTGGTAGAGTCTTTAGGGGTTTCTACATATAGGATCATGTCATCAGCAAACATAAATCATTTCACCTCTTGCTTTCTGATTTGGATTTCTTTTCTGATTTGTATTTGTATTTATTTTTCTTGTCTAACTGTTCTGACTGGGCTTCCCAGTACTATGTTGAATAGATGTGGTGAGGGTGGGCATCCTTGCTTTGTACTGGGCATTAAAGGAAAAGCTTACAGTTTCCCCCCATTGATCATGATGTCGCTGAAGATGCCCAAATGTTAACACTAATTACCTCTGGCATTGGATTGTAGATGATCTTAAGTGACCTTATGTTATTACTCATTTGTGTAAGAATACTTCAAAATCTGAGAAATAAATTACCAAGTTTCCAGAGGGCAAATAGGTACATTCCCCAACTATGTCACTAAAGTCAGGTTATTTATAGATTGATATTTTATATAGTTAAATACAATTATAGATGTAGTTCTATATTGTTTTATACATAGTTTTATAGCTCTCTCTCTAGTTTTATAATTATGTGTGGGTAATTTACACAGATAGTTTAGTTATTAATTAATGAATATACATGTAAAAGTTTGAGACTTAATGCTGACACCAGAAAGTATTTAAAACCATGGAAGAGTCAGTGAAAAGAGAGTGACCTCATCAAGCAAATCTGGAGAAATTTGGGGGGCAATATTCTTCACTGGTTAAAGTTAAGGGGTCTTATCAATTACAATTAATTTTCTAAAACCAATTAATTTTCTATGTTTAGAGAAACATAGCTATGTACTTCAAAAACCTTATTTCTTTAAAAAATTTTCACTCAAAATGTCCTATGCCTGGGCTTTCCCGAGGTGTTTCTCTTCTAGTCCCACCTCTCCCTATGGCAGTCTTAGCACACTGTACTAGTAAAGGTCTCTCCACAAAAGAAAGCAACACACACACACACACACACACACACACACACACACACACACACCAGTAAGGAATTTTATCGACAACCCTGAGGACAAAGGAGAATGGTGGTATTTGTAACACAACATAATAAACAGCACCTTTACCCTTCTTCACACATCCCCCAAATGCCCTTTCCCTGGGCAGCTGTCTCATACCCCCTGGCTCACTCATCCAAGAGGTTTGAATCTATTTTATCAATTTTTTGTCTCCTCCTCCTCCATCTCTTCTGCAGCCACATTGCCTCCAGCCCATTACCCTAGGTTGCTTCCTCTGTCAAAATGCAAATGCCCACAGGAGGCAGACAAGCAACATAAAACAGAGACAAAGGCATAAAGGACTAGTGGGGACTATGAAAAACTAGACAACATGTGCTCCACAGAGTCCTTGCTACCCTGTGAGAATGAGGACCAAGTATTCCCTGAGTTTCCAATTGTCAAGAGATCCTGGAAATAGGGCTTTTTTTATATCTTGGCAGCTAACTGACATTTTAAAAAATAGCATATGGGCCAAACAAAATGTATTTGCCAGCCAGATGAAAACCACAGGGTTTGTAACCCCTTCCCTATATCTCTCATGAAGGGAGCTACAAGATGCTGGAGGCCCAAGCCTCCTATGGGAAACAGTAAAACAGAAAGGAAACCTCCTCTGTGCTCCTCCCATTTTCCATCTCCCTCTAGAGCCTCCTACTTGCAGAACTTAACAGAACCAACCAGCTGGAAAGGACAATCCTAGTATCAACACCACAGCATAGTGTGGAGAGGGTGGATTTGGAATTGAGAGACAGAAGGTAAATATCTGGCATAGATGGAGCCACCGCAAGAAATATTTTTCACATCAGGACTCAGGACACCTAAGTCACGCATGTCCAACTGAAACAAGTTTCAGATGCCAATGAGAGGCACTCTATTTTCTATTCTATTCTATTCTATTCTATTCTATTCTATTCTATTCTATTCTATTCTATTCTATTCTATTCTATTCTATTTCTAGTCTTTCATTTTATTTTCTTAATGCTGGTTTACACACACACCCCCAAATGATTTCATGACCCATTTGTGTCCTAGAAGAGTCTCAACTCTCAAAGAGGAGTGGGTGATTCCTGGTCTCCATGGGAGCCCAGGGTAAGTTGTTGAGATGAGGGACTCCTACCAAATTCAAACAAAAGTCTATGAGCAATTTAGGAAGTGTGGGGAAAGTATGGAAGGGTTGTTTTCTGATTCAGAGCAGTCCTTGCAAGGAAACAGAGAATATCATTGTGGTGGAGTCAGCAAGTTTCACATTTCCATTTTGACCCTGCCTTCTCCGTCAACATTACAGATGTACGTTTGGAAGCAACATATTACATAGGTGTTTACATGGCGGGTGGCACTGAAATACTAATGTCCTTTTTAGAGTCAACATTTATCAAGATGGTGAGACATGGAAATTGGGTTTGTTTTCCTTAGTGAATAAATGTTAATAAAATTACAGTGTTGTCCACCAGATGGTATAAAAGTCACTAATAATAGATTCCTCTTTTGAGTTCTGGGGTAATTAGTTGAGAAGAGTAAACTTCTATGATTCAAAAAACACAATAGGACTGCACTATTCATTTCGATTATTTGCTATTATCCACAATTAAGTCAAACTTTTATATATATTTAAGTTCATTAGTAATTCAAGTACTAAATTTGGTCCTTATGAAGCCATTTAGATATTAGTACTACTAAAAACACACACCCAAGTCTCCCCCCCCCACCCCAACAGACCAGAAACTTGGGGAGAAAACCAATAAAAAAATATGCGATGGCACATGCAAAGTAAAATCAATAGATGATTTTGACTCACAGAGCTAACAGATTCATTCATGTGAATTTTACCCTTTGCATTTTTTCAACTCACACCCAAATTCTTCTCTGTGCATTAGATTCTAAAAGTTCATCAGGAAATTCCAGGGACTGAGGCTAGGATCAGATCCTGCTTCTGCCATTAATGCACCATTTGAACTTTGGCAACTCACTTAGCTTCTTGATACCAAATTCTCTCCTCAGTTAACTTTCATGAAGATCAAATGAGATGATAGATGGGAACAAATTTGGAAGTTTGCAGGTTCTATTCAAGGGCAAAATCTTCATAAACTCTTTGCCTTACATGCACCTTAGTGTCTAACAATAGCTTGGGACAGGTATTCAATAAATATCCTATAATTGATGGAGCACACTTTTTGAATGAAGATATCTACCAGGAAACTATGATTGCCTAATCTACTTCTACTGAAAAATAGACATACACATGAGAGAGAGAGAGAGAAAAGGGGCAAGCTGCAAGCTTTACCGGCATAGTGTAGTGTAAGGACTGAGAGCGTGGGTTCAGAGTCAGTTCACATCCAGGCTCCATGATTTCCTGTGTAACCTGGATGAGTGACTTGCCCTCTCTGTGCCTCATTCTTCTCACCTAAAGAATGGAGAGAATAGCATCATGTCACTCATGAAATTGTTGTGAGGTTTGTAAAGTGCTTTGGAACAGTGGCTGGCAAACAGTAGCCCACAACAATTATCAGGTAGTCCTATCATTTTTGTTATTATTTCTAGAGCTAGGGGAAACTGGTAAAGAGGAAAATGCAGGATGGAAAGAAAGAGACTACAGAAGAGGCATGAATTTGAGAGATGCTTCCAAATTCTGAGAGTGCTGCAGCAATACTCAGACTCAAAGGCCCACAGTACAACACCGATTTAAATCACCGATTCTCTTCCTTCCCCAAGTTTTTCAGCTCTCTACTCAGAGCACTTGTCCATGAGAACACATCTCTGATTTTATCATTTTTTGAAAAAACTCCCAGGTTTTATAAATGAAACTACAGTGAAAGACCATTACATCTCTAAGAGAATGGCTAAAGTGGGAAAGACAGACAATGCCAAGCATTGAGGAGGGTACAGAGCAAAGGGAACTCGAGTCCACAGGTGGTGTCACATAAACTGCTGCAGACCTCCGGGAAACAGGGTGGCAGTATCTGCGAGAGCTGAACATATGCATTCCTTATGACCCAGAAATTCACTCCTACGTACATACCCACTAGCAATGAGCACATATGCTCACCAAAGACACGTACAGGAATGTTCCCAGAGACAATATTTATAACAGCCCAAACAGGAAACAACCCAAATTTCATCACAGAAGAATGGGTAAATAAATTGTGGTATATTCACAGAATACAATGCTATATATCATAGAGAATGAACAAAGCATTGTTATACAACATAGAAGAATCTCACAAGCATAACATTGACAAAAATCTGCCAGTTACAAACAAGTACTACTTAGGGATTCCATAGTATATAAAGTTTAAACACATGAAAAGCTATACGATGCTGTTAGAAATCAGAAGTTATCATCTTTGGAGCAAGGTGTATGGGAGAGGGCACGGGGGCTCCCAGGGAGCTCTCATGCTCTATTTGTGGATCTGAGGGCAGATTACCTGGGTGTGTCTACAGTGAAAACTGGACAAAGGTACACATACATGTATGCACACATGTATACATAGACACACAATGTGTATATGTTAAACTTCAAAAATATATATACACACATGCATGTTAAACTTCAAAAAAATGTAAATGCAAATAGTAGCCTTGAGCATTTTAACTACTGTAATGGAAACAGTTAGGGCCTTTGAAGGAATAGCCACCCTAGGCTTTGCTAAAAGTCCCCCCTTCGTGCCACCAATTAAACCTGTGCCATGGCACCTAACACAATGCATTGAAATTACTTGTTTATATGTCTGTCTACCCCACTCAGCCATCATCTGCTTAAGGCCGGGGAGTGTGTGTTATTTATCATACTAGAGGCTCTGTGCACAAATTCATGCATGGGTGGGTTCCCTCAGCCTGGCCAGTGACTGGGGCTGATCAGGGCCGTCTAGCCCAGTCTGGAGGGGGGGGGGGGGGGGGGCGGGAACCACTGGAGGTTGGCCAGCTGCAGGAGGTTGGCTATGGGAGTGCACTGACCCCCAGCGGGGCAGCTCCTGCATTGAGCATCTGCCCCCTGGTGGTCAGTGTACATCATAGCAACCAGCTGGTCGACTGGTCGTTTGGTTGACCAGTCGTAATGGTCGCTTAGGCTTTTATATATATAGATATCTCCAGTTTTCAACATACTAGTAAAGCCTAGCATACAGTAGACTCCTAGAATAGATGCAAATTCAAACTAATAGGAAGTGAGATATGTTTCACTTTATGTTTTATAGAAATACGCTTTGATGCCACATTTGGTGAAATATCAGTTTTGTCAAGTGGGCTGCCCAGCCAGCTGCCTTCTGAGTTCTTACCCCAACCCCCAAATTCCACCCAAACTATTCATCATCTTTCCCTGGCTTTAGAATGTTCTTAACTAAGTTCTTCTGCTCAGAGGAAACAGAAGACATCATGAGCTATATTGTCCTTATTAAGGTTCCCTAATAGATTCTGTGGTTATAAGGTAAAAAAAAACAAAAAACAAAAAAAAACCACACACACAAACTTTTATACATAGCGAAGCTGAGTATAATTCATCAGAGAAATATTAAAACCTAACATGGGCCTTCTTATGTACTTCTTTTAAAAAAAAAATATTTTATTGATTTTTTACAGAGAGGAAGGGAGAGGGATAGAGAGTTAGAAACATCGATGAGAGAGAAACATCGATTAGCTGCCTCTTGCACACCCCCTACTGGGGATGTGCCCGCAACCAAGGTACATGCCCTTGACCGGAATCGAACCCGGGACCTTTCAGTCCGCAGGCTGTTGCTCTATCCACTGAGCCAAACCGGTTTTGGCCTTATGTACTTCTGAGACCCGCTAAAAGTTTGCAGAGACAAAGTAGGGATGGAGGAAGCATTCTTGCTTTGCTATACTGTAAACAATGTTCTGAGATTCCCAGTTTATTGCTTTCATAGGTATTAAGAGAAATGAAGTTAATCATCTGAGACTCAGGATGCTATTGAGCTGAGTGTGGGCATTGTGCTTCTCATCCTGTGGGCAAGTTCTTCTTTTTCTTATCAATCGAATCTATGTGATGCTCTTGGCCTCTATTAGTTTGTAAAAGTTTATGTACAGACAACAGCAAAGAAATACCACACCTTGGCTTTTATCACGTTCTAGCCTTAGCTCTTTGCATTTGAGACTTGGACTACAAAGCAAAATTAGAAATGTCAATGTGTTGAGGTTCAGAAATTAGTTTCATATTTGCTGTCTCGACAGCCACCCAAAAGGACAAATTAATAAAACATTCTGTACAGTATTGTGAAGGGAGGGGTGGGGGGATTTACGTCATCTATTAATCAGTGACCTAACCAGAAAAACACTAGTGAGTGATTAAAGAAAGATGACCCTAGGGGGAACGCAGGGGGATTCAGACAGGCTTTGGTCAAGGCCCCCAAATCTAATGTAATTTCAAGCTGGCCTCAAAATTCAATTTGTGTGGAACCTCTAAGTCATGTATTCCGCAACGACACAGCGTAATTGCATTTGAACGGCTTCCAGCACAGCCCTGAGAAAATGCCATGTTCCGGGCCCGGAGTGCCCGCAAGGAAGGCGGCCCAGATGACCACACAGGAGGCCGGGCTGAGTAACGCCGTCTGCGGGTCCCACCTGCTGACCGTTGCCCTCCACAGGAAGCACATGTTTCTGCTTAATTCCTGCCAGCTTTTGGCTGTCAGGTAGGGCATCTGCCGTGGGCAGCTCCCAAGGGCTGCCACCTGGTGCTGTCCGTCGGCCCCAGACCAAGGAGGAAAAGGGAAGGCATTCATCTATGTGCTTATTTTTCTGTGTTTAGGGTATTTCTTGGGACTTAGAGTTTTCACTTGGCAAGCGAACTGGTCTCTTTAGTTAGGAGGGGGGAAGGAATTTTGCTTGCTTTCCTTTAACTCAGAGTTCCCTTCTTTGGACAGGCTGTTTAGTAATACCTGGTTCACCCTCATTAAATCCATGCAGCTCCTTCAGAATACCTCCAGCCTACTGGAAAATATGCTCAAAAAGTATATCCTAATCACTGGAATTTGAATAGTTATTAAGTCTCATTATTTTTAATGTGCAGTTATAGACAATTACAAATAGGCAAAGACAAAGATATCATTTAATCCCATTAAAAAGAAAAGACAAAAATGAATAGAAATAAATGTCCCAGGAGAAAAATGGAGCATTCTTAGAAAAGACCATTTTTGGCTTCTGTCTCAATAGTTTATAACATGCAAAGGAATAAAAGATTCTCAATCAATGTCAACAGTTAGAAAATATATTGACCTCAAACAGCCTGCTTCTTTTGATCCAAAATCAACTTATTATGTAATTCATTTAAACACATAACTTGTGTTTGCAACTTTCCATAAAACCAATTAGACACAATCAAGTTGACTAATGAGGAAGTGTGTTTTGCTTTTACCAGATTGCTTTAAGATATTGGACGACTGTGAACAGGAATTAGCACCTAGGATACAACTACAAAGAGTTCCTACATGTTTAGGAACTCTTCCCTGCCCTAACAACGCAGATATTTTTGTAGTGGCTTCTTGCTTGGTTTACCCTACTGATGAGTGACAAAAGTAGTCATAATGATAACGTATAAAGATCTTGAGTTAAGGATAGTATTGGTAGTAATAGAAATTACTATTTGATGCAATCAAATGCTGGATTTGCTCAATAAACTTTAGATTGTATATCAAAGCACCTATAGCTCTTTTTTTAAAGTTCACACCCAAACACTTATTTACATTACCATAAACATTAGGTTTGCTATCTCTCTAGCTCTGAATCCTATCTTTTCCTCTGAAGCAATTCTTTGCATCATGTGATTTTTTTTTTTTATATAACAGAATTTTGGAGGAGTACAACCATCACATTATGGCAGAACAGAATGTTCTAAACTTCAGAAACATATTACTATGGAAATTGGTGTTCAGAAAGTGAAGTGGAAAATACCGTGAGTTTATTTCTGCCTTAATGGCATGTTTAACACTGGACAGAATCACCGTGGAGAGACAGAATCAGAGGACCCTCCGCCAGCATAGTTATGCACGTTTTCTAGTAAATATAAGCACTTCACCGCCTCTATTTACAGGGCCATATTTTCATTCTACCTGTGTATTTTAGGAAGTTCAATAAAATATTTGCTCAGAAAGTATTCCGGACATGTGAAGGCACGAGGTGCCAAGTCATACAAAGAACTGGATGCAAGAGAGGAATAGGAAGTTGAATGGGTGAAAAGTGGTTGGGCAAAGAAGTACAAAAGGGATTAAAAAAAAAAAAAAAAAAAAAGCAGAATGACCCTTCAGCATAAGAGGAATCAGACCATAACGTTCAGAGCAGAGACTGGTTTTGTAACTTCTTGTTCTACAAAAGGTGTCTCAATGATCTTAAACCTCTGGTGAGCTGCCTGTGCTCACTCACTCACTGTTCAGGGGAGCCTGGAATGAAGCGATTTTAATTTCATGGGAGGTTTTGGAAACACGCTCTCTGTGCATGTTCTGATTTCTCATCTGTGTGCTTAGCCCCATGCAACAACTGTACCGTCCCCTTGAGAACTAGCCATCACAAGGGGATGCAGTGGCCATCACAAGGGGATGCAGGCTCCCACACCTAAGGAAAGGGCTCTAACTGCATCCCCTTGAGAACTAGCCATCACAAGGGGATGCAGTGGCCATCACAAGGGGATGCAGGCTCCCACACCTAAGGAAAGGGCTCTAACTCAACAACTCTTACGAATGCCCAAGGAAGCTCCTTCGAGGGAATTCTGCAGCCAAACACGTTTGCTAAACTGAAGCGATTTTTCTGGGCAGGCAGAGCATCTGCCAGGCTTACAGGTCAGGAACATCTCAGCCTGCCCCTGCATACCCTCTCCTGGGTTTTCAGCTGTGCTTCTGAGAACTGCCTGTGGACATGCAGGAGAGCTTGCTGCATTAAATTTAAAAAAAAAAAAGGATACGACTACAGAGAGTTCCTAAGTGTTTAGGTAGATTCTATATTCATGTTCACAAAACAATATTGCACATTACTTGTCTCTCATTCAGCTGGCCCTGAAGTGGAAACACCCATCCCCCTGTGTGCACTGTGAGAAATTCCTAGGTTTTGTTTTATTAATTTTTCATGGAAAGCAAAACAGTGTTTTTGTTTTTGGTTGTGGGGTTTTTGTTTTTGTTTTGTTTGTTTGTTTGTTTGTTTGTTTGTTTACAGAAAATCTTTTGAAATGTCTTGAACTTGCTTTGGGTATTTAATCAGATCAGTTTTCTTGTAGAGTTGCTTCCCACCTTCCTGTTCTTCTCTCATCCAAACCCGAAGTCTTGCAGCCACCAGCCCTGGTTTGATAACCCTGCAATTGGAGGGTGGAGTGGGAGGAGAGCCTCATACCTTTGTTTTTCTGGTTCTCCCCAACACCCTGGTGGCCTACTTGGGTGTCCCACAAGCTCTCAGTGGAAAATAGTGCATCCCTTTTAGCAACAACCCCACCTAGCATGAGCTCCTGAGCTATACTTAAACAAGGGGGAAAGCGAGTTGGAATGATTGAGGCCTGCGTTATGCCATGCGAGAAGAACCATTTCTCTCCATGGTGGCGGGCCACAAAGTAATTTCGGCTTCTACTTTGGCAACCCATGGGATAGAGGGAGTGAAGTCATGTTATTTTCCAGTATGACAGAAATGCAATTGGTGTTCAAGGGTATATTTTCAGAGGAAATTTTCAACAAAGTTGAAAGGGTTCCTTCTTTTTTAACCTAATAAAAAAATATCCAGAAGAACATTTTTCTGTTTCCTAAGGCTTCTAGTCATGCTGAATTACCTTTTTATGTAAGGGAAGGGAAGTTGATTCTGTGTAGCTCAGAGTACCCATGTCCTCACAGCAGCACAAAATGATCACACTCTTTCCTAGGTCTTCTTCAAAACAGCCATGGTCTTTTGTGTTTTGCAATATTTATAGAAAAATATGGATTAACTTCATGGCCCAGCTTTTGAAGCATCTCAACTATTTAGAGTGTTCCCGCTAAGCACTAAAAACACGCTGGGGAGGAGGTGTGAAGATGTCAGCATTCGCCTCTAGAGGACTGTGAGCTAAGCCTCCGTTCCTCTTCAATAATCAGTATGAAAGTGCTCAGGCAATTTTTCTAAGTACAGAGTGACTAAAATTTAACACACACACCCATCTATTAAAGTACTGTGACGTAAAAATCTACTTCTGGGGCTGGACCCTATTACAGCATTCTGAAACCACCTTCTGCCTCCATTCTAATAATACCAACCATCTTTCCTTTGTGTCCCATGGTACCCAATGTCTTTGTCTATCATTCAATCATATTTCTTATAACATTTTATTATATAGATCATTATACCAACTTGTTACATGAATTTCCACATGATGGTTTAATCATTGCAAAACTTCCAAGGTCAAGGACACACCTAGAACTTACAAATGACTAATAAATGTTTGTTGAAGGAAATAATGAATGAGTAATAGGAAGACAGAACTAACATAAAGACTAAAATATTTACATGTTTTAATATATATATGCATATGTCTCTCTGTGTGTATATATATCTTTAAAAGACACCAAAAGAATAAATAAAGTCACTTTTTGTACAGAATTTTGAAAAAAAGAAAAATAATTTTTTTATCTTATATGTATACTTTCTAAATAAACTCCTTTTTTGGAGAGCAAACAATAATACACATGCTTGTAACAAGATGGGGACATGAGGAGTCGTGGTAATGGCAGGAAGACAGCTAAGTCTGGGCAAAGCTAGAGTCTGTGCTCAGGGTAAGAAAGGAACTTCTCTCTAGGTGGACCATCTTCACTTTAGACCTGCTCTAGGATGCAGTTTTCCCTTTTTAAAATCACCCTGCCGCTATAAAAAACAAACAAGTAAATAAAACTGTTAAATTTATTTATTTATTTATTTATTTATTTATTTATTTATTTATTTATGTCGTAAAGGTTGAAAGCTTGAGTGCACCCAATTTGCCTAGTTTGAATTCTACTGGTTGAAAGAAAAAAATATGTATTTTCCCTCTTTTGAATACACTCAGAGGACTGGGCACAGAAATGAAATAAACAATTGCTAGGACTCACAGACATTACATCGAAAGCCTAATAACATGAAAGACTTCTCTGGCATCAAATTTATAGACATATGAGAGCAAATTAATTTTCAACAAAAGTAAAAATAAAATTACTGTGGCATATATACATCATATAGCTGATATACTATACATATTGTGCATCATTATAAACTAGATATTCCTTCGGGGAACATTCATATTTGTAATTAAGAATATTCAAAGTTAGGCATCCAAAGCTAGAAGCCTATGAATTACAAAAAAAGTACTCTGTTACCCCAAAGAGAGATGTTATAAATAGAAGATTTTGTATATAAATCTATTTATCTGTCTAGTAAAGAATTGAAAACTGTCTAGAGAATGTGATCTATGTAGGCAAACAATTCAGATAATGTAAATTGCAGTTCAAGGCCTAAGAAATACAGAAAACATGTTTAGTCTAAAAAAAATAGAGAGACCTAAAATGGCATCAAATTCTGAGAAAAGTTTTTCTGGGACTGCACAATATGGAAACACTAAAATATAAATTAAAATCAAAGAGACTTTGCAGTTTAATACGATGTGTCAAGATCGCTGCTCTGAGCAACTTGTCCCAAGCTCAACAAATCCCACAGAGACATGCAAAATGGAAACAAAGGCGAATTATATATTGCTAGAGTTAGAGATGAATTTTCATAAATAAAGCAATCTGAAAAAAACACACAATTCAGAATCTATCCATGCTTGACTTCTTGAAACAGAGCAGCCCCATATACCTAGAAGAAGGGAAGACCTTTCTACTGACAGTGACCAGGGCCCTGCAGATATGAAAAATATGGTTTTTCCATATCCATTTTGAGGCTGAATATTCCAGAAAATAAGGGAGCAATAACTTAAAGAGGTACTGCTGATTACTCATTGCTCTCAGTGGACAGAGATGGGAGAATCCTATGGCAAGTATTTGCTGAAGACATGGTGTCCTGGGTGCCATTGTTTTATTGTGTGAAGTAACAGTCCATGTGTGTAGGGACCTGGAGCTTGCCACTTATTTCACTGCCCTTCAAGGCCTTATGTTGACTGAGGCAAAATTAATGAAAGAGGATCCACACAGAGACATGAGCTAATAAATTGCTTTAATAGAAGGATGGTATCTAGATAGAGAATGCAGGTCAGCTACAGAGGGACTGAGATCAGGTTGGCTTTCTTTTAAGCAGGAAAGGTCAGAAGACAATGAAACCATAGCTGCACACTGTTTTGCAAAAAAATAAATAAATAAATAAAAATGTTTGTGAGCTAAAGTTAAATACCCCAGCTACGATGTTTTCAGTGTGAGAAGACTGGTCTTTGGTATGTCAGGTCCAAAAACAAGCAAACAAAAGTCACATGTCCTTCTAGAAAAAATTATAAGACATATTGGTCAAGATTTATTTTAAAAATAACAGCCTCACAGTTGGAAACTATTCTATAAAAGCATTGGTGGTAGAACTCCCTGAAATCTATTAAACACAGTTGTCTAAGTAATAATATAAATAAGTCAAAAATGGAATGCAAGTTCCCCAAGCAAATTTCAAAGATCAACTATAGATAAACTGACTATAAAAATAATAATAGTTTTTATTGATTGTTAGTATGTGCTAGACATTTACTCTGAGAACTCCTTTAATTTCAACAATAAAACTTACGGGATGGGTGCCACTGTTATCCCTGTCTTCCAGATGAGAGAACTGAGGCACAGAGAGCAAATTGCCCTAGGTTACATAATATCCTAGAAACTGGATATAATAGCCTGAATTTACAACTGTGAGATTTTTTTTTAACTTAAAATTGGAAGAACTGGGTGGTAAAATCCCTTATATGCATTATACATAGAAAAAAAACCAGAAATTTTTATTATTTTTTGTTGTTGTTAGTCCTCACCCAAGGCTATTTCTCTATTGATTGTCAGAGAGTGGAAGGGAAGGGGAGAGACAGGGAGAGAGAGAAACATCAATGTGAGAGTAACACATTCATTGGTTGCCTCCTGCCTGGGCCCCAACCAGGGCCAGGGACCGAGCCTGCAACCAAGGTACGTGCCCTTGACTGGAACCAAACCTGGGACCCTTCAGTCCGCAGGCTGACACTCTATCCACTGAGCCCAACTAGCTAGGGCTAGAAGTTATTTCCTTTTATGCTTCTACAACTTTCTAATTGATCTCCTAATTTTTGTCCTAACTCTTTTCAATTGACTCTTCACCTACCAACCATAGAACATGGTACCATTCTTAAAGTTCTCCAATGGCTTCTCACTGCACTTGGAGCAGGACTCTGGCTCCTTTGAGTGTCCTAAGTAGCCCTGCACATTTCAGCCACTGCCTACTCCTTCCCTCTTATCAGGAATTTAGATTACCCTTCTCAGCCTCTGACATCTTATGCTTTCAAATATATGTATATTTCGTTAAATATAGGAATGATATAACAAATATATTTGAATCAATATGTTTATGTCTTTGTCTTTCACTCATTACACTCCAGCCACACTGCTGGACAGATCTGAATAAACGTTGGGTCTAATAGAATAGAAAGTTATAGGGTAATTAAAATACTATTAAAGCAAGGGCAAAAATGATCAACTGTCACCAAGACTCTATGTAGAGATAAGGCCATAATTGTAAATACTATTATTAAAAAATAAAGATTACAAATAAATTTTAAAAATTAAACACAAACTGATGGTTGCCAGATGGGAGGGGTTGGGAAGATGGGTGAAAGAGGTGAAGGGATTAAGAAGTACAGATTGGTAGTTACAGAATAGTCACTGGGATGTAAAGTACAGCATAGGGAATATAGTCAATAATATTGTAATAATTATATATGTTCCAGATGGGTACTAGACTTATTAAAGGGAACACTTCATAAGTTATATATATATGTCTAACCACTATGTTGTACACCTGGAACTAATATAATATAGAATGTCAACTATAATTGAAAAAATAAAAATTGAAAAAGTAAATAAATAAAGTTATGGTATTTTTTGAGAACAAAAGAAATTACACATAAAATATTAGAAAAATATAATGCTATTTTTTTAAAGAGTAAATTCTTACATCTATAAGGCTGGTTTCCAGTTCTGATTATTTTTTAAAAATTATAAAAATTTAATCAAGGAAAAATTAAATTGAATAACAAATCTAATGAGAAAGAAAATATATAGGGATGTATAGGGATGAATTCTTATAATTTTAAAATATTAGGAAACACTATGTTAATAAAAATGTAAATATTAATATTCAATGCTGATTCCACAGCATATTGAACAGTACCTGGAACAGGGAGGTGTTCAGTAATATTTGGTGAATACATAAATCTTATAGAAAATTATTACTTGTCTCAAGAAGTAGAAAGCCTGAAAAGAACAACAGCCATGGATACTTCATGTTACCAAAGAATTGTCTCAAATTCTGAAATCCTCTCATTCCATAAAACTGAGCACTTACTATATGCTAGGAATGACTCTAGAAACTGAAAATACCCATCTTCCCCTTCTCCCCCCACAAATGTCTTCATAAAGTTCTATTCATTTCCAATTACCAAGAGGAAAAACTAACCCCTAACCAAGCAGGTAGTGACTTGTGCTATGAAGAAAACTACAGCAGAGGGAGAGGAATAAGGAAGGGGGTCCATGGATGGTCATCCCGCAGGGGAGTCAGGAGCAGCAGACCTGAAAAAAAATGAGGAGAAGCCTAGCCAGTATTGCTCATTGGTTGAGCATCAACCCATGAACCAAGAGGTCATTGGTACAATTCCTGGTCAGGACATGTGCCTAGGTTGCAGGCTCAATCCCCAGAGGTGGGCATGTAGGAGGCAGCCAACTGGTGATATTTCTCTCTCATCAATGTTTCTATCTCTCTACTCCTCTCCTTTCCTCTCTCTCTAAAAAAAATCAATAAAAAAAAATTTTTTTAAATGAGAAGTATAGCATGCAGATAACAAGCAAAGCTGTTTCCAGAGGAGACAGAAAGTGGACGAGCCCTAGGCTGAAGGCACGTGCCTGTGCCTGGAACTGAGTGAGCCAGGCAAGAGCAGTAAGACCAGGTGCCATAGCACCGCACTCTTAGGAAGAAGGGAAGCCACGGTGGTCATGAGCTAACTTCCATTTGAAATCCATGCTGTGATTGTGGTGCCGAGAATAGACTCTGAGGTACAAGGTAAAATCGGGAAGAACAACTTCAATACAGGTCATTGCTCTAATCCCAGCAAGAGATGCTGGTGGCTGAAACCAACAGGATCGCAGTGGAAGAGGCTAAGTGGTAGGGCTTTGGGTCTATTAGTGGCCAGGTTCTGGATTCACTCTGATCAGGGAGCGGACAGGATTCGCTGATGGTTGGGAAGAAATTATACTTTAAGACAGTAAAACATCTTATAAGCTGCAAAAACAAAGAAACAAAAAGAAGTAGAGCTCTGGTTCAGTGCAGAGATCAGTAACATGACCTATATAAAAGATAACCCATTAACAGACGCTGGAATATATTTTTTAATTGAGTATATGATAAGCATAGCTTTACAAATCAAATCTATGGAGAATAATTATTCAATAGATGGTGCGAACATAATTCATTACCGATTTTTAAGTCATTCTTAGCTATAACATATGCCAAAGAAATGGTAGGTGAAGAGATAAATTTAATGTGAATGATGTTTAAGGCAACTGTTTATAGGAGACACTTTTGATTAACTTGTATCTGAACTCAGTAGCCATAGAACTGCTAAGTGAAACAGCAGCAAAAAGAAATCACAATGAGGAAAACATACTAGAGTGTTAACTAGATAAAACATAGAGCTTCTATAGGTCAAAAATGTATAAACAAAATTAAAACCAAAGAAAGTAGAAAATTTTACATAAATATAACAACAGATAGTCCATGTTCTAGTTATACAGAAATTTGTTAAAAACAAAAACAAAACCCAAATCCTCATGACCATGCTGAGGATCTAATCTAAAGACCAAAAACAGAAAGGGGAGCTCAGTGGAGTTGTGCTAACATGTGTTTCTTCCCAGAACCAGGAATCATGTGGGCCATAATTCCTGCTTTCTTAAATTCCTCAGCTTTGAAAATGCGCCTCTACGTTTCCAGATAGGAGGAAGATTTGAAATGTAAAACTGAAATGGTTAACTAAATGATGATATTATAGAACAGTGGTTGACAAACTCATTAGTCAATAGAGCGGCAAACCACAGCTCGCGAGCCGCATGTGGCTCGCGAGCCGCTGTTTGCCGACCACTGGCTTAGACATATGGGAAGAAGTGCATTTGGGAAGAAATATCCAAATAATACTTATGAGTGAAGGAATTGAAACTAAGAAGGAGTTCTAAAAATTACAGGTTTAAAAATAAAGTAGCTGTTAAATGTAAAATAATTTTAGCATTATGTTAAATATACACAAAATGAATGTCCATATTAATATGTAGAAATTTATATTCTCTTATAATTTAGAATGAAAATATTTTATATTCAATATTTCTAATTTAAAAATTACAGTATGCTATTCATTGAATATAAGATCCCAATATTCTGCTGTGGATAAAAGGAGCAATAAAATACTTGATATCAGATGTGAAAATGTCACTCACAACCACAGTGGACTGTCCCTGGAATATTATACGCAGGGACTAACAGTCACTGACCATCTAGAGAGAAAGGAAACTGGAACGCTCTCAGGGAATGAGAGGTTTATGAAAATAAACTTTAGAAAGCAGGATTCCTTCTCACAGGTGCAAAATTAAAATAATACTAAAAAAATGTGCTATGTGTTTACTGTGAGCCAGGCCGTATGCTAAATTCTTTCAATACAATATCCCATTCAGTCTTCCCAACCAGCCCAGGAGGGAGGTATTCTCATCCCCATGTTTCAAGTGAGGAAATGGGTCTCCGAGCTTGAGGTCACACAGCAGGGGAGAGCTGAGCAGGGGCCCCAAGGTGGGCCCGACTGACTCCAGAGCACTTCTCTTAGTTGTTAGCATCCATGGCTGTGGAAACAAGCCATGTGGGCTGGTCTGCCACCTATTAGACCTACGGGGTATTCCTTGACATTTCAAAGAGGGAAACCCAAGGGCAAGGATTCTGATCCCCAGCAGCACCAGTGGAATTCCCTCCCTGGGGAGGCAGAGCAGGATGAAGCACAATAGATTCAAAAAGAGTCTTTCATCCACTTCTTCATCTCTCCAACAAGTACTTACTGAGGCCCTGCTATGCATCAAGCATGGTGCCAGGCACTGAGTGTTGAGTTCAGAATCAATTTCTCAGGGCAGAAAGGAAGGCTTAGGGTGAGCATTCCCAGCTTTTTTAGCTTGAACTTATGCAGGACAAGGATGCTTTCAAAAGAGAAGCCTTTTCTTGTCCTGGCATAGTGAGCACGATAAGCCACAAATCTGACACGTGTCCTTCCGTCTAAATTTAACCGTGTACGTCTGAGAGGTGGCACATTTGGACTATGGGTATGGCTCTCTGAACACTTGAAGAAAACAACACTAGGTCATAATTTGGGAAGGGCAAGATGCAGCCTACTTTTTAAATATGAAGTCTGCTGAGATTCCTTATACATCTAACCCTCTATTCCCAGGGACCAACAAAATAATTTTAGAGCTGGCTTATTTTCTACTATGATTTAATTTTATATTGTCAATGCTTCCTAGTGTTTATCTTCAAGTTCTTCCATCCTCTCTCTCATGATGTCAACTTCGGGAATATTGCAATATGCCCTCTATAAAGCCTGGGAAGAGAGCACAAATTTTCCTTAAAAAAAACATATTAAAAAAAAAGGACTAGATGGGGGTGAAGCTGTTCTGAAAACCACTACATTCTATATGAGCAAATAAAATCATCAGCGTATTTCCATAGTTAAATATTCTCTTGTAAATCATAGAGAAGTTAATTTTATCGGTTGAATTTGATCCTAGCTGACAACATTTTCCAACTTGGGAATTTTATGTTTGTATAAAATATTTGGAAAATAATGGCTTTGTGTTCACCAGCCACTGAAAGTCTCTGTGTAGGACAACAGACTCCCCGAGGGATGGCTCCGGCTCAAGTCATTAGGAAGGTGAGGCTGGAGCCCAGGAGGGAGGAAGCAGATTGCGTTGCACATGAGCATGACCTAGTGGCTGGTTCACTGAGTGGCATTTATGGCAGGAATAGAAAAGACTGCTTGTCTGTTCTCCAACTGTCAGGGTTAGTGATGTATATGCAGCTGTTGCTCACCCAGAGGTGAAGAGCAGGAAAGAATAGCATCCTAGGAAGAAGCATCGATGAGAGAAGGACATCCACAATCTCTGAATAGTCAGCAGTTGGGTCTCCCCACTTCTCTCAGGACCCTGGGCCCATCAAAAGCACTTGGTTGTCTATGTATACAGAATGCTCTTACGGATTCTTCACAAGGAACCAAAAATGATAAACTTTGCCTCGTACTGGCTCCCAAGTCATTGTGGTGAGTTTATTTAGACTGCGAGACACTTAACAGAGCTGGCTGTGGTCAGCGTGGCTTGCCATAGGCACTCCATCAGGGGCTTACTGGCCAGTGCGCAGTTATATTGCTAAATAATGTAAATATGATGCATTCACCTTAGAGAAACGTAAAGCTGCTCTGTTTCCTAGCCAGGCATGGAATATATATGCCTAAGCACCTCTATAGTCCCTTGAAAACATGGCTTTGCATGCCTGTCAACATCTTGATTAAAATTGATTAGATGGCAAATTATCTGAAACACTTTTTATAAACCCTCAATGATAAGTGTTTTACCTTAAACACATGACTATTGATATAACAATTAATATTTTGTTCCTATCAGATTTGCTAGATCTGGACATTTCCTAGCCAAAATTGTGGACTTACTACAATATTCCTATAATCAGTCTCAGCAATTTTGGGGGGAAATAAGGCCAGGGATGCAGTTACAGTTCTGCTAAAATTAAAATTAAAAAAGCCAAGTCTCAAATACCTCATTTGAAAATTATGTTGCATAAATTTGCCTATTATCTTCATGAGGCTCATCTGTATAAATTTAAATAATTGTTGGGCCATATTGCCTATATACTCAAATTCATTACTGAGTGGTAAACCCCTGAACTGCTAAGAAGTTTTTTTAAAATGATCACATATCTGATTAAAAGCAGCAGTATTGGAAGTATGAGATAAAGTATGATTTAATAAAAAGGGGTCCAGACTAGAGTACAGAGACCTGGGCTCTAGTTTTTACTTAGTCTTAAAGATGCTGCATGATCCAAGCCCTCAGTTTCCTATTCTCAGGTCATTGCTGGAGGGGGCGATTCATAATGTTCTATATTAGAATGATTCATGTTGGAAGGACAGAAAAACCCAGCTCAAATTAGCCTAAAGGATAAGGGTTTTTTTTATTTAGGGAATGTGAGAGTCCAGGGCAGGATTTAGGGCTGGACTCACACCCCACATCAGTAGTATCACTAGAAACCTTAGTCTCCAGCTGTCCAGCCTGGTGTCAGCATCATTCTTGGCCTGTCCACACTCACCGTCACCAGGTAGCTGCCAACATCTGAGGATACACAGTCAGAGACAATGTGTCTGCCTCACATTTAAAACAATATACTTGTATTTTTACTCTGATTAGACTAATGGGGACTGTTACCCCAGAAGCACCTTGGCTATGTGGGTGAAGGCTGCCTGCCCCCTGAAGCTCTGGCATTTGTTAAAGGGAAGAGGAGGAAAAAAATGAATGTTATGCAGATAACCAATAAATATCCAGTACAAGAATTTTTTAAAGCAATTTTGACCTTCTACTATTCTAAGTTTCTTGGGCCTCATTAAATTTATGCATTTATTCAACAAGCACTTATTTAGAATCTAAATCATGAACCCTGGCCCACTCCCAAGGAGATTACAGCCTGGTTAGAGATATAAGAGAAACAATTATTTCAATAACCAAAGGAGAGATTGTATGAAAATAAATAAATCAGAAACAAATGGGTGTGAGGGAGGTATGATGTAGAAAGGGCATAAGGCAGCAATCTGAGGAGCATAGAGAAAGAAAGTGGTCAAAGAACAGGCTGGATGGGGAAAGTGGGCGGATGATGACACAAAAGATTATAGGGGTCAGACTTTGAAGAGTCTTTGTGTCCTAGTAGAGGAAGCTTCTACTTTCTGTATAAATATATTCAGGTTTGTTTGAGGAAGTGGAACACAAGATTGTAATTTTCAAAAGACAAAGTATGATTTAGGTTCATTAATATAGGTGGCCAACTCAAAACTGTGTTGTTTCCTTTGCTGTGAAGAAGCTTTTTAGTTTGATCTGGTCCCACTTGTCTGTTTTAGCTTTTGTTGCCTGTACTTTTGGCGTCATATCCAATAAATCATTGTCAAGGCCAATGTCAAGGAGAGTGAAACTAATAATCCACTGAGCCATGCTACCTTCTGAGAATAAAAAGGGAGTGGTTTATTATTTTCAGGTGAAAGGAATTCGGTGATATACCCTTTTCTTCTCAAATATAAATCACCTTTAGCTTTCTGAATCATTACAGCCTTCAAGTTCAGATTCTAGAGCAGGTGGAGAAACTGAAAGGTACTGAGGACCTTTGAGTATGGGCCAAAAGACAGACGCAGATGGGTGTGAACCAAATAAATACTCAGTTTCTTCATTCCCAGGTGAGCGGAGGCTCTGGGAACTTGGGGGGATCTCTGGAGGATGTAACTTTGGATCAGAGAAGATTCCAGAAATGTATTTGGAACCACTGCAGAGGGAAGAATTCCTAATGTAGAGGAACCTACTTGAGCAGGGTGATCCCTTACAGAATTGCATAAAACTAAATTTTCATCAGTGTCCTGTGGGACTTCTTGAATGACTACTATCCTCCGGATCCTGTATTTTCTTCTGTGCCTGTCAAAACACCTGGAGTAGATGTGCCTTTGGAGGAAAAGAAGGCCAAGGTAAAAACAAAGCCCCCAAAGCAGCTGTGCATCTTTGGAGCCCCCAAGGACCCAGCAAGATCCCAATGTTTTCCGGAGATTCCTTGGGTGTCACGGAGCTGGGCAATTAGGCCCCAGTGGTCCAGTCTCTGACCCTTAGACCCTGAGGCAGTCCTGCTGATTAACTCAGAAGCAAAACGTCCTTTCTGCATTGCTAGGTGCCCCCTTCATGACTCAGTTTGATGTACAACAAAAGGTATTAAATTATGGCTCCATTCCAAGGAAGAGGCCTTACTCACTGCCTAACTGCAAGTAAGAAATGCACAAATTTATTTCCAAATGGGAGGCAGTGTGTGACCGTGGAACACCTTCCATGGTCCCGTAGCTGAGGGCCAACAGAGATTTTAGCTTCATTCATCTTCCAGAAAACTAGTCAGCCACGGACATCAGCTGGAGTTTGAAAGCAAAACAAGTAATGCAGAAAAGGGAAGAATTTTAAAGGAGAGTAAAACAACCACAACAAGACAAACAATCCCGAATCACAAATGAGAACACTCCCATTGGCAGAGACACAAAGGTAATATTTTGACTAGAATGAATAGTCCCAGAAAAATTTGTTCTCCAATATCAGACACAACCGGGCCTTTCCTTCCATATGAGACATGAATGTCTCCTTTTTCCATTTCATCTTTTTCAGTTATCCAAACAAAATTTTAGCAGCAGAAAAAATAATAAATTTAGTTCATTTTAGGTCCAATATTTCCTTGTTAATATATTAACTCCCTGGCAGTAGTCAAACAGGGCACTCCAACTCCAGAATGTTTCTTTTTTCTTTATCACCTTCAGAATTCCAATGTCACCTAATAACTAATTATACTCTACTTTATTCAAGAAGTAGACACCTTAAGAGCACATTAACTTCATCCTACAGAACCTTTGGGATACTTCGTATAGCACAGAAGCTGACTGCTGTTTCTAATGGCCTTTCTCTAATGTTTGTTAGAACATTTTCACTTGAGCCACTCTACCAAGAGGCTGTTTAATTAAAAGTGTACGCAAAGGAGAGGATCCCCACTTATGGACTAATATTTGCTTAATAGTCTTCATTTCCCCAATGCCACACTATTCAAGCACTCTGTAGGCCTTTCTCCAGCTGTCGTGACGGTAAATGAAGAAAATTTGCATTGTTTCTGAGTACAGCCTATGCCCAGAGTCTAATATTTGGCCTCATGTTTCTCATAACTGTGTGTCAAACAATGCCTTTACTTTCATTTGAGATTAAGGGGCAAGCGGCAGGACAGACTGTGGCCCGGGGAGTTAGCTCAGGCCAGTTCCTTGACTGTGACTTGTTGCTCCATACTCCAGAAGCTGGAACCCCCATTGCTCCTCTCTTATGTAACAATTTTGAACATAAATGACTGCCATCCTGCATGGTGGGATTGACAGTAAATATAATCAGCTGAAACCGGTTTGGCTCAGTGGATAGAGCGTCGGCCTTCGGACTCAAGGGTCCCAGGTTCGATTCCGGTCAAGGGCATGTACCTTAGTTGTGGGCACATCCCCAGTAGGGGTTGTGCAGGAGGCAGCTGATCGATGTTTCTCTCTCATCGATGTTTCTAACTCTCTATCCCTCTCTCTTCCTCTGTAAAAAATCAATAAAATTTTTTTTTTAAAAAGAAAGTAAACATAATCACAAAATCAGCACTAACAAAAGAGAGAGAAGAGAAGAAGAGAGGAGAGGAAGAGGAAGGGAAGAGAAGAAAGAGAAAAATTGTCGACAGAACCAAGGTGGCGGCATAGGCAAACACCCATACTCACTGCCTCCCACAACCACATCAAAATTACAACTAAAATACAGAGCAACCATCATCCAGAATCTCCAGAAAGCTGGCTTAATGGAAGTACTACAAGTAGTAGTAGAGAGGTAAAGAAGAAAGCACACTGAGACTGGTAGGAGGTATGGAGGCCCAGAACAGGCTGGTCCAGCACCCACGTGTGCCACTTTTTTAATCCGGAAGAAGATCAGCTCTGTGGAGGCTGCCTGGAGGAGCAAGGGGTCCCAGCCCTACACCAGACACTGAGCCCAGGGTCCCAGAGCTGGGAAAAGAAGTCTCGACAGGCAGTTAAGAACTACAGGCTGTAAAAACCAGTGCGGATTAGGGCTCAATGACACAGAGGTTGCTGGAGACCCAGCTGCTTCTCTTAAAAGTCCGGTATACAGACTGAATTTACAAGCTCCTGCTTCCTCTGAGCTCCAGTGCCAGACGAAGAGATACATATGAGGAGAAACTGGACTGTCTGGCATCGGGGCAGGAACTTGGGAGTGGTTTTCTCCCAGATGGAGGTGCTTGCAGCAATCATTGTTCTTATGCTGGGACTTTCCTGGTCGCAGGTTTGACTGGCAGCCATTTCTGTTTGTTCCACCCTGGTGATTCCCTGAGACCCCACCTAATCCAATTTATAACCCCACCCAAGCTGCTTGCAGCAGCTTTTGCATATGAATAGCCTGTCTTTGCTCAAGGTAAAATCTCTCAAAGAAGCTGCAGCCGGGTCAGGAATCCCCAAACCTATCAATAAAAGGCCCAAGACCCAGCACCAGCACCAGCCTGCCTTGCTTCACAGCTGGGCCTCATCTGGGCACTTCCAAACCTGATACAAAGAGGAGGAATCTGCAGATCTCTCTGTAGCTCCTGCTGGGTGGCCCTAGGCAGTGGCTAACTTTACAACTCCCTGGAGATCCAAGAGCCAGTATACCCAGTGTTCAGTGTCAGATCATACCAGATTACAACTCTACACATCTATAAGCAACACACTCAAGGGGCAGACTCATTGAGCACCAAAGTTCCACTGAAGCAAGTCCTGCTCCATAAGGGTGTCTTCTGCACAGCAGCTCTCCCACTGTAGTCGCAACTGGTCCCCACAGCCAATTGGTCTGGAGGTCAATTCCTCCCAGTGATACCAACAACAATCAAGGCTTAATTACAACAAGACTATGCACACAGCCCACAAAGGGGTGCATCTAGAGTGTCCACCTCAGGTGACTGGGGAGGCTGAGCCACTGGGCCCTAAAGGACACCTACTACATAAGGCCACTCTATCAACTCAAGGAGACTTAGCAGCTCTACCCAATACATAGAAACAAACACAGTGAAGCAGCCAAAATGTGGAGACAAAGAAACATGTCTCAAATGAAAGAAATGGAAGAAAGCAAACTACTGGATATAGAGTTCAAAACCACAGTTATAAGGTTACTCAAGAATCTTCTAGAGACATTCAAGGATCTTAGTGAGAATGTAAAAAAAAAAAAAAAAAAAAAAAAAAAAGGAAAAGAAAAGGACCAATCAGAAATTAAGCATACACTGACTGAAATAAAGAATAATATACAGGGATTCAACAGCAGACTAGAGGATCCTGAGAATCAAATCAATGATTTGAAACATGAGGAAACAAAAAACACCCAACCAGAAGAGCAAAAAGAAAAAAGGATCCAAAATATGAAGATAGTGTAAGGAGCCTCTGGGACAACTTCAAGCGTACCAACATCTGAATTATGGGGGTGCCAGAAGATGAGAGAGAGCAAGATACTGAAAACCTATTTGAAGAAATAATGAAGAAAACATCCCCTACCTAGTGAAAGAAATAGACTTACAAGTCCAGGAAGCACAGAGAACCTTAGACAAGAGGAACCCAAAGAGGACCATACCAAGACACATCATAATTAAAATGCCAAGAGCTAAAGACAGAGAATCTTAAAAGCAAAAAGAGAAAAGCAGTTAGTTACCTATAAGGGAGTGCCCATACAACTGCCAATTGATTTTTCAACAGAAACTAAGCAGGCCAGAAGGGAGTGGCAAGAAATATTCAAAGTGATGAATAGCAAGAATCTACAACCAAGATTACTCTACCCAGCAAAGCTATCATTTGGAATTGACAGACAGATAAAGAGCTTCACAGACAAGAAAAAGCTAAAGGAGTTCATTGCCACCAAACCAGTATTATATGAAATGCTGAAGGGTATTCTTTAAGAAGAGGAAGAAGAAAAGTAAAAAGATAAAAAATATGAACAACAAAATGGCAACAAATACATATCCATCAATAATTGAATGTAAAAATCAAACGAATAAGAAATCTAATGAACAGAATAAACTGGTGAATAAAATAGAATCAGAGGCACGGAAATTAGACAGACTGATGATTCTTAGAGAGAAGGGGGTTGGGGGTGGGAAGAGATTAAACAAAGATCTTATATGCATGTATGCATTAGCTATGGACACAGAAAATAGGGTGGCAAAGGCCTGGGATGGGGCAGGAACTGGGTGGAGGGGAGCTATGGGGGGAGAAAAGAGGGACATCTATAATAATCTCAACAATAAAGAAAACAAACAAACAAATTGTCCCTGTAGAAAGAGCTGGAATTGCATTAGGGCAGCCATTGCCTGAGATTACTGCTTTTGGCTGTAGGTGATGGTTGGGTACAATCCAGTGTTGTCAATCATTCACACCCAAAGCTGCCATATGACTTGAAGTTGCAACACAGAACAGCAATATCAAAGTTTGAAGAGGGTAAAGAGAGGAAGAATAACGTCTCAGTTTCTTGAATGTTGCAAAGGCATTTGGAAAGATTTCAAAGTGTCATCCATTACTTCTTATCTTTCCTCTACCTGACCTTCATTTCCCCATTCCCTTGTATCCTTTCGGCCTCCTCTTGAGAAGCCACTATACAGCAGATCTAAAGGCAGGGATCCCTTCTAAACCATGGAGGAAGGTGGAAGGCAAGAAAGACAACCAATCGGCTCCTTCACACCTCACACACCTGCCTCCTTCATCCATCCTTCCCACCAAACTTCCCAGCCACCTTTGCTGCTGTCAGTGGCTTCCTCAACACTATGGTAGACTCCATCATTTCAAAACCAAGATCCTCAACACCACTGTGCATTTTTGCCCATTTCAGCAAAGATTTTTAGCCTGCCTCAAATGCCTAAAGATCCAAATGCCATATCTTTTTAACCCACCTCTTCATTGCCATGCTGCTTCGATCCATTCAATTAACCAAACTCAGAGCAAAGCTATTTACTTACCCTCTAGGGGCTTAATAACAGCGTGGCTTACAGGTCTATCAAGTCTTTGCATTCTTGCTCCCAGGAGCTCTCCACTTTTTTTTCAGTGTTATTATACAATAAAGCTCTCTTTATAAAATTAGTTTTCAATTGAGTATTTGAAATAGAGAGGGGTACGGCAAGTCGTATTTACCTTCACAGTTTCATATCCATTCATCTTGAGAGGGAGCGTGTGTCTCTTTTGGACCACTGGGCACTGCAGAGCAGAGCCAGGAAGTACAAAACAGTGTTCTCCTTCTGCTCACCCATAAACCATGCTCCGTGTCTGGAGCCAAGCAAGGCAGTGAGTACCGCTCTCCACAGCAACTAAGCCTGTGGTCTCCCCTCCCAGCCTCCCCAGGAAACAGAGCCTAGAACTATAGTTGATCCACCTCCGAATATAAGTGTTTCACTGTCTTTCTAAGGACAACCCCCCGCCCTCCTCTGCCCCAAAGTCATTTTGGATTTTTTCCCTTTACAGGCCTCCCCCCCACCCCCCACCCCCAGACCTCTCTCTGCTCAGTCAACATGGCAGTTGTCTCTGGCTGGGCCCTCTGGGCAGTAAATAGGTCAATTATGACAAAAAGGTCCCCGTTGTTGCTGTTGCTTCTTGCTGCAGGTGGCAAGCAGGTTCCTGTGTGTGGTTCCCATGAGGCTCTGCTTATTATCAACAGCGTATCTTACTTGTGTGGTTTTTTTTCTCCCCCTCTGGCCCCTGCCCATTTCTGCAAAAGTAAGAGCGTCGTTTCTTCAGCAAATAAAGGATTTCCTCTGTGCACTCATAGGTTTGGTAAAACTCCACTGCTTTAAAATTTCTTTGCCCCACTTAGGAGTTCTTTCCAAAAAGTGCTACGCCACAAGTGCTATTGGATGGCATGCACTATCAGGCTATTTTTTAAATTTTCATTTTGACTACAAGCACTTGGAAAACCTCGCTCACCTGCCTAAGCCTGGGTTCTACCGGGCTGTGGACTCGGTTATTCAGAGATTGGGTATCTAAGTCCTTTTCATTTATCTACCCTTTCATTAGGAAAAGAATTACATGGAATCAGAATTATAGCATTAGATTTTACTACTGGTTGGTTAAGTCTTTTCTTTGCAGAAAGGGTGTTGTAGAAATAGACGGAGAGATCAGTTTTTTTAAAGGTTTGAAATAATCTGTAAGTACAGTAGCCATTTGTTGATTGCTTCCTCCAGGCACTGGACTATAGGCTTATAGACACTGCTTTATTTAATGGATTCAATAATCTTTGGGGGTCGTTACTATCTCCATTTTATGGATGCATACATAGGCCCAGACTCTTTAGTCCATAAAATGGTTTCAAACAAGAAAATATCAAAGCCGAATTATGGGTATAGATTTTATTGAATCCAAAACCTGTGCTACTAGGTACCCTGCCAAAAGCCCTCTTACTGACAAACAAATGTTTGGGTTGGCCAAACTCTCATAATAGTCACTTAGAATTTAAGGCACCATAGCTGCCAGCATTTTGTTATTGTTGTTCCTGGATTCTCTATCTACATTTTTAAAAAAATCTGGACCACAGATCCCCAGGACACTGGATATGCGTTTGCCCCTCCTGAATTCGGGTCATCTGTGGACTCCGGTGGCCTGTCATGTGTCGATGTCACAACCTCTCCCCTTATTTCAGACTGACAGCCTGACCGTTGCAAAGCTCTCTCAAAGACATCACTGAAACACTTCAGACATGTCCCTGGCCTGACATGTGGAGAGTTAAATAGGATGTTGCTCTCAGGTTTTTTCCTAAGATGTTTTAGCATGTGCTCAAATTTCTCATTAATCCCAACATCATTCATTCTTACAACACAGTTTTCATACACTGTACAAGTGAGACTACCCTCTCATTCCAGACAACCCACGTTAGTCAACTTCCACACGTAAGCCATCCAAATGAAATCTGAATTTATCCTGACGTGTAAACGGCTTTTAGAGTTTTTCTACTCCCATCAGCATCAATGATTAATATTAATAGTAGACATTTGTACAATTATTTCAATGCATATTTCACATGTATAATTTCACTTCATCCTCACAACATGAGGCAGATCTCATTTTACAGGTGGGAAAACCGAGACTCCGAGAGATTGCATAACCTGCCAAGAGTTCATAGCCAGGGAGTGGTAGAGTTGGCAATTAACGCTGGGGCATTGACTCCAAAGCCAATGCCACTATCCTGATGCCAAATGCGCAGATACTTCCTTTCTAGAGCTTTATAGGGGCCTATAACACAAGTCAAAATATGTCCTTTTGCTTTCCCCTGAAGGAAGGACTCCCAGGGGAAACAAAACGAGACAAAGAAAAACTTAAAGTCATACCAAATGTCTTAGAAAACATTGCAGAGATGAGCCATTATCGATTTATTAGGTTGTTTTTCTTTTTATTTTGCTGACCCAGTCACTTATAAAGTTCAAGTTTGAAATATTGGAACTAATAGTCCATGAAATATGCTTATTCATAGAAGCTGGTTTGAAAATTCTAGGTTGCTAGCAAGAATAGACATCTTAAATTATGATAAATATGTATGCCCTAGTCATTTTGCCTTTTGGAATAACACAGTTCTGTGCTCAGTTCCACAGTCCCATGAGGCAGGTTTTAAACAATGTGCTGTGCTTCCGGATGAATTCTGAAAGCTTGAAAGACAGAAAGAAAAGGCCCATAGATTATGGTAAAGAAGAAGAAGGAGCCTGGCCAGCATGGCTCAGTGGTTGAGCGTCCTCCTCTGAACCCGGAGGGCACGGTGCGATTCCCGGTCAAGGCACATGCCCAGGTTGTGGGCTCCATCCCCAGTAGGGGGCATGCAGGAAGAGCTGATGAATTCTTCTCTCTCAACATTGATGTTTCTATCTCTCTCTCTCTCCCTCTTTTTTCCTCTCTGAAATGAATAAAATATTTTTTTAAAAAGTAGAAGAAAAAGGAATACAGAGGTCTGGTTAATATTTTTAAACTTTTCTAACAGGATTCATTTCTTTTCTACTTTCTAGTTACCTACCACCTCCAGGGATGACCAACAAGTGCCCCATCCCTTTCCATATATCTAAGCATAGTAGCTGATAGTGTGTGAACGGTGCTGCTGACACATGGTAGGCTGGGCTTCTAGGGCTGCTTTTTATGTTCATCTGCTCTCTCTCCCCCAGCCATCCCCTGTGCTGCTCATGCATTTGTGAGCATCGGTAAGAATGTTGAGAGAGGTAGAAGCACATTTTATCTGTGGCACTGATGAAACCTAATTAGCCCAGCAGTGGTTAGAACAGCTTAAGTGTTCCAGCCAACCAACACACTTGGAGGTGTGATTTCATGTGATTTCAACACTTCCCGTACAGAGATTTCACTATTCTTCTAAAAGGAAGCATGGAGGCCAGAGCCCGACAACCTGGGTTAGTCACTGCCCTGCCACAAATTAAGCATGCCATCACTTAAACCTCCAAGACTCTCGAAGCACCCGCTTTACAGTTTGTCGGCCAGATTAAATGAGTTGGTACCTTTATAGCATCGTCACTGGCCTTTACCCAAAGGATGAAGTCCAATTCCCTTCACATGATTTAAGAAGCCTTCAGTCTGCTCTCCAGTCTCTTCCTTTGCCATTCCCCTTAAAGCTCAGGCATCAGCCACACTGAATGTCTCTCCTTCCTTACACACACCACTCCCGTTTGCACGCACTGTTCTTCTTCCCACCTCCCCATCCCTAACTACTTAGCTTAGGTAATTATTTAAGTCTTAGATCTGACATCACCTCTCCCCTCACCATCAAACCTGCACCAGAACACTAGGTACTTTATATACAAAATCAATCACTTGCTCACTTAACAAATATTTATTAAGCACCCAGGGACTGCTCTGGGTTCCGGATAGAGGGCATAAGAGGGGCATGGTCTCTGCTACCATGCTAGATGGACAAACAAGAAAATAAGTTAGCTAATCAGTACTCAGTAACATATATAAATATTCATGATAAATTGGATAAAGTTTTTAGGAATAATTAGTTTGCACTCAGATTATGAGGAAAAATCCTTTATTTTTAAGAGATGCTTGGAGTTAAGAACTGTTGATGTGGATAATAGGATAGAGAGAGGCTTATGAGGAGGGGAGGTAGATATTGGGTGATCCAAGAATGCCTCTCACGGGAGGGGATGTTGGATCTGAGATGGAAAAGGTACATGGAAGCCTGACATGTAAAAGTCTGGGGCAGAGCACGCCAACCCAGACAAGCTTCTCAAGCAGCAACCCACAGGCTGAAGCTGCATTTTAATGATTCTCTCATGATCTGCCTCCTCCTCTAGACGAAAAACTCACTCCCTGTGGAGATCATGTTTTGTGGCCCACTGTGGCCCCGTGTGAACACCAGTGCCTGGCACTGAGTAGATGCTCCAAAAACATTTGTTGAAGTAACAAAAGTAATCCATTAATAAAATAAAAGGAAGTAGCTAATTATTAAAGTGTTGAGTGAGGGATGACCACTCTGTAACATAAGAGTATCAAGATCTTAAAGAACCACAGAGGAAGCTAGTAAAATCGACACACAGTGATCTCCAACTTCTACCATTCTGCCTTGTCCACTAAATTTGGGAGCCATGAGTTGCACACAGGGATCACCAGCAGATACTGAGCAAAGAAAGACCTCACTCTGGGACACTTGCCAGTGGGGCAGTAAGAAGCGTTTTCTAAAGAGCAAAGCAGATGCTGAGATGCCGTCATAACTAACGGTCATGCCCAGTTAGTTAGAAATGCACCCTCCCCCTACTCAGGCTCACTCTCCCAGCCTGATGGGCCCTCCCTTTGGGCCCAGCACCCTGAACTACCCAGCCTGCCCAGCAGTGAGAAGACACTGCCATCCTCGCTCAGAGCATAATGCTATGTGCCAAACCTTAACATGGAAATAGTCTCCATAAGTAAAGCCCCTCCCTAGAGCCCCTCAGAGCTTCCCTTTACTTCCTTCAGACTAGAATCCCTTCAAGTCTCTCTGGAACCCTGTGGTGTGAAAGATACATGATCACAAAATCGGAGGCTGAAAGAGATATTGAGAGACAATTTGAGTTAAAGCTTCAGATACATTTAAACGATCTGTAGAAGGGGAGAAGCTATTACCTATATTAAGTCCTATAAGCAGAAATCCTCTGATCTTTCCTAATAACTCAAGTTATTGACAGTGACGGGAGACTTCCTTCTCATCCCATGAAGACCACGACACAGTCTTTGCTTAGATCCAATAACATTAAAAGTTATCAGATGCTACCCACCCGGTGTGGCTCAGTGGTTGAGCGTCAATCTATGAACCGGGAGGTTACAGTTCAATTCCCAGACAGGGCACATGCCCGAGTTACAGGCTTGATCTCTCTCATCATTGATGTTTCTATATCTCATTCTCCATTCCTCTCTGAAATAAATAAAAGTATATTTTTTAAAAAACACACAAAAAATGTTTAAAAGCTATCAGAGGCCCATATTAAGGCTATGAGGGTTTAGGGAGAGGATGAGGTAGAAGATGACTCAGAGCTTTGAAGTCTTGGAAACTGGATGAATGGTGGCAATATTCACATTAGAAGGGACATCAAGAAGAGTTGTGGGAGAAAAGGCAAGGCTTACTACTAACTTCACAAAACTATTATTGACTAGAACCCTGATAATTTTAGCACAAGTTGAGACAATGAAACAGGAAATATCAGTGCTGGACACTGACAGAGAAGAAACACACTAATTAGTTACGTCTTTTCACCTTGCCAAATCTGTCTTTGATTTGCTTTCCGAAACCCCTTTGTTGTTTGGCAATTGCTCCATTAGTGGGTGGAATAAAACATACAGATACAACATAATTCAAATAAGCCCATTCTGCTACTCGTCAAACAAAGTTTTAACTACAAGATGAATTTGCCATAAAGAAACCTAATTAAAGAATATTGAAATTCACAAAAATAAAATGGTGAAGGTCATAGGATAAGCAAATAGATTTCCTCCTTTCAAAACAGCCCAGAAAAGCCCTTTTGAATATTCCCTCCAACATGGTTTAATTTATAAATATACATTCAAAAATGTTACCTATAAAAGTAGAGCAATAGGATTCTTAACTTGTATGTTAAAACTGCACCAAATAAGATCACAGTTGTGTTTATGTTAAGATTCATGTATCCTTGTTCTCCTTGACTGTCATGATCAGTGTTAGGATACCCACAACTTTACTGTGACTCTTAAATTTTAATCATACCTGAGACCCAGAAGTCAATCATAAGAGTTTTACCTGATTAAGCAATGTTATAATATAGTTATTTCTACTGTATTACCATGCATGCTATGTTAGTTTTCTTTTTTAAATTGAATTTATTGGGGTGACAGTGGCTAATAAAATTATATAGGTTTCAGGTGTACAATTCTATAATACATCATCTGTATATTATATTGTGTGTTCACTACCCATAGTCAAGTCTCCTTCCATCACCATTTATTCCCCCTTAATTGTCTTCTATCTCCTGCCACCCCCTTATATTGGTTTTACATTAGCAGCTTAAAACAATGCCCATTTATTGGCTCACAGTTCTATAAGTCATAAATCTAGCTTGGCATGACTGTGTTCTCCACTTAAAATAACACAGGGCTGAAATCAAGTTGTCAGCCATCTGGATTTGAGAGGTCCAGGATAAATCCACTTTTTATTTGTTGTTAGTAGAATTCAGTTCCTGGCAGTTGTAGGACTGAAGCCCCCACTTTCTCACTGGTTATTGGCTAGAGGCCATTCTCAGGTGCTTTCCATGTGGCACCCACAAGCAGTTCGTATGATGTTTGTTTTCTTCCAGGCCAGCCAGTGAGCAGCTCTAGGACTTTCTCTTTTACTACCAGCCAGAGAAAATCCTTTGCTTTTAAAGAACTCCTGGGATTAGGTTAGGCCCACCCAAATAATCTCATGATCTTAACATCAACTGATCAGTAACCTTAATTACATCTCCAAAATCCCTTTGCCACATAGGTAACATAATCACAGGAATACACCAGGAGGCTGAGATCATGGGGCCATCTTAGAATTCTGCCTGCCATACATGCTATTATATCTTATCTACCATTGTTTATAATAATTATCATAGCTATAATAAATTCCTAATAAATCCTGAACAATTTGTCCCTTTAGTTAATTTCCAGAGATATTAAGTTCATCTCTTTTCTTTTCTCTACTTGACTTTTTAAAATTGCCTTCCTTTTGCCTTACTCCATTCTATTACACTTCTTTGTTTCTTCTTTTCTTTATGTCTCCTTAATTGTTTTTTCTCTATCCATCTCCAAACTCCTTTCTCTGTCTCCAGGTAAGGATATTGCCATTTTGAATGTATTTTACACAGAGATACTCTGTAATTAGTTATAATGACATGCTATACTTCTATGTGTTGCTCATCAAATCCTCAAAGCTTATAGCCTTAATTATGCCTCACAATGTATTTGTGAGGATGAGGAGGAGGATTATTCCATTTTACGGATGGGAAGAAAGCAAACATCATATGAACTGCTTGTGGGAGCCACATGGAAAGCACCTGAGAATGGCCTCCAGCCAAAGGGATGGAGAATCATCCTTAAATCATCCAGACAAAAGAGAGGGTTGGAGCCAGGTAGACAGTCTTCCCCAACCTTGATCATTCTTAGGGCGTTTTTAAAAGTCCCTCCCAATGATTGACACTGTAGAACATACAGTTCCTTCATTAATCTCCCTTCATTGATGGTATCGCTGCTGCCTACCAGAATGCAGGCAGGCATGGCAAACTCAGGAAGGAGCCACTGATGAGTCATTTCAAGGCCTGACAAAGAGTGTAGAAGGAAACCGTTTAGGAGAAAGAGAACCAGAGTCCAACCCCAGGAGTAGCCAGAATTAACTGGGGAGGAAGGGGTCAGACATGGAATTACCAAACCCTTAACCTAAAAGGGACCTCAAAAGCCATCTAGTTCTCACTTGACAAGTAATAAAAATATGGCTTAGAGACATGAAGTGGCTTAAACTTCATTCCAAATTGAGCCCAGAGCTGAGCTGGTATCAGAGTCCCAGTGCTGGGATGCCCAGAGCAATGGCCTTTTAGCAGACTGGTCAAAACAAAAGTCAGGACCAAAAAATTTTGGAGCATAATGGTCCCCTAACTTTGAAATAAAAATCTATTTGCTTAAAAGGGACAGGAAAGAAAAAATGTTAAGAACAGCTATGTCTGAATAATTTGCTTTTTATATTTTTTCAATGTTTTACAAATATTTTATGTGCTATTATCATCAGAACAATAGATATCGTTTAAAGGTGTTTGAAATTATAGAGATTTTTGCAGATTACATACAAGTTCTATTCAAAGTAACAAGGGAATATATGCCTTCCAACCTCTTCTTTTTTTCTATTCTTCCTCTGAAAAGCTTTCACATCCTTATAATTTTAAAGGGCTCCAAATGCAAAAATAGCATGCTTGAACTCAGCATCTCACCTACACTCCCTCCTTCCAGCTACCTGTTATACCTTCCTGACTAGATGTCCTTCCAGAATCTCAAACCCAACACAACAAAAATCAAAGCAGATTTTCCTGACTTCTTTATTTTTTGAAATGGTACCACCAATGTTCCAGTCCATGTAAGCTACCAGGATATAATAATATAACCACTTTAATTGGCCAATGTACATAATGCAGAGAAAAAAATGTTGAAATTTTCAGGCATTTCTGGGAATGCTTGAGAGACTTGAATTCAGACTTTAAGGTGAACAGGTATTGGTCAGGTAGGCAAGGTAGAAGTACATAGTGTATTTGGAAAACTTCATATCTCTGGTCTGACTAGAAAACCTATTGTGTAGGGATGGACAATGAGTACAAAAAAATGGTCTGCAGCAAAGACCTAAAGGGTCTTTAAGTCATATAAAAAGTATTAACTTTGTTTTTAATCTATTTAAGCTATTTAAGCAGAGGAATGGGATAATTCAATTTGCATTTTAGAAAGACAAGCCAGTTGGTAGTGTTCAGGATGGTCTGAAAGGAGAGAGGAGGCCAATATAGATGTTACTGCAATAGTCTTGGCCAAAGATAATGAGTGGGGAGGGAGAGGAAGAGGGATTCAAAAGCTATCAGGCATGTAGAAGTCATAGGATATCATGAGTGATCGATGTAACAGGTGAGAGAAATGGGAGTATCAAGGACAACTCCATGTTCTGCCCATGCAACTGGCATCATTGATCAGGTAGCTTCTGTTGCTCATTTGAAACATGTCCTACACTCACGCACTCCTTCTATTTCTCCTGCAGTCAACCTAGTTCAGGACATTATTGTTCTCCCATCACTACTTTAAGAGCTTCTGACTGGTATCCAAGACTAGAGTTTCTTCTCTGGTCTTTCAACCCATTGTACATATCATCACTCAATGCAATCTTCAACATCTTAAAAGGTTTGCTATTGTTTACAGCAATATCATGCTAATTCCTTCCAAGGCCTCATCCGTTAGGTCACAAACTCTACCTTCAGTAAGACTTTTCATGCTTCCCAATTATTCTTAAAAAATTGACATTAAGAATTCTTCTTCATCAAAAGGCATAATTAAGAGAGTGGAAAGATCATCCACATGGTAGTGGAAAAAGAAGTTTACAACACACAAATGGCTCATATCAAGAATATATAAAGAACTCCAAATCAGTTTGAAAATGACAGGTAATTCAGTAGAAAATTTGGAAATAATTTTAAACAGGAAATTCACACAAAAAAATTTCCAAATGCTTAATAAGCATGAAAAGGTACTCAGTTTCATTTGTCATTAGGAGCAAATTAAAGCCTCATAACAAAACCAAATGTCAGTAAGGACAAAGAGCAACTTAAACTCTCTGTACACTGTGTGCATGAACTGATAAAAATCACTTAGAAAACTGTTTAGCAATATTTACTAAAGTTGGGCATATTATTTGACCGGGGAGTTTAATTTTTAGATGTATACCTAACAGGGGAGCGTATACATGAGTACAAAAGGACATTTACGAGAATGGTCATAAGCAGCATGATTTAGAGTAACTAAAACTACAAAGAATGTAAATGTCCACCAACAGTAGAATAAATCCTGAAATTATGGTAAGTCATATATTGGAATGCTATGTAACAATGGAGATTTGCAAACTACTGTTTCACAGAACTACAAAATCTCCTGACTATGCTTTTATTAGAACACGTCCCCACCATTCAGTGCACGTGACCGTACTGCCAGTGATGTAACAAACTGTCCTTTGTTTTTGATCCAGAAGTGTCATGTCTCTTTGGCAGGATAACTTGTTAGTTTGCAAGCAGGGTAAATGCTCAGACCTTTCACATCTCTTAACATTGATTTGCCATAAAAATCACAACATAAACCTTAGTTCATTTCATGAACATCAGACATGGGCTTCATTTATGGCACCCAGAGGGAGACACTGCATCTTCCAAGGCTGTTCACTACCAGTCTATCCTTGACAAGGTAGCCTCTGAAATAGGCACTCAGTGTCTGCTCTCAGCACCTACAGACATACAAGAGACCCACGGAGAAGCGTGGCTTGATAATCCGTAGAGAAAAGAAGCACTCAAATATTTAATGAGTAGCTAGCTACCTTTTGTCTGCTATGAAGAATCTTTCTTGCACTTTAAACTTACTATAGTCTCAATATTTAAAGCTATTATAAAGCAGAGGATTGGTGATATAACATTTTTAAGATTACTTGAGAACAGAGTTCACATGGTGGAAGGATGACAGTTTTCGGGTCCTGAGTCAAGATTTCCACAACTTCTACTTCCAAATTCTTAGCTATATTATAGTAGGGTCTTTTTAAAAATATATGTTTTTATTGATTTCCGAGAGGAAGGTAGAAGGAAGGAGAGATAGAAACATCAATGATGAGAGAGAATCATTGATCGGCTGCCTACTGCATGCCCCACACTGGGGATCAAGCCTGCAACCTGGGCAGGTGCCCTGACTGGGAATCAAACTGTGACCTCCTGGTTCATAGGTAGATGCTCAACCACTGAGCCTTGCTGCCCAGGCTGGCAGGGCCTTATTCATACCCCAAACCCGTTGCCTCAAGTTCAGGCATTGAAGGAAGCTGGTACTATTTTCTTTACCTCTATTTTAAAGGAAATTTCAGGTAAAAAGTGACAGGGATGACACCAGCCACTGAATATATATATGAGAGAGAGTGTGAGATGGTCACTCCCCTTTATTAGTAGAAAGGGAGAGAAAAAGAACAAAAGTTGCTAAACAACGTAAGAAGCACGATCATGGTAAGAAAAGTGACATCACAAAGGCACAAAGGTCAGGATCATCAGATCATGCCAATATTTTTATTTCTAAAAAGCCATTATCCTTAGAAAGCAGAAAAGGGAAAGCAGCAGTTGTGGATATTGTGTGAGTAACATATTTAAGCATTCAAGCAAGCAGAATTAAATATAATTAAATATAAATGGCTTCTCTAGAATGTGACTGCAAGATTAAATGTTCTTTTTGCAGAACCCTATGGAAAAGAAAACAATTAAGACTCAGCCTTGGGAACGCCCATGAGTGTTAGTATCCTTTCCAAGTTTAAATTGATAGATGATTTTTCTTGTTCACTTAATAAATAAGTTAAATAATGCATCTTTTGAATGACTTAAGTATAAATTAACCAGAAATACTTGTCCTTGGTAATAATGTCATTTATAAAATAATTTAGTTTGGTCAGGGTGCTGCTAATTTAAACAAGGCAATGGGCCCTGCACATGACATTCTTGCATTAATTAGGAGATTCTTGGCTAATAGCATCAGCATTTTCAAAGGATATTCCAGAAAACACACACATAGTAGGGACTTTATCATAACAGGCCTCACAGGCATCACTCACCAAGACCATCCTGGTCCCTCTACCCTTTCATTCAGAAAATAGTTTCTGGAAGGAAAAAAAAAAAAAAGAAAGAGAAAAAAAGAATGATGGGGCTGAGGGAGTAGTTGGAATAAATTGTGAAAAGCAGAACATCTATGTTTCTCAGAATCACCACTTTTCCTGTGGAGTTGTAGCGAAAGCTGTAATTTATGATATTATCTTTGCTTTTATGTTGTCTTGGGTGAGACTCCTTTCCATCTTTCCCTTTGAGTCATGTGGAATGGCTACTAATGGGAATGATGACAACACGGCCTGAGTCATACAGGCAAAGGGAAAGAAAAGCTGCCGCAGCCGATCATCACTTCTCCAGATGCCCCGGCAGAGGTAAAGCAGCAGAGGATATAAATTGTAAGTGCAGGGCCTTTCCTAGGCAATGGCAAAGTTAAACAGAAAATCAATAGGCAGTGATATATCACGTGTTTATTGTGTGGGATGTCTGTGGATACAAAATACCTTCCGGTCTTCAAGAAATTGGCAAACCAGATCCAAAGACAAGCCATAGACACATAGGCTAGCAAATAACACAGTGGAAATCTCAATCTTCAGTCCTCTGCCCTTTACCAGACTGTTCTTTCTACCACCACACCCCCTGAACCCAGACCAGGAACAGCATGTAACCACGCTTTTCATGAGGTAGGGACATGACTAATTAGTTAACGTTCCATAGGAATTAGTTAATGCTCCTGGAGAGAATTTTTTTAAACATATATTTTTATTGATTTCAGAAAGGAAGGGAGAAGAAGAGAGAGACAGAAACATCAATGATGAGAATCATTGATTGGCTGCCTCCTGCATACCCCCTACTGGGGATGGAGCCCATAACCCGGGCATGTGCCCTTGACCAGAATTGAACCTGGGACCCTTCAGTCCGCAGGCCAACACTCTATCCACTGAGCCAAACCGACTAGGGCCTGGAGAGAATTCTTGATCCACAGACTATAGTCTGCTTGAATGTAATCAGAGAGGTAAGAAAATAATTAGAATGCCCTGACCCCACAGACACCTAAGCAGGTGAGTTTCAAGATGGCAGTCATCAGTGTTCAATGCTGAATTTAGATATGGCTCCTTTGCTCAAAGTGCTCATCTCTTTTGTGTCTCATGATCCCATCTTCTCCATTAACAGTAGACCTTGGAGTTTAAAACTCTTCACCATCCAACCACCACATCCATTGGCCACTTGCTACACAGTGTGATGTTAGAGGCATTCTAGCATTCACCCTTATGCATCAAGTTTTGTTTTTTTTTACCTCACAGCCACAGCTATATGCCATTCATGGTTGTTAGCTAAGACATGTTAATGCAGTCCCCTGTGTCCTTAGTCTTTTCACGAACAATTGTAACTTCTATGCTTGAAATGACTAACCTCTAAAGGAGGTTGGGTTTGCCTCCATCAGCATTTCACTGAGAACTGAATTTCAGATTTGTCAGTGTTGTAACTGCTGAGCTGTTCTTTAGCAAATGTCACAGGAACAGATATATTGCACAGTTTGAAACCAATGACTAATATAAAATTATGGACTATTTACGCAAGATGTCACTTCACATTAACAGAAATATCTGAGGTTCAACTTACCTTAAACACACTTATAAAAACCATAGTAATTTACTCAAAGACATTTGTTTCCCACAAATGATCTACAAGTAACTTGTTTCTCTGGATTTAGATAACCTGAGAAACTTAAAAGAAAAAAGAAAGAAATGTTTTAAAGAGCATTTAGATTATAAAATTACAAGAGGTGTTTGTCTTGTGGCTTATAAAATGGTTTTGAAAGCAATTCCAAGAGAGTGATGTGAAATTCTGTGAGTGAAGCAAGCATCGGTAGAGTAAGCATCTAGTTTTCTTTCCAAGGTGACTATTTTCAAGGGTACAATGTCAGCTTGCCTGTACAGGTTTTGAAGTGTCTTTTAAAAACAAAAACAAAAACAGAAACAGGACTTTTATACTTAAAAATTATACATACCCATCATTCAGATAAAATATACTCAAATTTTTCAATAATAATAGGTATCAATTTTGCCTTCAAAATAATACAATTTTTTAAAATATACCAAAATGTTATCAGTTTTTATCTTGGGGTGGGGGATAGAAAGGGATTAGGATGATTTTTGTTTCTTTTGCAGTTTTCTGTATTTTCCACATTGAGAATGTATTTATTTTATAATCAGAAAAAATTATTTGTAAAGTTAGCTTATTCACTTTGTACTCTGGGGATGTTAAGCAGCACCATTCATTATTCTTTCTGAGAAAACCAAAAATTTCCTTTCAAGGGGGAAAAAATAAGGTTTATACAAAAATTATATAACCAGACTCTGGTTGGCACCCTATTGAAAGAATTTTCTTTGAGTGACTTTCATGATCCAAAATATTAATTCAACACATTTCAATTTTCTCTGCTCTGGGTGGTGCATTAATTTCCTCTCGCGGACTTCCAGGGAGTTCTGCGCGTGGAGGAGCCATCCAGGGAGAGGCACTGAGGCCTGGCCTCGCGGGCGCTCAGCATCGCCCGCCCTGGTTCTCTTCATGGTTTTATAGCGCAGGGTTCCTTTTGGCCAGGAAAGCATTTGTTTATGAAGTTTTCCTTAAAATGCGTGTGGATTTTTTAAAGAAAACTTCTTTAGAGAAAAAGCATGCAGGAGGTTTTCATAACACACAACCTTTGAGAAAATGGAAAGGTTTTACACATTCATTTGCTTCTTTCAATCAGAGTAATGTTGCTTATTCAACTTGGGGCAGGCCTCTATTTTTTTAAGGTTCTTTTAAAATGGGTAGCCACTAAAGAATTATTCTACCTGTTTGTAGAAAAAATCCCAGCTTTTTTTCACTGCCTTAACGACTTTCTTCTTTATTCGTGTTAGCTCTGCTAATTCAGATAACAGTATAAAACCCAATTTAACAGTTACATATTGATGAGTAAAAGTTAAAAGTTAGGATCTTCTAGTTTTCATAGTTTACCCCCAGCTCCCAAAGGAAATATTATTAGCGAATAACAAGCACTATTTCTCTAAATATATGTTTCAATATTTGCCCTTTAACATTATCAGCATGACACTAGACATGAAAATCTGATTTTGTCAGTGGATTTAAAAAAATATCTTTTATTGATTTCAGAGAGAAGGGAGAAGGAGAGATAGAAACATCAATAAAGAGAGAGAATTATTGATCATCTGCCTTCTGCACACCTCCCCCCTCCCCCCACTGGGAATCAAGCACATGCCCTTGACCAGAATTGAACCCGGAACCCTTTAGTCTGAAGGCCGACGCTTTAACACTGAGCCAAACCAGCTAGGGCCAGTGGATTTTAATTTAGTAATGAAGCAAAGATAAAACAAAAAATTCCCATGTGGTTTTAGATTAGACAATTACTTGTCCATATTTTTTAAAGGCCACTTATCTCTGTTTTATTTTATTTTTTGTGTGCATAGGCCTCACCTCCAATCTAAACAGCATGAGTGAAAGAAAGTATTAGCAGGCCAGGGCATCTTTCACAACTCTGTGAGATACTCTTCCCTTGAGAGTGGGTGGGACCTCTGACTTGCTTTTAACCAATAGAATACAGCCAAGGTGACGGGATGTACATGATGACGTCTACGTGATTACATCACATGGCAAGATTGTAATGGCCACCTTGAGAAGACACCCTCTCTCCCTTGCTGGTTTTAAATAAGTAGCTGCTATGTGGTAAGATGACCCATATCCAGGGCCATGTTATTAGCAACTGAAGAGGGCTTCTGGCCAACAGTCAAGAAGAAATGGAGGCTTTCAGTCCGACAGCCTGTAAGAAACTGAAAGCTGCCAATGACCAGAGCAGCCTGAAAGCACACCCTTGCCCCAGTCTTGCCTCAGTTGAGACCGGAGCCCCAGCCACCACCTTCATAGCAGCCTCGAGGGACCCTGAAGCTGAGCCTGTACTCCTAACTATAGAAACTATGAGATACCAAGGTGGGGGGTTTTAGGCTGCTAAGATTGTGGTGGTATTGTTATGAAGCATATATAATTAATAGAGAGGATGTGGTCAATGAGAGGAATGTCAAACCAGAGGTGACCACAAAGCACAGGGTGTTATCTCAGAAGGAGGTGGGGGAGGTGGGGGGAAGGAAGGGGCCAGTGGAAATGAGGACAATATGGAAAAACAGGCTGAGTTGTCTGTTCCGCAAAGACCAGGAAGTTATATACGCAATGAACTTCAGGCTTAAAGACGCATGGTAACAGCAGGTGCTGAGGACGCTCAGCAGTGCCTATACTGAAAGGTGTGGTCTCAGGTTGGCAATGAGAAGATGAGCACAATGCAGGGACATCTGTGTTTAGGGTAAAACTATAACATAGCTTTTGGAATCACCACAGTGAACTGACTGAGCATAGTCTTTCGACATGTCTGTTTGCACCAAGCTCTGTGGCCAGGGAAAGTTTCGACAGCTCACTGAGGTTTTGTTTCTTATGTAAAATGTATTTATTTCCTTGTAGGGTTGCTACAATGATTAAATGATATATGCACCTGGCATAAAGTAAGGGCTCAAAATATCTCTTTCCTTTGAGAAGACACTTCGTACTAAGATTTTTCTTACTGATTTTTAGAGATAGAGGAAGGGAGAGGGAGAGGGAGAGGGAGAGGGAGAGGGAGAGGGAGAGGGAGAGGGAGACATTAAAGATGAGAGAGAGAGAGAGAGAGAGAGAGAGAGAGAGAGAGAGAGAGAGAGAGAGAGATTGGCTGCTGCTGTTTCCTGCACGCCTGCTACTGGAGCTCACATGTGCCCTGAGCAGGAATCGAACCAGCAACCTTCTGGGCAGTGCATGGGGCAATGCCCAAAGAACTGAGCCACAATTACCAGGGCATCAGATACACTCTTTCTACTGGCTTTTCACACAAGAAACGTCATGTCACAAAAATAATTGAGCAAATGAATTCAAAGACTAGAGGGAAATGTCACACAGGTGTTGAAGAGAGAAAGCTCTGAGAAGAACCTATGTGAAAAAAATAGCCATTCATTTATACAAATAGAATAGCACAAAAGGAAATGAGAGATGCATTACATCCCAGAAGGCATGAAGAAAGAGGAAAATGCTAGTTTTAGAAGAAATAAGGCTAGATTACATAGAATGCAACACTGAGTTTCAGAAATGTGATCTCATTTTCCCCCTGAGGAGATACTACGTAAATATCCATACCTCACAAGATCAACACATTGTTAAAAGTTTCTTCTCCTGTGAGTGAAGACTTAATTTTAGTACTATCTCCATGTGTAGTGCTGGCTTTTGGGTTGGTCCCACATGCAGAGCCTCTCACCTTTTAGGATGAAAATAAAACCATTCTTACTCAGGTGCATATTAATCATGTTAAGCTATTCTTTAAAAGCAATAAACAATGCACATATGGTGATTAGAAAAGAATTATTTTTCATAGGAAAATAAAGTCTGACTCCATATGTTTTGGATTCATTCTCCCAAAAATAAACCCACAATTCTTCATTCCTTTACCAAAAAGGAAAAAATAATCATCTGTTTTAAAGAATATGGAATCCTGACATTTTTGGCTAATTTACATTTATAACTATCCAAATATATTTCAAGAACTGGTTAATACTTGAGAATATATATTTCAGATATTTTAAGTAGGAAAAAAAAACACATTTTATGTAAGGTAAACAAACCAAAACACCAAAAGTTGAATCTTGAGGAACCTATGGTTTTATGACACAGAAGTAGATTTTAAAGTTAGAAAGCTTCCTCTTATATCCAACATTTATTCTAAATTTATGCATGTAAAAATATATGTAATGTCTACAAAATGCCCAGGTGTTTACAACATTTAATAAATGAAAATGTTTGCAGAACTTCAGGCCCGGGTAGGACATAAAATTTAGACATATTTCCAACAAAGAACTGAAGAACTTCTTTATAAGTAAGCCACTCATTTTGAAAATAAGTGGATACATGCTATTCATGAATTTTAAAATAAGGCAGAATCTGTGGTCTCAAACCACACCACACAAATAATTTTTTAATTATATCAAATTCTATCAAATCAGATATATGGTTGCCTTACATGTAATGGTTTCTTTGGTCCTAAAATTTAATGGCTAAATTTTTGTTTTAGTCTGTGAGAACATTCTTTCACAAATATATCTGTCCCCTTCCAGACCATGTAACCACAAGACTATTGCAAATCCACATTTTTAACTACCAGATAAAGGTTTTCATAACATACCATTTTTCCAGGGCAATTATTTATAAGATAAATAATATTCTAAATGTTTATTTGGAAATGTTTAAATGAGCATGTATTTTGATGTAACTGTTTTCATATTGAATTTCTCTTTTATATTTTAAAGAAATGTTTGCCAGATTGTTAAATTTGCCGCAATTGTACACAGCTTAGTATCTTTAAAGATTAGTTCTGTATCTTGATTAAGGTAGCCTGAATTGAATAAATAAGTCTTAGCATTTTTACATTACCATTAAATTAAAAACATCTAGAAATAGAGCATGGTTTCATTCAATCATTAGTAAACATTCATTTGCATAGGTTGTTTTCGTGGATTAGTTGCCAAACATGTAGTTAAATGATACATAGATACTCATTGAGGAATTAAACTTTCCTACAGGGTGGTCTTGATATGAGTCAAAGCCAGAAAATTAATGCTTAGTTTCCAAAACACCTAATGCACACAGAAGTAATTAATTCTATAGCTGTGTGGGCTTTCAATTCTGTGAATTTATAATGTCTTCCACATTTTATTAATTGTTTACATCGCTAAGGTACTATACTTTCTTACATCATTTACGTAGGGTTGAGATACAAATGAGTTAATTTAATTGATGTAATCATTAAATACTGAGTCATCTCAGTTGTGATTGCTCTGTTTATGAGGTAATTTCATGATGCCACTGTTTCCCATTATTTTATAATTAAGTCCCATTTCTGTACACCCTCTGGTCCCATTAACTCACCCTTCCAATTCCATCGGAGGAAAACGTATTAGCAAGTTACACACTGCAGCTGATTCAGGTATTATAAGAAATTGACATTTACTAAGGAAAAACTCTTGCACATACTATAAAAATAACCGTTTAAGTCACTACCATTAAATGAGACTTTTTTTTTTTAAATTTAATTGACAAGATTCAATTCCAAGAGACACAATTCCCAGCCATCACAAGAAATCTTTACAAGAGACTCCTGATGCAAGTGCCCAGAGGTCTCCATCCCAATTCACTCTCTCTCACTGACACCAGCTCTAGTCAATGTACTGAGCGAGGGATGTTCAATGGCACATCCACAGTCTTGGAGACTCAAACACACTATATGAGATGCAAGGCTGGCTACTCAAAGGGGCTGGTGATAGCGGCCATCACAGCCCCTGCAACTGTGGCCAGAGACAGTGAATGTTGCAGATAGATTCCATCTAATTCAGAAATGATTCCATCATTCCATCGTGATTCAGACATGATTAAGGACCAATTGTAGATACTCAGTAAAGGCCAGCTATTAGTCAGGAAACCAGGTAAATGCCATCTGCTAATTGGTGCTGCTGCGCTTAGGGAATTTATATCTAGCAATAAAATTGTATGCAGTTCAATAAGTAAATATAATATGTAAAGTATAAGAAATAAGGCATAATTAATATGTAATCTCTAAAAGTTATTTTATAATGAATTATATGTAGCAAAATAATCATAATGAATTATGAAGGAATCCTATCTAATAATCCTATCTAATAATAGACAAATATGCAAATTGACCATACCTCCAACACACCCACAAGCCACGCCCACAAGCCACGCCCACCATCCAATCAGAGCGAGTATGCAAATTAACCCAAACCAAGATGGCTGCAGCCACAGAGAGCAAGGTTTCCTAGGTAACAGAGGAAGCCAAGGTTTCCGCCTGCCCTTGCCAGGCCTAAGCCTCCACTCAAGCTACAAAGTTTCAATTATAGAAGGTAAACAAATTCAAACAAATGGCGGCAGAATGGAGCTTGAGAGAGCAGGCCAGGGTTGCCACCGGCAACAGGGGAAGCAAAGCTTTCCACACACCCTGGCCGGGCCCACCCGCTTAAGGCAACAAAGTTTCAATTATAACCCCAACACAAATGGCTGCCGGCCTCGGAGGGAGCCCCAGGCTTGGTTCCGCTCCAGGCTACAAAGTTTCAATTGTAGAAGGAAAATAAATTCCAGATACCAGGGCCTCTGCTTGGGTTGCCAGGGGGCGTGGCCGGCCTGCAAACCACCGCAGGCCTCTCGCTCAGGCCACCCCACACCCCAAGGGAACCCCCACCTGATCCGGGACACCCTTCAGGGCACACCAGCTGGCCCCCACCCTTGTACCAGGCCTCTATCCTATCTAATAAAAGAGTACTCTGCAGATTGATCATCACTGCAACACACAATATAGCTGCCCCCATGTAGTCAAAGATCCTGCCCCCATGTGGACACAAGATGGCCACCACAAGATGGCCAGCAGGAGAGGGCAGTTGGGAGGCACCCGGCCTGCAAGGGAGGGCAGTTGAGAGGGACCAAGCCTGCAAGGGAGGGCAGTTGGAGGTGATCAACCCTGCAGGAGAGGGCAGTTAGGGGTGACCAGGCCAGCAGAGGAGGGAAGTTGGGGGCAAACAGGCTGGCAGGCAGAAGCGGTTAGGGGCAATCAGGAAGGCAGGCAGGCAAGCAGTTGGGAGCCAGCAGTCCTGGATTGTGAGAGGGATGTCCGACTGCCCGTTTAGGGATCAGGCCTAAACGGGCAGTTGGACATCCCATGAGGGGTCCCATATTGGCGAGGGTACAGGCTGGGCTGAGGGACAACCCCCCTCCGTGCACGAATTTCGTGCACCAGGCCTCTAGTTAAATATAAACAGAATAAAATTAATTACAGAATTACAATTCTATTTCATATGATTTAATGAGTTAAAACAGTTATTTACATCAACATAGTAACTTTAAGAGTAAATATCATGGAAGGAAGCTTGAAAAGGCAACACAACCTAACCAAACTATATATATTTTTTGAAAAATTCATAATCAATACATTTTAAAATATAACTTTGCTCATGACATCAAAACAAAAAGGTAACTATGTGAGATGATGGATGTGTGATTGTGGTAATCATTTCACAATATACCTTAAGTCCTCACGTAACATCATTAATGGGTTCTTGGAAACTATGACTTTAAGTGAAACAATGTAAAAACAAATCAATTTTCCCATAGACTAACGAGATATAAACAAGAGTTAGGTTCCTACAGCATATTTTTTATCACAAAGCATCACCAAACTTGTAAATAAAGACCCAAAACACTTCTAATATTAAACAGTGAAATAAATGTGAGCTATACGTACATTTAAAAAAGATGAATAAAAACAAGATCATTATTTTCCAACCAGGTTGGTGCCAGTTCAAGGTTATAAACTGAGCACATAAATTTATCTTCTCTCATTCCTCAGACCCCATTAAAATAGGAACCTACCAGTTAAAAGGGGAGGGGTAAGTAGAGAACAGTGAGAAAAACATGAGGGAGTTTACCAATAGATAAACTATTTCAACGCAGTTCTAGAAGATGGAAGGTGAGTGGAGGAGTGAAGCAGGCTAGGAAAAGACAAAACCCAGAATAAACATGAAGAGGCTGCAGCTGAGGAGGGCGCCATTCTACCCTTCAGAAGTTGGAAGGGGTTATAGGCTCAGCGATGCCAGGTGTGATGGGCAGCAGCGCACAGCACAGGGCTGAAAACAGAAGCGTTTATTGAAAAGCCTGCTGCCGATTTCCCCATCCTTACATTCAGAATACACAGCAGCCAGGTGTTACCCTCTAGGCAAAAAAGTAGAAGAAGGGATTTCTTGTGTGTTTTCTAAATAAGTTTAACACACTGCCTAGCATAAACAAAAGAAGGAACTGTTGCTGTTGGAGCACAAGTTAAAAAACATTCTCAGAGCCGGCATTCCCCAAGGGAATGGCAGAGCTGGGAAGAAGACCTGGGCCTGGCTCTGGAAAAAAAGATGGTGGACAGAGCTCTATGGGCTTGGTGTAAGAAGGGGAAATGTAATTAGGATCACTACTCATAACGAAGGGCAAACATGAAAAATGGCTGAAAGAAACTCCTGCCCGACTACTTTGTGAAGGTGAAGATTATATGAAGTTATGTATCCCCACTGACTTGGTGACTGAGCCTGTTAGGACCTATTTTATGGTGCAATCCATGTTCTGGAGGTCCCATGGGATCAGGCTGAAGCCAGGCTCCGCTTACATCTTTAGCTTCACCCTTATGTAGTAGCTTCCTTCCCCTGCTCCCAAGAGTACTCCTTCAATAAATTGCTTGCTAAGGTTCCCTGTCCTGGGCTCTGCTTATTGACAGCCTGACCTAAGTCAGGGAACAAGAGGGAGGCTGGAAGGCAAGGATGAGCGAGGGAACTGCTTCTTCCTTTTTACCTGCTCTTCTGTCCTCACCACCTGGCAAGGAGGCCTTATTTTTGTTATGAATTAAATTGTGTCCCTCCCCCGCAAAAAGGTGTCAAAGTTCTAACTCCCAGTGCCTATGAATGTGACCTCATTTGAAAATAAGGCCTTGGCAGATGATGAAGTTATAATGCAGTGGATCTTAATCCACTGTGACTGATGTCCTCATCACAAGAGGAAGTATAGGCACAGAGACAGGCCTGCACAGAGGGAATATGAAGCGAAGGTAGTGAGAACACCATCTACAAAACAAGGAGCCCCTGACGCGACCAGTGTGAGCAGGGAGGCCCGGAACAGATTCTCCCTCATATTCCTCAGAAGAGCACAACCCTGCCCACGTTTTGATTTCAGGCTCTGGCCTCCAGTGCTGTGAGAGAATACATTCCTGTCACAGTAAAAGCCGAAGTCCACAATATAGCTTACAAGATTCTATGCTAGCCACGCCCCTGGCTCCTTCTTTGCCCTCGTTTCTTGTCATGTCCCCTGTCACCCACTCTGCTCCAGCCACGTGGGTCTCTTTACTAACCCGTCAACATGCCAAGCATGCTTGCTGCGTGGTCTTTGACTTGCTCTTCCCTGTGCTTGCCCATATCCGAAGGCACGTGGCCTGCTGCTTCCAGTTTCCGCCCTAATTCCCATGCCCTAGTCTGTGCCCGTACCTCTGTCAACACCTTTCCTGACAATGTGCGGTCACGTACTGCATGACGAGGGTTCAGTTAATGACTGACCGCACATACAACGGCGGTCCAGTAAGATTATAACAGAGCTGAAAAATTCCCACCACCTAGGGACATCCTCGCCATGGCAATGCCATAATGTCTGTCACCGCGCAAGGTATTAGCCACGTGTCTGGGGCGACACTGGTGTACACAACCTACTGGCTGCCAGTTCTTTAAGAGTACAGCACGTACAGTCATGTGCAGCCCATGATACTTGATAATGATCAACGACTGTGCTGCTGCTTTACGTGTTTCCTATGATATCCTATTGATTGTTATTTTAGAGTGTACTCTTTCTACTTATAAAAAAGATGTTTCTTGTGTGATGGTGGCAACAACTTTATTCATCCGGTGTTTATCGCGTCTCTTGGTTGCGTCATTTTCTCTCGTGCTTGATTTAAGCTCGTGTTGTTTTGAACAGTGACATGCTGCAGAGGCTGGTCGCCTAGGAGCAGCAGGCCAGACTGTTTAGCCTCAGTGTGTAGTAGGCTATCCTTTCTGGGTTTGCACACATGCACTCTATGTACATGCACACAACACATTTCTCAGAACATATCCCCAGTGTTAACCAGTGTGTAACTGTAATAATCCTACCTAATAAAATAGTAATATGCAAATTGACCGCACCTTCGCTACGCCCAAGCCTCACCCACCAGCCAAAGCCACACCTACCAGCCAATCAGGGCGAGTATGCAAATTACCCAACAAAGGTGGTTAATTTGCATACGCTGAGAGGGGAGGAGTGAAGACTGAAGACAACTTAGAAGGAAGAGGGAGGAAAAGCGGAAAGCAAGGTGGCTGCCAGAGGGAAAGCCCGGACGGGGCGGAGCGGGGTGGAACGGGGCGGGTGGCAGTGGCGAGCGGGAGCAGGCGCGGTGTCCGAAAAGGCGGCGGATTTTCCTGCAAATGGGCTACTAGTTATATATAAAATGTTTTCTCCCAACCCCCGCACTCTCCTTCCCCATGACCGCTTTTCTTCGTAGCACTCATCTCTGGCAGACTGTCTGTGACTTTTCTTCCCCAATAGCATGTGAGTTCCCCGAGACAAGTTTTGTTCACTGCTTTGTCCCCAGTGCCCAGAGCAGGGTCTGGCACACAGCAGGTACCAACTTTTGAAAGACAATGAATAACTAGAAAAAAAAAAAACCCTTCCAGCAGCCCTAATGTTGTGTCACCGTGTTTGAATTACAACCAGTCTCTAATTTTTAAAAGATGTATATTTATTCTTTGGTTTTGTATGCTGCCCTTCCTCTGCATTATCATGCTTGATAGCAATGTCTCCTGAAATTCCTTAGTGATAATGTATGGTGTGTCTCCCTTTCTGTTTAACAATTTAAAATGTCATAATGCAAATATTTCCTCCATTTTAAATCTTTAAAAAGTGTTAAGTCAAACAAGATTGGCCAGTCAGCAGCATTTATTGGGAGGCTGGCACTGTAGGATGAGACTGAACTAGACTCTTTTCCGGGTTCACCAAAGAAGAAGGCAATGTCATTCCTGTTTTGGTGGAGCTTACCATCTCATGGATATTCGACTCCCATGTATGAAAAAAATCTGAGTCATCAACGATGCACAAACGAAAATATAGAACATAAGTGCTGTGTAGATGAGATGCAATGGCTGAAATACTATTTGAACTTGAATAACTCCTAAAAATTGAGTAAAAAGCCAGAACTTAAAAATCTATGAGGATAAGGTAGGAAAGAAGAAAGGGTACTTGTAAAAGGAAATGACAAATACATGAGTATAACTTTATTAGTTACCTAGTCTATAATCCACACTATGAACTTGGCCTGTAGCCTCTCCTTTCTTAGTTATCAACTGTATTCTGTGCTTCCCCTTTAATGTATCACATTCTATTTTGAATTCTAATGCTTCGGTACTCTAAACGGCAGGGTGGAGTCACTTCATAAACTTCTTCTGACTCTTCCCAGGTCTCTGCTGAAATTTCATTTTCACAGAGAGGCTTTTTCCAGTCACTCAATCTGCAATAAGTGTGCCTTGATATTCTCCATCTTGGCATTTTTTCATAACTCTTACCACAAGTCATAATCATAAATTTATGACCTTATCATCTGACTTCCTTACTAGATTATTAACTACCTTGAGGCAGGGCGTTTTGTTTTTTTTTTCACTACTGTTTATAGATTGCTTAGCACAGTCTCTGACACTTAATATATATTTGTAGAAATGGAATGAAATACTGTATGTTTCTGTGAAGTCCAGAAATCCATATACAAAACTGATTGCAATAACCCAAATAATTTTATTTTAAACATTTACCAAATTTAAGTTGTGCTAACTTCTGATACACAGAAATTACATACATAATTCATATACATGGTAATATTTGGAGCTTTACCTATTCAATTGTGTCAAATATTTCATCTTTTACAATAATCCTAAAATGTTCATGAGAAGCTTTAAGCTATCTGAAGTAAGGAATATAATCCTGGCGAGGACGGGTGTATGGGGTGGGATGGTCCTAGTTGCTCCTATCCCATACAGGGTGCCTTGGTACAAATCAGGAGCCTCATTGTCTGGGTAGACACAGCCATGCACCAGTCCAGTCTGCTTGGTGAGTGGAGCTCAGCAGGATGTCAGCTCCCATTGGCTGCCTCAGCCAGGTGCCCTTGTTCACGGCACCACGTGCATATAGGTGGCAGGCAGTCCTGGATGGGGCTGCTCAGTGCTGGTGCGAGCAGAAGATGATGATCTGGCCATCCTCGTGCAGCTTGCTTTTAAAAAAGACCGATTTAATTTGTCTGGAGGAGTCTGGCCGGGTAGGGGTCCCTTCTTCTTCTCACCACTTCTGATGATTTAGCTGAAGGCCATTCTTCATGTTCAAGTGTGCAGAAGGCTGTGCAGCCTCCAAGTGGGCTTTCAAGGTTTAATCTTAGGAAATAATCAATGTTGATTCTTGATTCCTAGACAATTATGCTGTCAATCTGACTATAGGTGAACTTTGCAATTTCCCTCTGCAAAATCAAGAATTAGAAGTTAGTTCGTGTGTATACCGCTGCTGAGTGACTATATGGAAATTTTATCAAGTGGCGCTGAGAATAAGCTCCGCTACTCATCATTGGCCCGATGACTGTCGTGATGGTCCCATTTCTGTAATCCTTTCCAAACTCTCTCTTGAAACTTAGGGTCATGGGTTATAACAGCTTCATAATTTTTTTAAAGCCACAATTAATTTACCTTTAAGTGTCCTTAGTCTCTAAGTACAACCATAAGGAAGGCCTGTTTTGAAACTACTAAGATGGATTCATACCTTAGAGCAAGAGCTCAAACCACTGAAATATAATTTTAGAAAGATTTTATTTTGAAAAAAGAAAGAAAGAAAACCCACTAAGCTGATATTTGGGTATAGAGCCTTGGATAGTGGAATGCAGCCTAGATTAGGCCCCTGGGTTCTGGTTTTTAAACAACCTAACTAGATGAGATTGTGTGATTCAATCTTGATGGGATTCATCTCCAGATCTATTTGTTAAATAACAGTTTAAAGTCTTTATAACTTTATGCTTTATTTTATATTAGAAATCCCCAAAGCAGGAAAAATGTCAGATAAAGCATCTGTGGATCAGAAGACACATTTGGGATCACATGTATACTAGAGTCATGCTGTCCAACAGCCCCTGGGAGACAGGGTCAGTTTGTTTTGGGGACCCTACACTGAGCTCAGGACTGGACCAAATATTCCAACAGATTCTTTTCAGAGATTCCAATCGGTTGCTTCTTTTGTGTGTGTGGGGGGGGGGCGGGGGGGGGGGGGCGGCGGGGGGGACGACACAGCTCCACTCCTAAATCTGGACCCCGGAAGTGAAAGGGGCAGAGAAGCCTAATCTAGTCCCAGCACCCACTTTAACTAACAGTAATTAGTTCCATGGTTATCCATCTCCACCATCACCAACTTTCATGTTAGTTTGATGAAATCTAAGTCCCCGAAGTGAAGCAAATCCAAATATGGCGAACATTTCCTCCATTGCCAAAATGGGAAAACGGCTTTATCTCTCTTCAAGATCCATCTACCGGAAAATCGTCTCCCCTCTTAAACACTCTGGCGGCAGAAAGCACACTTTTGGTGTGCAATGCCTATAATGCCAATTTGCAGGGATCCTGAAAATGTCACCACTCTTGATAGCATACAGATCTTTTTAGAAACTCTTTCTTTAGGCAGACTCTTAACTGGGCAAAGTTTCATTTGTTTAGGTACACGGGACATATAGGGCGTCCCACTGCTGGACATCAGCGAACCTGCTAGGAATTCGTCCTTCAGAACTAATGCCTCGGTACTGACACCCCCGGGGAACTCTCCCCAGGAGTTTTATTTTATTATTGTTATATTATTTTATTATTATTATTATTTTTTTTTTCATTGAAAATGAAGCTGATTCGCGGCCAGTTTCTTCCGCCTCTCCTTCACGTGGGGCCGGGGAACCTGCGTGCCTGCCTGCGTTCCCGGGGATCGCCAGCGGGGCCTGGCAGAGTTCCAGGGCACAGGTGGGGCCCTCCCGGGGCCGTCCCGGGCCAGCCCGCCCAGGTGGGGCAACCCTCCCGCGGGCGGGCTCCGCCGCGCACCCCAGCCCACCCCGCCTCGCGCGCGCGCTCGTTCCCGGTCAGGAGCGCGCGGGACCTGAGCGAGGAGGACGGGCACCCTTCCCGGAACCGTCTTCAAACCCGTTCGGCCCGGCGGCTCGCAGCACCTGGGTGGCACCGCCTCTCATTCAGACCCCAAGGAAGACCTTTACCGACAGGAGCTTCACATTGAAAATGACCCGGGGACAGGGGTGTCCGTGCGAGCCAGGAGAGGAAAGGGGCCGGGAGCCTCCCTCCCACCACCTCCAGCTACTCAGCGCATCCTCCTCCCGGGGCGAGGGGCGGGCCGGGCCGGGGCCCGGGTGGGGAGGCTCCGAAAGGGGCCCTCCCTTCTCACCTCCCGCGGCCCACTCCTACTCACTTTCTCTCGGGGCCTCGGCTCGGCCGCCTTAGCCCGGGGTCGCGCCGTGGGGCCGCGGTCAGGAGAAAGGAGCCGGCGGGGACTCTCGGGGGCCGCGACCGGGCCCCAGACCGGAGGATCGGGCTGGGCCGGGGACGCCCCCACCTGGAGCTCCGGCGTAGGCGGGTGCGCTGGGTTCCGCGCCCTGGAGGCTGGCTCCCCGGAGCTCTGCCGGGCCCCCCACCTCCGCCCGCCGCCGCGGCCCGCAACCCCTCCCCGCGCATCCCGGAGGCCGCGGGGCCCGGGGGACGCGCTCGCGCCGGGGCCGCCCCCTCCCCTCCCCCAGCCCGGGCGGAGGCGCGCGAGGAGCGGTGACGTCAAGGGGCGCGCGGTGGCAGCACCTCCCCGCGCGCTAGTTAAAAAGAAGAAGAAAAGAGGGAACGAAACATGAGAGGCTGTGTGAGAAGCTGCAGCCGCCGGCAGAGGAGACCTCAGCATCATCTAGAGCCCAGCGCCGGCCCTGCGTTCGCCTGCCCCGCCGCCGCCGTTTCTGCTCCTGCTACTGTCTCACCTACACAACTCCCGTTACACGGACCAGTGAGCCTCTGTGGCCGGCTTCTCCTCCTCTTCTTCCAACTCCTTCTCCTCCTCCCGCTGCCCAGCCGCGGCAGAGAGCCCCTAACCCCACTGACACGGGCACAGCTGTACACGGTGTCATCCGCACAACTTTCGCTCGCTCCTCGGGCTCCCCCAACGCATTGGACCCATCGCCTCGCCTTTCGTTTTTTTGCAAAGTTGCATCGCCCCCCCGCCACCTCCCTCTGCCTCGAGAGTGTCCCGCCGCCCCGCAGCCTCCTCCCGGAGCTGCTGCGCCCGAGTGCCCCTGCTGGGCAGTTGCGTTCACCCCCCCACTCGCCCGCGCCCAGCCCCGGCCGCTCCGGGCAGACGATGCTGAAGATGCTCTCATTTAAGCTGCTGCTGCTGGCCGTGGCTCTGGGCTTCTTCGAAGGAGATGCTAAGTTTGGGGAAAGAAGCGAAGCGAGCGGAGTGAGGAGGAGACGGTGCCTGAACGGGAACCCCCCGAAACGCCTGAAAAGGAGAGACAGGCGGATGATGTCCCAGCAGGAGCTGCTGAGTGGGGGAGAGATGCCGTGCGGCGGCTTCTACCCTCGGCTCTCCTGCTGCCTGAGGAGTGACAGCCCGGGGCTGGGGCGCCTGGATCACAAGGTAGGCACGCACCCGCCTCGCCGCCGGGAGGTTGGCACCCTGGCCGGGTGGGCTTCCCTGCGGCTCCGGCAATGCTGGCGGCTGGAAGCAGGGCGACATTTGTTTGGGGGGGGGGGGGGAGGTTCTTTTGGGTAACTTTTCTAAAAGCGCTGGCGTGATTGCGTTGTGTGTTGCTCCGGGGTGCGCAGATCCCTCGCCCGCCCCCAGGAGTCCGCGGCCGGGATGCTGTGCAAAACTGCCCGCCTCAGAAGAGAAGAGCTTCTGTGGTACCCTCCTCCGGGGCTGGGTAAACATTCTAGAAAGAATCGCGATTAACAGTGTGTTTTGGATCGAATGGGCACTGGCTGCGGCGAAACTGTAAATGAAGGTGGCTGTGGTTTCCGGTTTATTTTTCTCGAGTGAAGAGATCTGTGCAGCTTTCTCCACGTGCTCGGTGAAGGGAGAGGGCTGAATCGTGAAGGATGTTGAAGCATGGTTGGTTTACGATCCCCAGCCCCGTCAGAGGGGGCTGTCTAACGTTACAGTCGTTAAATAGCGAAGAGGGAAGTCCTGGGTACTCCCGTGGAGAACCCCAAAAACTGGCGAGAGATTTTTGCTGGGTCGTAGTTGTCACATCAAACGGAGACAATTCTCCCTTCCTGTTGGTAACGCTTTGTAATGTTATCAGGTCAGGCTTTGCCCTGGTATTTAGCTGCCTGGGAAGATCTCCTCCAGAAACTTGTGTCAGGAGTAAGGGCATTTATATTTCCCTCGTGTTAATAAGTTTAAACAAATATGAGAAGGGTGCTGGTTGATTGGAAACACAGGCTTATTTTTTGAGTTTGCAACATCTCTCGTGCCAGGGGATGCAGTAATGTGTGCGGTCTACTGTCCTCCTCCGGAGAAAGCCTGGGGGACCACGTCTTTAACCATCACTGCGCGTGAAATAAACAATCAGGTGTCTCTGCCCACCCCCCCCCCTCCCTTTCCCCATTCGAGGTTTAATTAAGAATTCCTCTGTTACAACACTGCAGTTGTCAAGGTCTGAGAGACTCTTGGAAAACTTCTGCTCCAGTCTTGCTGGCCCAGGCATAATAATAATTAAAAAAAAAAATACCCAGGCTGAATCTAATTTTTATGCTCAGTTCACGGTAGATTTCACTCTATTCTCATGTAAACAGCTCCTACGAATCAACATATGTGTCTGGGTGGTATCTCTCACTTTGTTTTGTAACAAAAAGCCATATTGCATCATTTAATTTGCTCAAGTCATGCAAATAGGAAAAAATCAATAGGACAAAAAGGGGTCGACTTATCCTCCTCCCCACTAAACTGCTGCCCACACACAGAGCCCTGTTGCTTATGGCAAAAGAATAACAACAACACCATTGTGTTTGTTAGTTGGTTCACTAATGGGTGAAACTAGAGAACATCATTCTCTTTCAGTCCCCAGCTCTGTCCAAATGTTCATGCCTTTTGAGGGAGCATTTGTCCAACTCCCTCTATTCCCAGATGAGTGAGAACTGTCTTGCTGCAGGTTTTCAGCTGCATCTCGCTCTTTATTCTTACCATATGCAGCAGTGGTCTGAGATTCAGGGAACAGATATTCCAGCATTTTATTCAAAAACAATGTCATTAAGCTCCTGTGTTGTAATTGAATTAAATGACAGAAGAGCTACATTCACATCATCTGCAGGGTTTTACCAGGATCTCAAAAGAAGCAGGAAATTTAAAGGAGGGTTTAGAAATATTTGCCATTAAGTCTCCCTGTGTGCAGTGTATACTGTGAGTACCCCCATGATCTGCAGACCCCTGCCATACTAAACATGAACATGAAGAATGAAAACTTTGTTCTTAACTAAATGTAGTGGAGATTGGAGTTGGGGGGGAGGGGGGCTGATGGGAATTATAATCCTTAAGAGAAGTTATATAAAGCTTTTTTTTTTTTTTTTAAGAAATCATTCTTTAGGAAGCAATCTGCCACGTTAGCTATCCACATTCCTTTCCGTTTTACGTGCTCCCAATCTCCAAGAAACCCCTACTCATTTGGGAAATGTGTGTGAATTAAATTTGGTACACTAGACTTTGCTGGTTTCATTACAAATGGTTTATAAACCAACAATACTTAAGTGGTGCAAATCAGAGATTTGATATCGCTATGCCTATGCATTCTGGACCTATGTTAGCTCTCAAGTTTTAATAATTTTAAAAACATGTTATTTTATAATAAACATCACTGTTTCCCTTCTTTCCCTAAGCTTTCCTGGTTTATAATATATGTTATGGTCTTATTTCATAATATGTGGACAGGAGAGATGATGGCTTTTTGAAAGGACCCTTTTTTGTTTGTGGGAAAAAGAAAATGATTTCCCCCAGAAAGATTTCTGCAACTTTTCAAGAAACTATAGGAGTAGCTTTTTCCTATGGGAAGAAACTTCATAGACAGATAGTAGCAAACTATGGAGGAGTATTGAGCATGCTCAGCTGTGCCAGTAAGTCTAGTTTCCGGACTCACACATATTCTTTCATGTAATGAACTAGCATTGAGTTCAATTCTGTAGCCATGGTATTATGTTTTTTATTTAAATATACTTTAATGTTTTGTTCATTTTAATCATTTTGAGTATTGTAATGAGATGGCTAACTACTGTTATAAATAACTACTGCCAAAATTTAGGAAGTTATATTGTCTTAATATTTTTGCAGCTCCTAAATACAACCTGCTAAAAGGATCTAATTCCCATTAGCCAAATTGAAACCGCTACCAACTGAAACACCCCCATTTCTAAAACTTAACTGGTAGCCACAGAAGCATAGAAGATCTCCCTACCTTGGGTGGTTTCACAGCCAAAGCTGTCAAGGAATGGGTGAAAAGTAATTGTTTTCAAGTGTGCCCTTTTACAATCATTTGTTTGCTCTGGCTCTTTCAGGGACAAAGCCTATTGTTGAACACATCCAACTAAACAAATAACTCATCCTGGGATCCCTTTAACAGCTGCCTTAGTACAATGATCTATTTACATATTAGCCTAAAATTGAAACTGAACTCTTTAATGACATAATCCAGCACTATAGTCCAGAGACCCATGTGTTCTACCCAACAGCTGAAGAACATTGTAGGCATATGATTTTTAGAAATAACTTTTTAGGTACCAAGTGATCTTAAGGTGACATCTTAATATACTGTCATGTATTTTCTCCTTTTGTCTGCTCATCAAACCCATGTGGGGGCCTTTCTATCCTCATTGTTTAGTTACTTGATAAATAAAGAGAAATACAGAAGGTCTCTGTCACCCATTTTACTACTTGTTGATAAGCTATAGTTGTAGGCCACGCTTCACTGTGTATTCCAGGATTTATCTTACCTTTCTTCTATGGGTTTTACTTTCATGTGGCTCAGGATTAAAGGATGACCTGCCAGATGTTATAAATTAGTCAGCAACAGCCACAGTCATTACTAGGCATGCTGTAATAATGTTTCGAAGTTTTACATGATTTCCAAAGTATATTTAGTTTAAACCACTATAATTTGATGGTTTCGTATATGGCTTTTAAAAATCGAAACAGGAAATTAGCTTAAATTTCTTCTTAAGATTGATGACATTGTCAGATAGAAAGTTAAGGACCTGTATAGACACAGACACATAGGCTGACAAGAAAAAAAAAATTCCCTACACACATACACACAGCAGTACACATCTGTCTAAAACAGTGTTGCAGCTTGGGCTGAGTCAGTTTAATTGACTTCAGTAAGACTATTGGTTCATTGAAACCAAAGCCAGAATGATGGCTCTATCTATCTTCAAATGGGTATTTACACTGCAGACCTCACACAGAGCAAAATGTTACCATCCTGCTGGGCCGGAACAGCATGAAACTTTACAAAGAATAATATTATACTTGATTTCAGATAATTTATTGAATCCTATTTCTGAAACTTTTGATGAGAGATCTTGTGGCCAGGACACATTCCAAAAATTGTAAAAGAGAAAATTCTTTAGGCACTAACTTCAAGCTCTTCCTGGACAGCAGCTGGGAGAGTATATGGGGATCATTTTGTTTCAGCTATAAAAAAAAAAAAAAAAAAATGGAAGCGTGCATATTCTCCATAAAACCAAAGGTAATTACATTGCAGTTTTTCCGCCAGCAAAGGAGGTGGTTTCAGCATCCTGCAGTTGTTTTGTTCTTAGAGGACTGCTGTATGATAAACAAACAGAACCAAGTTGAACAGTATTAATATTGAAAGGATCTGGTGAGGTCTGCCAGAGTATGGACAATAAAAGACATTTAAAACATTCTTGGAATGCAAATTCTAAGTGTCTGGTGTATATTTCCTTTTAGAAAACTTTAACCATTTAAGCAATTGTCATTTAAATAAGTTGATAAAAATCAAAGTGTACATATAATTGTGATTAGAAGTGACTTCTGAATATTGTAGATAGTTACAACATATTGTAAATTTTTTTCTGAAACTGGGTAACTTCTATGGAATTTAAGTTGCTTTGCTCTTGAAGATCCAAATTTTGTGATCACCTAGAATATATTTATTCTAAAAAAAAAAATAGAAGCCATACTATGTACTCAAATTAGAACCTCAGTTTGTGAGTGAAATATTTGCTTTAAACAATGATCTATATATTAAAATATTAACTCCAGTTCATAGTTCTAAAGAAATGATTAGGTACAGATATAGTTACATAAATTGGGAAAAGGTTGAAAATTCAATCCCATTAGGGTTTTTTTCAATATGAAAAATCAGTTATTGGTTTAGACAGCACTACATTTCACATCTCGAATATTGTGCTGATACTGTTCCTCTATATTAATTAGAGGGACTCCTGAAATCAGTTTTTTAAAGTTAGTACTAAGGCACTGAGACCTAACCTCAGTGAATCAATGACACCCAAATTGGTCTTACTGAAATAAAAGACATACTACTGTATAAATAAAGATAAAAGCATGCCTTTTCCCATCAAGACTTACTAAATACTATACAAAAGCACTTTTATTAGACTCTTGAGTTTATTCATGCATATAACATACCTGAGGAGCTAGTTAGAAAGTTTTTCCTGGCTAAGATATAATGAAAAATAAAAATTGGTCTTAAACCAGTTTGATTCAGCTCCAGGTATTATTTTTATAGAACATGAAAGGGAGAAATTTCCCCCCACTTTAGAAAACTTTCCCTATGCAATTTTAGATTGAATATTAATTAAAATTAGAAAAATGTAATTCAAGTTAACATCTTTGAGAATATCAAATTAGGAATTTCAGGAGTGAAATAGATTTTTACCCAAGACACAAATAAACTATATATATTTTTTTAAATTCTGCTTTACATATACAGGGTGTCCCCCAAAAAGTGTATATATACTCATTTCTGTAGATTCTTTTAAATTTTGAAAATGAACTGTATGTTAATAAACACTGACTTTATAATCATTCAAGGTGTGTACATTTTTTGGGAGACACCCTGTTAGTGGATAAAGGTATTTGGAATTTTAAAGTTAAGTATCAGTCACTATACACTTTGAAGCAGAGTAAAGTGATAAAGAGATAAAGGGTCTCACTATGATTGTCATTTAAAATTTTTTACACCTGAAAGGCAGATAAACCACTTTGATTTGCAAGAGTAAGAAGACTTTTGTCCAACCCCTACCCTTGGCGCTCCCATCCCACACAAGAGAGGACTTGTATATCCTTATAAAAGCATTCTCTATGGTCACATGGCAATTCTTTTCAGACAACTGTATTGGCTAAATCATACTTTTCTAGTTACATGATTACAAAATAAAAAGCAACTAAACCTAACTTCGCATCACTAAAAAGGAGTTTATTTCTGATTTACGGCTTTCAGATATTTTCTGTGAACAACAACACCGAATGTGGGAAGTTACTGGAGGAAATCAGATGTGCGCTTTGCTCTCCATATTCTCAGAACCTGTTCCACTCACCTGAGAGGGAAGCCTTGGACAGAGACCTAGTCCTCCCCCTGCTCTGCAAAGACTATTGCAAAGAATTCTTTTATACTTGCCGAGGCCACATTCCAGGTAAAGATGCATACATTACATAAACTGCAGAATATCCTTCCAAGATACCTGTCCTTAAATGCTTGCATCCAGGAGTCTAAATTGTATCTCATCTTTCAACAAGCCTATTCTTTCCTCATAACTAACCTTTTCAAATTTGTAAACTTTTATTGCTGCTAAATGGGATTACTGTCATTTCGGTCCACCAGGAGTACGTTGGTTTTGTTGAAATGTTCTGCTTTTTGTTGTTGTTAAATCGGTAATACAGTCGGTGATTTTTACACATGTTAGATTATCAGTACAAATTTCTTACTGGTTTCTCCTTTACCCACCTACATCAGTATATCAAGACAGCCTCCTCCTCTACACAGTTGACACATAAATGCAGATTGTCCACTGACTTTTAAGGTATTCCCTTAAATAAGATACAATTCAAAAAAAAAAAAAAAGTAAAGCCGTACAAAGCACTTTGACATATAATGACTAATTTGCACTTCAAAAACCCTGGGAGATAGGTAGGAATTGTCCACTTGATTGATAGGACACCTGAGGCTCCGGAGGCATGAAATGCCTCGCCCTAAGTTGTGCAGTGAGAAAGTGATAGGGTGCACAGAGAAGTTCTCATGCTGACAGTCATCCAAGTCTACCTGGTCACTATCATGTTTTGAACCCTAATAAACATATACATTCTTGGGCATTGATTAATTTTACCATCAACTGTTTGTAAACTTTGGTTGTTGGTTTAGTTGGAAGAATCAACATAGAGGTAGAAAAGAATTTAAGGAGACAGCTTTTGTTTAGTTAGGCAAAGTCACACACAAACAAATCTGGAGCTAACAGTGTAGAAAACTCCATGGCACTGGAGGAAAAGGCAAGCTTTAAGAACTCTGGGATGCACTTAGATAATTTTTTTTTCATTGCTATGCACATTTCACTTTTTACTCTGACCCACAAAAAGTATAGATTTCCTTTTTTTTTTGCATTTTTTTTATAGAGCTCTCTTAATAACCTAAGAAAACATTTTGACTAGGGTTACTTGCTTCCTTTGGTATAGCGTAACATGGATCTAAACCCATTCAATGTGAAAATATTATTATTGTCTTTATAAACTACAGTCATGTTTCGAAGGCTTTTTTTAAGCCAGCTGTTTCTCCCTCTTTATCACATTCCCCAAAGCAAAGTAGAATGGGTCACGGTTGCCTAGATGGCCTGTCGAGAAGCGATAACAGATTAGGTCCCATAAAGGCCTGCTGCAAATTTCAAGTCTTAAAGGTTCGCCTTGACCACCGTAAGCTGAAAGTGATATGAACACTTAGCATTTTCATCTGCCTCTATCTACTTGAGTTCAAGACAACCAGGCTGGATTTGGGAACTCATCTGTGGGGGTCTTCCTGTATCTGAAGTTATTTTAGCTTCCAAAACAAACAACAGAAAGCGATACCCACTGTAATAGGGAGCACAGCAAACAGCTCAGGAGCCAGAGCGGCAAGCACCTCACTCCCCAGATCAACATATGTGGTGACGAATGACAAATTTATTTTTCTACAGAGTTTGTATATATGTAAAACTGCTGAAGTGCATCAAGATGTCAAGTGCTTTTGGTGGCCACCCAGGCTGCCTTGAAAGATAACCAGATGAAAGCTCCACTCCAGGGGTGGACGGAGCAGCCAGGGCGCTTCCCAGGGACAGGCTAGCAGGCTGCAGGCGCTCGCAGAGGGGGCCTTCCTCTGGACCCATCAAATGCAAATAATCGCTCTGAATACAGGTCCCCAGAGTAAGCTGCAATAACACTATTTGTGTTCCTTATGTTGATCAGTTTGTTAGCCAGACTGATCCTTGGCACGTAGGTTATCATTTCCTAAAGTATGATGAATAGGATGGTAATCTGCCCTCTGCCCTTCCCCCAAACCCAGAAGACTCTAGAATTCTAGAACACTGATTTTTCAGAAATTGCTCAAAAAGCAAGTTTGCAATATTTTCACCGTAAGTCTATTTAGTGACATGGTTTACTTTTAACTGAAGTTCAAAATGGTAAAAACAGAAAAACAAACCAGCTACTTTGTGATTTTTTTTTATAAGAAACTAGTTAACATATTTTGACTATGCTTATTAATACCTCATCTTTCTGTAAATCAAAAACATGAAGAGGAAGGTATCCAAAGGTATGTATTTTGCTAAAGCAAATGCTGAAAGTGGTTGAAAATAATTCCAGAGACATCTTCATGTCTTCCTCCCTCCCTTGCTCAATATCTACACTAATAAAAGAGAAAGATGCAAATTGACCGTACCTCTGCGCCGCCCACCAGCCAATCAGGAGTGAGTATGCAAATTAACCCAACAAAGATTGTGGGTTAATTTGCTTACGCAGGTGCTGAGTGGCCAGAGGCAGGGCGTTCCGCACCACCCCAGCTGCTCCACACCTCTGGGCAGGGTGGGAAGGCAGAAAGGCAGCTCTGGGCCAGAGCGAAGGCGGTGCGGCAGCCAGGGGAAGGAAGGCCCATTCTTGCACGAATCTTCGTGCATCGGGCCTCTAGTTTCCTATATAATAAAGAGGTAATATGCAAATTAACTGTTACACCCTCACAAGATGGCTGCCTATGACCAGGATGGCTGCCTATGACCAGGCCGGCAGGGGGGTTAGTGAGGGACGACCAAACGACTGAACAAACAGGCTGCGTGGGGCGACCAGGCCAGCAGGGGGTTAGTGAGAGACGACCAAACGACTGAACAAGCAGGCTGCATGGGGTGACCAGGCCAGCTGGGGGGTTAGTGAGGGATGACCAAATGACTGAACAGCAGGCTGTGTAGGGCGACCAGGCCAGTGGGGGGGCTGTGAGGGGAAACCAGGCCAGCGGGGGGAGGGGGGGCAGTTGGGGATGACCAGGCCGGCAGATGGGGGCAGTTGGGGGCAACCAGGCCAGCATGGCGGGGAGCAGTTAGGGGTGACCAGGCAGGCAGGTAGGTGAGCGATTAAGAGCCAGAGGTCCCGGATTATGAGAGGGATGTCCCGGATTGGAGAGGGTACAGGCTGGGCTGAGGGGACTCCCACCCCTGCCCCGTGCACAAATTTCATGTACCATGCCTCTAGTAAAAGAATAAATATGTAAATGACCTGTCCCTTTGCTTCACCTTCATGGTTTTAATAACACACCAGTCACTTTGGAATACTCTGACACCTGGAAGATAGCTACTTTCTAGAAACTTTAATGTAGAAATATTCATGACCTGCTTATCTTCCCTGCCCCCCTCAAAGTGAGAAAAGAATTTAAGTTAAAAATCACAAAAGTGAGGATACACCAGAGTTTTCTTAATCATAGTTGTGAATTTACTTTGGGAGGTAAATTCTTAAAACTTCTAAAAAGTACCAAAATTACAAAACAAAACACCACAGGAGCTCCTTTCTGAACACCACAGGTCTTCTCTTCTGCCTGAATCATGACGAACAGAGTGAGTGCTTTGCTGTTCACTAAGTGATGGCACACCACACTCGACAGCCTTGTTTCTTCCATTCATCACTATCAAAATGATTTTTATCACTCTAAGGCATCATCTGTAGGTTACTGCAGTGTGAAATGTCTGTACACAATTAGTTCAATTGGTTTAATCCCGTTGCTAATGAGGCCAAGGTCATTTTTTCCTTATCATGGTGAACACCACGTGCAATGAGGAAAAATAACTTTTCTCCAGCATACATGCTGAGAGAAAAGCTAGAGCTGGGACTTCTCCACTGAGAATATTTATTCACATGTTAGTGTTTTATGGGGTGCTTCATGGTGTAGTAGGACTGGGTTCATGATCCAGGAGAGAAAAGTTCCAGGTCCAAGAGAGTTGATAAGTTATCAGGAGTTTAAACAAAAAATATGGCTGCTGGAATAATCAGTGGACATCCATTATGAGTGGACTTGATGATAATATGATGATCCAAGGTGAGCTAAACACTCACTTTGAATAGGATGTGCTTCAGTTTTCCAAAGAAGGGTACCATTTGGTGAATTAATCTTCCCTGGCAATAAATGGTAGCCCAATGTCCTGAACATCTCAAACATGCCCTTTTTTATGTAAAAGTCTTCTGAGTCGGCTTCCTCCTTCACACTTAGATGACTCAGTGAGTCTAGAATTTGTAAAAAGCTCAGAGTAATTAATTGTGAACCTTCTGTTTCTGCTTTGTTTTTAATTTGCTAAAAGAGTGTGGTACCCCCAGGAACCACGGAGTTTATGAATCGGCACCATTAATCTTCTGATGTCCCATTTGAAAATGATTTTTCATTTCCTCGTTTGTCCCCAGCTAATAATTCCTTATAAAATGGAATCAGCCACCAGCATTGTTCCTTCATTTCCCCTTAAGATGTTGTTGGTTTGCAGACTGTAAGGCTGGAATGCAGACTTAAAAAAAACAGCAACAGCAAACAACCAAAATCGAAATTTCTTCTGAATTGTGCTTTGAAATTTTTCTATGACCCTGGAGGCAAACATCACATTAACACCAAATTTCTCCTTCATACATTCAGTTGTAAATATATCCATAGTCTGACAGTCTTCCTGAGTGCATGGAGTTCTTCCTGCTTGATGGTCAATTTATATATAATAAACATATACTGTATATCTTATATGTAATGTAAATATATAGTAACATAATATATATGGTATAAACATATGTAGTATATGTAATATAAATATATAGATATATTAGATAATATATATATATATATATATATATATATATATATATATATACACACACACATATATACATAGCGACCGAACGACCGGTTGACCAGTCACTATGATGCGCACTGACCACCAGGGGGCAGACGCTCAATGTAGAAGCTGCCCCCTGGTGATCAGTGTGCTCCCACAGGCAACCATTGCGCCCCCCTTACCCCCATCTGTCTGACCCCGATCAGTCCCTATTGGGGTGGGCTGGCCTACCAACCTCCCGCAGTCCCTCCTGTGGTCCCACCTGCTGCCCAGCCTGCCCTGATCAGCCCCGGGCCCTGATCAGGGTGGGAGATAGCCCTGATCGCCCCAATTACTGGCCAGGCCGAGGGACCTCACCCGTGCATGAGTTCGTGCACCGGGCCTCTAGTATATGTATATATTTTTGGAGATATATATATCTCTGAAAAAAAAAAAAGATCTAGCCCAAAACTGTTCAAAAAGTTTGATTTAGCAGCTCAGTGCGCCTTCTTTTTCCTCTGGCAAATTTGTTGGACACCCCTAGGCAGCTTTCCTCTGTCTTCTTAGCCATTAAAGACTGGAGGAGAAAAGTGACATTTTGCAAACAGTGAATTGCTGCAGATGAGTAAATGTTGCTGCAGCGTTCACCTCTCTCTTCAATGTCTAATCCCTGATTTTTTATTAAACAAAGATAACTTCTTCCAGCTGCCTTGCTCTCCCCTGCAAGGAGCACCTTTCCCAGCTGCCCTGCCTCCTTTTTCTGTCCACACCTCCCACCCAAACCCCACCCCCACACACATACACACATACACACATACACACATACACTCTCAAGGACATCTGCTCTTTCTTGCCTGGTTCCCAAAGATAAGATGTTTCTCAATAGCCTAATCAGATACTGGCCTTGAAGAATCTGCCTCAGAAATTTAGGGGTGATACATTTTACCCAAAAGTTAGGTCAAAAATCTGTATCAAGTTTTAACCATTTGGGACCCTCAGTTCCCAAGAATAGTTTTAGGTTTGAAGGGACTTTGGTCAAGCTCACAGGAAAGAAATATGTCTTACATAATCCATTCATAAACCTCACTTGGTTGTCCCCAAATTCTTGTTCTTAGAAATCCATGCAAACTAGAATGTATTATACAACTTCTGAATGTCAACTAAGTTACCACATGCCTTTATCACAACATTGATGGGGCATGATAATCTGATTTGTTAGGTAAAAATCAAAACATTAAACATAATGAAAGATATGAGACCAAAAGCAGGAATTTAGAACTTCATAAATTTCATATAAAGTCAACTCTAGTAGCAACAAACTATTTTGATAGCAGAAATCATCAGAATATGGAAGTGAATCATTAATTAATATGCCCTCCTCCCAAAAAACCAACACCATATTAACTCAAATGTTAAAAATAATGTCAAAATTATATTTGATCATAAAGTCCTCATCTTATTCAAATATAGCTCTTTTTATTTCATAAAAATTGTTACTATGTAAGCAAAATTATTTGTCTTTCAGATGCCTATATTGCATTTTTTGTTTTGGCTTGTTATAATTATTTTTCAGTGAAGGGTGGTATGTCAGCTATTGTGCTTGAGAAAATGGAAAGGATATTTTAAATATAATTTTTGTCTTGCAAAATAATCATTTTCTCCTATGAGTGAAGTGTAGGAAACAGCACCTACATATTTGAAAATGGTGGCTCTGTTATCAACATCAATTCGTTGCTCAATCATTCATTATAGTGTATAATGACCTTGTGATAGTTATTAGATTTATTTTTTAATCATATGTAAGTGAAAATATAGTAAGAATTATAAAATGGCCCAAACTAGCACCTGATGGTCTATTTCTTTCTTGATTCTAATTTGCTCTTCTTAGGAAATTATTAGTACTCCAGGGCAAAAAATGCTGAATAGTGATTGGATCAGCTCACCAGTGTAACATGTGATCACTGGGGAAGCTTGAAAACAAATCAATGCAATAACAAGAAATGCTCGGTTTCATATAATGTGTATTTCATATGAGCCTTTTAAAATATCCAATATGACATAATTTCACTTTTACTGAACATCTCAAGTTTTGATTAAAAAATGAAAATCCCAAACAATACAAAGTTTTTCTTTCTTTTTTGTCTATATACTTTCCTAGATTATTCGTATAGTTCCTAAAAAATTCTTCCCTTGTGTTTTTATCTTTCCAATAGGATGTTTTTACATGCCACTATTTCTAATGAGCCTTTTTACATTTTTTAAAGGTTTCCTTCAAACTACTGCTGAGGAGTTTTGCTTTTACTATGCAAAAAAAGATGGTGGGTTGTGCTTTCCAGATTTTCCAAGAAAACAAATCAGAGGACCAGCGTCTAACTACTTGGACCAGATGGAAGAATATGACAAAGTGGAGGAGATCAGCAGGTTCATAAAGATAATGCTCTTTAACCTTTTTTTAAAAAAAAAACTAACAAATCTTGTGGTTTTGAAAGTGACTCATCTTTCTTTGCTTATGTCCAGCAGCTATACCCTCCACATGCTTTTTTTTTTTCTTTTTAGTAGTTTGCTTCTCTAACGTCATATTAGCGTAAATGCTTTTAATGCTTAGATTACTAATCTTGTTATGAGCTTGGCTTCTCTATGATTCATGTGAATTTTATGAGTATAGTTTTAACTTGAAATGTATGCTTTGCTGTTAGGTTATGATGCACATTATTATTAGCCAATCAGAGTTTTATAAATAGGTCTTAGAACTTTCTCTCGAGCGCCCTTCTATAAGGTTTAATTATTGTGAGTAAAGCTCATTTTAATTATAGTCACTGAAAGATGAGATAATGAGCTTATGAAGTTTTAAAATATATGTATTTTTTGAAGCTGGGTGGTGTGTGAATGGTAGTTCTTTAAAAAACTTTTTTTAAAATTTGTTCAATTACAGTTTACACTCAATATTATGTTGTACTAGTTTCAGGTATACAGCATAGTGGTTAGACAACCATATACTTGACAAAGTGTTCCCCTCAATATTTCCAATACATGTTTTGAAATTCTCTTTTACTTTCTGATAGGGGGCTGTTTGGTTTTATTTCTCCCCAACTGAGAAGAATTTCAGAGAATCCTATTGTGCCCTTGGGTTAGCAGCCAGCCCTTCAGGACCATCCAAACCATTGCTCCCTAGAGGAAATGTATTTTGAAAGGATGCTAAGTGCATCCCTGCCATCCTTCACCTTAAGCACCGCTTACCGGTTTCTTTCCTTTGTCTAGAAAGCACAAGCACAACTGCTTCTGCATTCAGGAGGTTGTGAGTGGGCTGCGCCAGCCCGTCAGCGCCCTCCACAGCGGGGACGGCTCACACCGGCTCTTCATCCTGGAAAAGGAAGGTTACGTGAAGATACTCACCCCCGAAGGAGACATTTTCAAGGAGCCTTATTTGGACATTCACAAACTTGTGCAAAGTGGAATAAAGGTTGGCTTTTTAAATTTTATTTATCTTTGCTCTGGCTATGTTAATTTTATTTTAGTGGTATCCTCACTAAAGGTATTTCTCTATAATAAAAGAATGTTTAAGGAGACAATAAGGAAACACCATAAGGGAACAATAACTATGGCAACTGAATCGGCACAATGACAATTTTTCTAACTTTATTTTTATTGTTGACACTAATACAGTTGTCGTCTCCCCCCGCGTCCCTCCCCTTTAATGATGTTTGGTGACTATTAAGCGGTGCAAGCAGATTGGTACTTGGACATGCTTTCCCTATGTAATTTACACATTTAAAATCATTCTTGGTTTTATAAAGTATTTGTTGAAATGTTATTTAATAGGCATAATACTTGCAATTGTAGATTTGTATATCAGCATTTGCTAGTACAAACTAAGAGGTCTTTGGTTATTTTGGCAACTGCAAATCATTCTTTACCACATCTGTGTTTGAGCCTGTGTCATAAAAGATGCTACTTATACTGTGACTTCCCTGAATAATGTTTTTACAGGTAAGTTAAATATTTTTATCTATGGTATAACAAGCCATCTTGTAATATATTAGCACATCTTTTGCCTTCTTTCCCACTTCTCCAATTTGAGTTAAGTAATCTAGTAGGTATGTAAATAAAATTACCAAATTTGTTTCAAAAGAGAGTAATGCAGTATAATATTAGCAGTACTAAGCTGTAAAGCAAATTGTGGCATTCTAAAATTGAGGCAGTGGAACAACTCATGACTATTTTAGAATGAAACAATTAACTGTATGCAATTGGGGAAGAGCTGTATATGATTTGAGAAGAACTAGTTATCTTTTTCAATTTTTAACTGGCAAAAACATTAAAGGAGGATTTATACTCTTCTACTCCTATAGGAATAAACTCCTCCTTGCTTTGTTGAGCTCTACTCATAGGTAAGAACATCAAAACAAGAACAAACAAGTTGGAAAAATATATTCCTCAGATCTATATATTTGGTACCTACCATGTAAAACAATTAGAATGACTTAATTAGAATATAGGAAATGCCATATTGTTGGGACCACCCACCTCAACCTCATGTGTGACAGCATCACTGAGGCATACTGCCTAAGAGAGGTGCCTCATGGTACTTCCAGTCCCTTACGGAAAAGGACTTTGGCACCAAGACACAGATCATTTGGACAATCTGTTTAGCCCAGTAGTTTCATTTGTCTCCCAATAATTTTTTTCTTTAAAATTCACTGCCAATAATCAAAAGTCTCTTACAATGATGCATTAGCACTTTGCACATCAGAGTTCAATCAATACATTCTGAAATGTGTTCTGATCAGTCACTGCCAGTGTCCCTAGTGAGGGTAGAATGAAGATGCAGCCACAAGTGCATCACTCAACAGCACGGTATTTTTCCTACTGTGCAAGCTGAGCAGGCTCTCCAGAAAAGAGAAATTGTCATCCCATCAATTAAAGAATATCACTAGTAACATCTTGACATACTTCCTTCCAGTTTTTATATTAACATTGAATGAATTTTTCCTGAGTACAAAGCTAATACAGGTCCATATTAATAAATGCAGAAACATTCAAAAGAAGATGCTTTCTTATAGTTTTTATGCTAAAAAGCTTTAAAATAAAATTGAAATCAAACCATATAAACATCTTTTTAGCCTTCTTTCTTCACCTAATAATATGTCATGAGTATGTTACCAGATTTGGAAATTTTTCTCAATAAGTCCATTTCCTTTTTATGAGACATTTGGGATGACTCTAGTCTTTTCTTTTTTATCATTGTTATTTATCATTCTTATGGATGACTTTCTTAGAATTCATAAAAAGGGCATTACTGAGTCGAAGGGCATCCACCATATACATGCACATTAACAATTTGCTCTAAAATATAACGTTTTCAAGTATTTGAAAGGTTAATATATAGTTTTCTAGTATTATTTTAGTAAAAATGTTGGTGTTGAAAGGATACGTATGAGCCCTAGCTGGTTTGGCTCAGTGGACAGAGCGTCAGCCTGTGGACCGAAGGGTCTCGGGTTCAATTCCAGTCAAGGTTATATGCCCGGGTTGTGGGCTCAATCCCCAGTAGGGGGCATGCAGGAGGCAGCCAATCAGTGATTCTCTCTCATCATTGATGTTTCTATTTCTCTCTCTCCCTTCCTCTATGAAGTCAATAAAAATATTTTAAAAAAAGAAAGAAAAGATACATATGATAAAATGTAAATGAAAGAAATGAGCTAAGAATACTTGAAATTTTTGTTGTAAGAAACAACAACAAAAAACTGGTGTTCTTATTTCTACTTTAACTGTCTTCCTTTTATAGAGTTTCTTCAGAGTCTCTCTTTTTAAATGTATGCCCATTCACTGGGATATTCCATGAAAGTTTATCTTCTCTGCTATTGAGACATTGCATCGTGCCATACAACTGCACAAGCCAGGCTGCAGCAGTGCGATGGTTCTGCCCTAGGCATGATTTGCAGGCCTCAGGAGAGCTCCAGGGCTTGAAATAAACTTCAAAATCCATTATCCTATGTAGGATGAGTTATTACATAATATGACATATTTTAAAGGGCAATATTTTAAATTCTGTTTATCTTTGACACTTGTGACATCAATAAGATACCAATCTATCACATGTATATTTAAATGTATACTGGACAGTGAGTGTTGAGAATGAGACCACGTCCTTATCACCTCAAGGAGGTTATATGACAACTGGCCTGTATCTTAGTCTCCTTGGAACTCCTGTCACAAGTCATGGGTTGGAAGCATTAGAAGAGGCAACTATAGATAGCTATGATGGAGCAGGTGCCAATACATTCGTGAGGTGACCCTACCATTGATTTTCGTGGTGTGTCCTTCAGAGATTTCTGAAGAGAAGATAGTTTCACAGCTATTTCACAGTATTGTTTCAGGCTTCTTGATATATGAATTGTTAGTGTGTTCATGGCAATATTCTGCTTGTCAATAATCACTTTGCATAAGTAATGCAAATCAGAATTTTCATAAATTATTATGCATATCACTTCTTTACTATTCTTTCCGTTTTAAAATCCCAAGAGAGAAAATAAAGCTGTTTTAATGGAGCACAGTATTGATGGCAATACTCAGATCACAGAATTAATAATGTATACTAAGCCTGACCTTCCTATGTTTGAAACGAAAACAAGACAAAACACAGTGGGATCCCCCATGATGTTAATTAATGACCAGCATGAGTGTATTAAATCAGACTTAAAGCGGAATTCCTGATTATAAGGCTTTCCAAAGCTAGTGCTGGCTGTAAGGGAATCTGGAGTTCCTTTTCTGCTAATTGTCAAGTAAGAATTGAAAGTGACTCCTGGCACATGGAAAAGGACTGATCTTTGCGTGGCCAGGAGCTGGACTTGGTTATCTCCTTATTCTAGCCCTGATTCTAGCCAGCAAAGAGCCAGTCCTTCCGGGAACTCGGACAGCTCCTCCCTAAGCGGGTCCTGTTTGAGGCTAAAAGTGATGTCTTCTTTTAAACATCCAGGCTGTGCTGCCTACATTGTGGGAGATTTCAGTACTTGGGAGTGTCACTGTCTAGTTGCCCGGAGCAAAAGTTCTGTGTAGAAATGCAGAGCACAGGCGAAAGAATTGACTTCCTTTTGCTCTAGAAAATAAATTGTGGCATTGGATTAATGGAATAAATTCTATGCCATATGAGTTTAAACTGCCATTTCATTTAGGAAGAGATCATGTCATTCACATCAGCTCAACTCCTGCAACACTGAAGTTTGTGAAATTGCCAAGTAAAGAGTGAATCAGAAATATGTTTTTCAAATATGCAGTGGTTAGACAGATCTTTGGTGACAGTGCATTGTACAAGCTAACCACCAGTAGGGACATGGTGAAGAATGGCTCAAGTGCCCAACTGGTGAGGAAACTTAAAGTTTTCAGTGTGTGTGTGTGTGTGTGTGTAGGGGGGAGGCATATGCATTGTTTGTTATTGTTTTATCTCCAAAGGGGAAATTCCCAGACATTGGTGATTTGAAATCTTTAAGTTGAGCTTATGTCTGAATCCCGAGTCAGAACTTGGGACAGGTACTAAAACCAGCTTTATCCCAAGTCCTTGGGAAAGATAGACCAGTGTTTTCTCAAGAATGACTACATAGTTAAATTGCCTGGGAACTTTAAAAAATTCCACTGCCCACCATCTGGGGTTAAACATACTAGGCATCGGTATGTTTTTAAAGATTTTCCAGGTGATTTCGATATGTAGCCAATTTGAAAACCCTGGGTCTAGTGGTCGGCAAACTCATTAGTCAACAGAGCGGCAAACCGCAGCTCGCGAACCGCATGTGGCTCGCGAGCCGCGGTTTGCCAACCAATGGTCTAGACCAGTGGTCGGCAAACTCATTAGTCAACAGAGCCAAATTTCAACAGTACAATGATTGAAATTTCTTTTGAGAGCCAAATTTTTTAAACTTCTTCTAACGCCACTTCTTCAAAATAGACTCGCCCAGGCCGTGGTATTTTGTGGAAGAGCCACACTCAAGGGGCCAAAGAACCGTGTGTGGCTCGTGAGCCGCAGTTTGCCGACCACGGGTCTAGACTAAGCCAAACTCTGGCTCAGACACACATTGATTTGATATGCATTTTATCTGCCCAGCCTATGCCCAAACCCGAATACTGAAATGAACACTAGGGTCCAATAGTTGGACACCACTTGTCATTTGTCCTGTACTGTTGGTCATTTACTTGGCCTCCACACACTGCTTGTTCACTTTGATTGAGGAGATGAGCTAACTTGGGCAGCATGTAAGATTCTTGATATAAATTTTTGAAAACTGGTATTTAAAAATCTCAGCAATTAATTCTAATTGGACGGTGGTTTTACTCATTAAAATGTCCCCGGTTTTGTTCCTTTTTGGAACCTGGTATTTATCTAGTTGACAAAACTATTATCATCCCTTAAATATGTAGTTTGCTAAAAATACCTGAAAACCCCTTGTAAAAAATGACAAGGACACCAGACATTTCTCTAGTGTGATTTCACCAAACTTCTCCTGACCACCAAGGACCTGCAGGTCCCCCTTGGCTTTGTGTGTGCGCAGCGGCCAAGACCAGCCTTCACCTGTCACCTACAGGCGGCCCTTGGAAACCAGCAGGCCTTCTCTCCACCCCTGGGCTCTCCTGAGTGGTGGGGGACGGTGAGGCTCACAGCCATGGCCCTTTGGCTTGCAGCCCACGGCAGACAAAGCTGAAAGACTTGTCTGTCACTGGGACAAGTGTGACTGGACTCCTGTCCCTCTCTATCTACTTGGATCCTCATTTCAAAAGAGGCTTTTGGAAGCGGCCCTTTTATGGGGGGAGGAGAGGACGTGAGGCTGAAAGCTGCTGATTGTCCGGGTGACTGAGCCCATTGAGGTGCGGCTCTTGAGAGACAGCAGCCGAGCCCAGGAGCATGTGGGGAGGACGCAGGGTGCGCCGGGGCAAGCCCGACGGGGCGGCCTCTGATTTCACATGCTTGTAAATCACTCACATAATCACAAGCAGGAAAGCGGGGTTGGTGTCCTGCTTTTCTGAAGTTAGTCAGAGACCTAACCGTTCACATTTGCCTCTGCCTTCAGCTTGCGATCTGGTGAGATGTTAGTGTATTTTTGCGAAAGTGAAATGAATCAGAGCCCAAGGTAGAAGCAATTTACTTTCTCAAGTGGTATTGAGCACATAGCACACTCACCTATACGTAAGGCGAGACTGGGCCAGGTATCAAGTGCTTCCTTGGGAAAATGGTTACAGGTCTGGGTGTGCTCCGTTAACAGAAAGCAGCAAGGCCTATGTGGTAAACGTTACAAGAGAAGAATCACCATTTGGGAACGTGAAAAGTTTTTGACCTATCAAATTACTGCATTTGAAGTTGTTAAACCTCATCTAAAAGAGAATTGCTATAGTGCTGGAAATAACCATTAGGTAAATTCATTCCAAAAGTGGTCTACCACTTTTAATTCAATAGTCTTCCCCAAAATAAAAATTTTTCAATGTCTTCTCTTTTTTTTTTTGCAGCTTAAAATTCTGGTTCCAAACCATTAAATTAAAATGTAGACAAAATATAGATCTACAAGTAAAAATTTTTAATACACCTATTTTTTATATCAAGGTAGTAATGATATGGTATTAAACTCAGGTATATGTTATTGAGTATTGCTGACACTCTACATAAAAATGTCCTGTACTCTGTGAAAAATGTTTTCAATTTTAAATCAGTTTTTATTTTAAATCTACTATGAATGTCCACAGAGAAAAGCAAAAATTCTCTTTGTGATGTGAAATAATCTCAGTGTAATCTTCTGTTTAGTTATGTCAGTTTTCATTTCTGGTTTTCTTATTTCTTTATTGTGGCCTTGGCAATTCTAGTGATAAAACAGTTTTATAACTATGATTGTGCATATATGTGGTGTATGCCAGTGTAATAAGCCAGCTTAATCTATAATTTATTTTCCAACGTGCATCCTCTTTTACTGAAGCGATGTACACAATGTCCCTCCAGTTGAGTAAAGAAAGGCCTGCCTTCTCCCACATAAGCCACCTAAGTCACAGCTGAGGCGAGGAAAGTTTTTACATTCAAGTCTTCACATTTATCTAAGACTTGAAGGACAGAGGAAATAGTCTATAAATCTGACAAGCCCTGTGGCAATCATTTAAAACAAGTGAAAAAGCAAGAAATCTGGACCCTGAGATGGTCTCTGCCACCTTAAAAAACAGCAACAAACAAACAAACAAACATCTGATTGAACCTAGCAGCCACCATCTCACTGTATGTGACCACAAAGAGAAAGAGACCTGTTGATGATATGAGTTGTTTTCCTTTCCAGTAACTATTTCATTTAATGAAAAGGAAATAACAGGCATCACAAAACTGTCTCTAAACTATAGAAGGCAGCACAGCCCTCCCTTTCAGAAACATTCAATAGCTTTTCTTCCCCAATGCTACAGTCTCCAAGCAAGGCATCTTGTTAGCAAGACACCCTTGTCTTCCTTCTTACTCATCATAACCATTTCTTGAGCATTTACTTTGCTAAGCTGATACATAGATCATTTCTGTAATCCTTACAGTAAACACGTGAGGCAGGTATAAATAGCCCATTTCACAGATGAAGAGCCTGAGGCCCAGAAGTTAAGTCAACTCCCCAAGATAACACAGCTAGTAAGTGACCAAGGCTGATTTCCAAGGCAGTTGTCCGAGGCCATGCTCACACTACAGACTGCTGCTACCAGCCTTCCAGCAGCAGCACTGCATAGGGCAGCTTCAGGAGCACGTTTCAGAAGCAGAGATTGCACTGTTGGTGTTAGCATGCGCAGGACAATGAGGAGGCTGAGGGCATGGGTTCCAGACTCGGTTCCAGGCACTGCATCAACACAAGGGGCTGCTTGTGTGTGTGTGTGTGTGTGTGTGTGTGTGTGTGTGTGTGTGTGTGTTTTGTGTTTGTTTTGTTTTTTGTGGTTTTTTTTTTTGGGGGGGGGGCTCTAGGCAAGTTATTTAACCTCTCTAGGCTTAGTTTCTTCATGTGTAGAATGGAGATAATAAAAGGTTTCACCTAACACTTTACATGCAAGACCTCACACGAGTCTATAAACATTAACTGTTATCATCCAACTTACTAACATGAAAAGGAGGGCAAGGAAAGGAGAATGAGTCAGCTCCATGAGTGACCCACTCACAAGTTCCAGTGGCCGCTGTGAACGACACCCGGCCGGTAGCAGCAATATGGGATTGAATAATAACGTATGGAATTTCTGTGACGATGTTAGCATTTGCACCAAAACTATATGGCAATCCCACGGAAACAAAGTTAAATTGATGGATGGGTGTGGGTTTTCTTTAATCCAAACAGATAAATCTAGAATAGATTTGTATTTGAATGCATCACTAGAGAAAGGCAACACCTTTGTTTTGCCAGCATCACCTTTCCACATGAAGTGTAGGGCATTGCAATCTACCTCATTCAGCCAAAGCCCCCGGTCCTGGAGTTTGTCAGAGCGCATGCCTAACGATGATGAAGCACACACCAGCTGACCCGGGAGTCTGGCAGCAACCTTTCATCAGAACTTCCTTGCTTTCAGAGTAGTTTTTCTAAACCTGGATATTATAATAATGTATGTCTTTTTGTGTGTTTATTTTGGAACACGGTTTGTGTTGATCTGCCCTAGAGTTAATAAATTGTGGGATTTGCAAAGGAAATATACTGGGACTGAAAACTAAGAAGGCACGTATTTTTGCCCGCTAGCAATGACTGCTCAAAGCCCAGATTTAGAACCTCGGGGTCTGGGGAGGGGGCAGTTGGGCAAACTGCTGTAAAATTAACATGTAATGTCATGATATGGAGAGTGTACTACTCAAACAACAAACAATTTTTTTAAAAAACAGATCAGCAAAATGTTCCAGGAAGTCAGGGAAGGGAAAACTTTAAAGAAAGGTTTCTAAGTTAAACAACAGTGACAACAAACATCACTTAATGTGTCTGTGGAATGTGCTGAAGATCAGGTATAAGGATATATACATGGAATGACCTCAGCTACCTCCTTCCCAGAGCCCAGCCTACAACAGACACTTTTCCTGTCACATTAGCTCAGTATTTTATAGAAAATTTCCTAAATCTGCAAGCATGTCTGCCCTTTGGTTTGTCTCTACCTTTCTATGAGCGATTTTGGGAGCTCACGTAGCATTTTGCTTTTACCGGGCTTCTTGCATTTTTATATTTATATAATAAATACATAGATTTACTTATACAATAAATAATATTTATCTATTATAAATATGTCAATTACTACAATGTATTTTAATATATGTGTTGGTAGTATTCATCCATTGACATTTAGTTAAAGTCTATAAAGTCTGTGATTATGTTGAACTATCCTAATGGCAAGGGGGCCAGAACTAGGGACATATCTAAAGTGTTTTTTAAAACTGGATCACTGCCTAGAAATTAAAATCAACTTTGGACTCTTCAGTCAAACTGTGCTTTGGAAAATAAGGTGCAATTTATCAAGACCATTCTGTAATATGTTTTAATGAGAAAAGCTTGAGAAAATCTTTTTCTAAATCACTTAATTTTCTATCCTAGTGTGACTTTGTGATACCAGGTGACAATGCATATGGTCACAGTGGCTCTCAAGAATTACCACCAAAAGGGAGGTAAAATTTGAATCAATTAGAGCGGGGGTAGGGAACATCTGGCCTGTGAGCCGTATAAGGTCTGCAAAACGATTTGGTCTGGCCCTGCCAAGGCATTAGGGGTGAGTTAATGAAATGTTTGACCAGTTCTAGCAGGCTAAATTTTAAGTTGATAATTTTGTATGGCCTGCAAATGATGTTATAAATATCCAAATGGCCCTTGGCAGAAAAAAGGTTCCCACCCCTGAAAGTAAATTTCCTTTTTATTCTATCCAGGCATGCCATATACAATTTCAATTTACATTTTAAAATATTGTGTAATTCCACAAGCCTGAACTCCAAATCACAGAAAATCTGTAAAAAGATATCATTATGTGTTTAAGATAAAATATATATTCATTATTCTACCATACATATATGTGGTAGGACAAGAACAGAAAAGGAGAACATTAATGAATTTGGTCTAAATTAATTCCGTCATCGCTAGCAGTTGAAATTATTTAATTCAATCATAGAATCAATAAATGGAAGCTAATACAGAAATAAAACACTATGACAAAGGATCTTAAAGGTTTGTATACTGCCACAAAATTTTTGAGAAAGGAACATTCGTTTCAACTATTCAAAGATCAAATATTCTGGCTCTCTCTTTAAGAGCAGCTAAATAGTTTGCCTTAAAAAAAAAATTCTAATAAGTTGTTTCTAAACCAGCCTCTTATCCTAAAGCACCTTTGATCCAAATGGATCACAATCTTAAATAAAGTGACATCTGTCCCCAGGCTATTTCTAGATAGGGAAAACACATCTGCTCTAAGAACCCTTAGCCAACAGTTTGAAACTATTCAGAAGAATTCCTTTAAAAAAAAAGGAAAAAGGAAAAAAATTGAGTACACAGTGTGAAGGGAGGATGCTTGAGGTTGGGGGAAAAAAAATTAGGAAAGCACTGGTGTTAAGAGGATAAAAAGATAAGCAAGTTTAATTCCCATTAAATGGCTAGCCTTTCTCTGAAAGGTTTGGTGATGAGGCTCCCACAGTGAAAACGTCTCTGTGGATGGATGTGAACACACCTGTTCAGGAAAAGTGAAACAAAACCTGAACTGACTTCCCGCCACACACAGGTCACCAAACATCTGTCATAAGTTATCAATTACTAGCCTCGGCTGGACTCAAGTCTGTGACCTAAGGTTGAAAAAGCCACATAGCTCATTCTCTCTCCTACGCAGCCTGTGGTTTTTCCCTGTACCACCATTAAAGCTTCTGTTTAAATCTCCAGGGGTCTGAAGATCAGATTGACCCCATGACATCAATAATGTATTTACGCCTGGGGTTGCTATGAACATTACCCGGGGGCTGATCTTAGTACGGATTCTGTGACTTGCAGTAATGTGGCTAGCTCCAAAAACATTTACCTAATAGTTAGCATAGTTCCTTAATTGCACGAGTTTCTTAATTGCAACCTAGAGACAATGTGTCTTTGTGTGTGTGTGTGTGTGGCGGGTTGTGTGTGTTAAGATTTGGCTTTGATTAAATATCAATACATATAACACCTCTGCACACAAATAAACAAAAAACTGCTGAGGTGAGCTTCTTCCCTTGTAAATAATTAACTAGAGGTACCACCGAGTAAAACTTTTGGTGACAGCATCAGCTGTCAACACCTTTGATCCTAGAGTGTCACATTCCTGAAATATCACCTCAGTTGGAGAACTAGCCACTGCCTGGCCATAGCACGCATCCATGCCTGCACCAGGACACCAGTTCTGCCCGTCGTTGAGTGACTTGGAGCAATTCGCTTAACTTTCTGGGATCTCTGGAGCCTCATCTTTGAAGTCTAGGCTAAAGGACACCTTAGGTCCTTTCTAGCTCTAAAATTCTGTGCGAGAGAGAGGAGTGCAAGTGGCCAGTGTGGCTCTGGTGTGGGAAGTCCATGCTTGCCCAGGCTCAGGTTGTTGCTTACTCTGCTTTATGCTGACAACCGCCCCCACCCCGTTCCTCCCCCCCCACCTTCCACCTAGGTTCAGATCCAGAAACCCAATCAGCGTCTCCCAATGCAGAGCCCACTGGGCACCCCACCTCCCTGTATGGTCACCATCTCTCCAATTACACTTCTAAAAGCAGAGTAACTCAGCATAAGCAAGACTTCAGGTTTTCAGTTAACAGCAGGAGAATGTCTTTAATGTGCAGGGATTACAGGGTTGTAAGTTTTCAAACCAAGTTTGAAGGTGAAGATATACCATGACCTTGAAGTGGGCAGTGCTTGGCACACTGGGGAGGAAACCAGTGTGAAGCTGAGTGAGGGGAGAGGACAGGAGTGGTAGGAGGTGAGAGCACGGAGTTGAGCACCGGTTTGCCGGGTGGGTGCGGGAAGTGGGCGTCAGATAGTGGAGGGTCTTTGGCTTTTCCTCTGAGTGAAATGAGGAATCCTGGGCGGATTCTGAATAGAGTGACATGATCTGACAAACTTTTAAACAAGGGAATAGCAGCTGTGTTGAGAGTAGACTAGGAGGGGCAGGAGTAGGAGCAGATGGTGGGGAGAATACTGACTCCTGGCACTAGTGCTGCCCGAATGCACTGTGCCGCTGGGCCAGTCACTGCCCACTGGAGCCTCAGTGCTTCATCGTCAAATGAGAGGATTTATAATAGCTGGGGCTGCTTTCTATTCCAGTGTTCAGTGGGTCAATAATTGGAGGAATACTTAGAAATTGACCCTATTAAGTGTAAGCATTGTATACACATGGTGTTTACTGAATTTATACTTCTTTCCCATAGTTTTAAAATACAGATTCTGAAACAGTACATTAGCAACACGGGACATTTAATGGGTTCTGGTGGAAAGTTTTAAATTACAGGAGAATAGCAACTGTGGTAATGTAAAGAAGAGGGCTCGCTCTGTGCCAGTGGTAAATGGTAACTCGTGAAAAGGGTAACCACAACTAAAGACAGTGTGTACACACACGTTCCTCCTTGGGGAAATGCACATTTAAATAGCAAAAGGAGGTCAGATGTTTATTTTTAAGAGGATAATTATACTTGGATTTAGCATAGAAGAGGCCAAATCAGGTATCTTGAAGTCAGAGAGGACTAAAATTGATGATGGAATACAAAACTAGGGACCTTTGATAAGGAGGACAAGCAAATGCTGTAGGGAATTTCTAACTCTTTAAATTATAAAATAATGACCTGAGTTATAAAATACCCATAATTCACTCTCAAGAGTAGACATTCCCAGATACATACCCTCAGTGAGTGTCTTTCTCCTTTATTGTTGGCCATTGAACCTCATGGAGCTAGTCAATCTTCCAGGCTGTAAATTGAGCTGGGGGGGATGGGGGGAGGGGAGAGGGGGGAGGTGGCGGGGAAGGAGCTGTCTGCTTTTCTACCTGCTTGTGAATCTACAAAAGCTGATGTGGTTGTGGACAGTGTAAACTAGATGTGAACAACTGAAAAGGGCGGGAGGGGAATGCTTGATCATCTCACTTGCGCATGTAAGGATTTCAGTGTTGTTTCCTAGGGAGAAATCTCGTGGTGCCAATTAACCTAACTTATTCCAAAACAATTCTCTGTTTGGAAAGAATAATTTTCATTGTGGGTGTTCCTGGAAATTGTATGCCTCCTCCCCTGTTATTACTGAGATGTGTGCTTTGCAATTGAACGTCCCGGCTTCGTTTCCACGCGCTGCGTAGATTCAAGCTGTATCCCACACACAGTGGCAGGTAATCTATTTTAATTTTGTCCAGGGCACACATATTTTAACCTTTAGTAATTTTTTTAAATGTGGAAAAACCATCTCTACCTAATATTAAAGCCAAATATTTCATGTCAAAATTATCAAAAACACTAAAAAGCAGGAGATTTGTTTTAATCAGGAAATAGCTTTTCTTGCAAAATGTTTAAAGTATGTTAACTTTCTTGGCTTCAGTGGCATCTTCCTTTTTTCTTTGAAATACTGTGAATGCATTTTCCCTCCAGTGTGAGCGCAAACTGGACTAGGAGAGATTGAAAAGGATTTAACTGACTTGGTAATAAATACATTCTCCATTTTATTAGGCTGTTTTGGCTATTTGGATTTCTATAATATTTTTTAAAAAAACACACAAAACAAATAAATCAATTAACTGATGTTCATTTGAGATTTAATTTGGTGAATAGAATATATGTGCTTTTCATCGGGTCACGCATCTTTTTTTAAGTCTGAAACCACCACACACAAAGAATTTAATTCTGACAGACATTTGTTCTCAGCATAAATACTCTTAGGGCCAATAGTTGTCCCCACTTAATCATGCTTCTTAAAAGTGAATTCCAGAAGACTAGAGGCTCCAAATGACCCCTGATAAGGTGAGTTGTCAGTAAATTACTTTTATGATGTGCCCTAGGGAAGCAGGCCTGCTAGAAACTTGGTAGGAAGCTGGCCCCCTTTTGCCTGTAGGGGGATGACCTTTGACTTTATCTAACCTTTGCATTTCTAATGCTACATCTCTGGGAGGCATTTAGTCACATGGTTGGATATCGGTTGGATATCATATTAAAAGAGAGACCTCTCCTGTGCCCACAAGATAGTGCTAACCACACCTTTGTTGTGAAAACTCCCAGATGAAGCATGCCAGTAAGCTTCTTATTTCCACAATTTAATTTTAAATACCAAACATTTAATGAGTTGAAATAGAAATGAGTTCAAAATGGATTCATAGTCAAATTATGACTATCTTGAATGCCATTTGGAAAGCATAGTAGAAAACATAATCCCAGTCATTTTGCTAAGTTGAATTCATTGTGGCACTTGAAAATTTATAAGAGACATTAAAAATGAATAATGATATTGCACCAGAGTAAATTTATTTTTTCACAAAATACTTAGTTATTGAAAAAAGATTTTGTCAATTCTTATGTTGTATCATTATGAGAAAGGTTTTATTGTGCTATTTGGGGATAGTAATGCACATCAAAATTGATTAGTTTTGGGTGAAAAAGATATACCTTTATTTGGCTATATTAGACTGAAAATATTGGGAGGTAATGCTTTTTACAGGATATAAAATACAAAGCGATCACCCTGGCTGGTGTGGCTCAGTTGGTTGGGTGTCCTCCTAGGAACCTAAAGGTTGCTGGAACCCAAAACCCGGTCAGGGCACATGGCCAGATTTCAGGCTCGATCCCTGGTAGGGGGCATGCAGGAGGCAGCCAATCGATGTTATGCTCTCAGATCAATGTTTCTCTCTTCTCCCTTCCTCTCTCTCTAAAAATCAATAAACTATTCTTTAAAAAAATACAAAAAAAAACAACAACAAAGTGATCATTAATTTTTCATTAATGGCAAGGGCCCAATTTAGGTAGACCTAGATATCTATGTTTTAGTTCCATGAATGTCTAATTATTCTTCTTTTACTATTGGTTTTGGATAACATTTAATGGGCCAGTATTTTTAATTCTTCCCTAAAGAAAAGTATTTCATTGCTCAGTTTTATTGTCTATAAGTGGTATTATATGATTTTTCAATATGTATATATATTTACATATTCACATATATATAATAGAACACTGGGTGGTTGAATGAAATATTACTAAAGATAAACTTTTCAAAAAAAATTACACACCTAATTTTTAATCAGACAATGTTTAGGTATATAAGTGCATAGACTAAATGTGGAATATTTCCATAATCTCTTTGATTTATATTTCATGTTGTAGCATAAGCAAAGTCAAGCGGCGAGAGCTTTGCATTTGATATCAACCCTTTGAGGAGATCAGCAATAAGCAGTCATAGACACAATTAATGTTAACTTCAGTAATTTTTTAGTGGGGAAGGAAAGAGATCAGCACATTCTTTCCTGTAAACCAAAGGATCTGGCTCAAGAGTGTATATAAACAAGATGTAAGTTTTAAATATAGCTTAAATGCCACCCAGGAGTGAAACTCAATGGTAGAAGAGTTGTCAACAGACAGAGAACAGGTTTTAAATGATGGGGGAAATATTAAACTGATGACACTAATGTGAGGAGTACACAGGCATCAGCCCAGAATGTCCTCTTCCCCCGACCCCACCCCCAGTTGTTTATCTTTGGATCTGGAAGACGTCATAGTAACACAGAATGTAGCCATAACTCATCGATAACCCGAAAAGATTTTACTAGAAAAAAATGGCAGTCAAACTCACTATTTTGAAACACATTTGAAAACAATAGTTAGGATAAAATAGATGAGACATTAAGACACTAATATTCAAACTGTCCTACGATGTTTGCTTATTTTAATCCTACCAAAAGCATTTCTTTGTCCTCATGCCTGACACTGCTGAGATATGACTCTATGATTTTTGTTTGTGTGTTCGTTTTGTCAAAAATTCTGATGGTTTTTACTATAGCCTGTTCCATGGCATCATTATTTAGAGACTTGCTGTTCAGTTACCATTAAACAAAGACTAGGAGACACATTCATCATATGTGTTAGGTACTGAACAGGGCCCATCTCTGAAGCCATCTCTGGAACCCAACTCAAAACACAGGACCTGGACTGTGGAAGGTGGTTCCCCAGGAATGCACGGTGGGCAGGATAAGCAACAGGGAGAGAAACCAAATAAATGACCTGGTACATGCTATAATCAAAGCTAAGTATAAGCAAAGACTGTGAGAGCCCAATGGGAAGAACAGGTAACTCCATCCACCTGAGGATGGGGCACCTCACATAGGGAATGACTGCTAAAGGGGATGGGCAGAAAAGAGGGAAGAACCTTTCTTGTAGGAAACATCATGAAGGGATTGAGATCAGGCTAGACATGTAACCTGAGTCAAGAGATAGTCAGCTAGGGATTCTGGGTCTCCATCTACAGGAGACAGCGGGGACAGTTATGGCCAGCGCCCCTGCAATGTGTTAGGCTCCTGTGGTACCCCTGGTTTCTTCAGGCTATTGTGACTGCCCTACTTCTCCTGTGAGGGGTTTTGGGAGCTTCTCCTGGCCTGGAGGGCAAGGCAGCTTAAGAACTGAATCTAGAAAGAATTGAAAAATGAATGAAAGGAGAGAGAAGATCCTCAGAAAAACAGAAACTCAATTCAAATGGGCTTAATCAAAAGACAAAACAAAACAACTCTTGGCTTGGCTTTCCCTGTCCTGGCTTCACTTTCCCCTGTGTTGGCTTCATTCTTGGGCAGGCTTTCTTCCTGTGGCACAAACCGTAGCAGCTCCAGCTCACATCCTACCAATTTAGCAAACCCAGAGGAGCAAGAGCTGTTTTTCCCTGTGAGTCCCAACAGAAGTCACAGAACCGATGCCACTCGTGGGCTTCAGAACATGTGCTACCATGATTAGCCTGGGTATGTGCCCTTCTCGGCAGCCACAGGCAGTGATCAGCATAGTCTAAGCAATTTTCAACCGGTGTGCCATATGAATTTAAAAAAAAAAATTGACAATGGCCAACACAATAATGTCCATCTGGTATGAATGAGTCAAAAGTATACTTTTTTTTGGCAGGTCAGCAAAAAATATAAAATATTTTTTTGGTGTGCTGCAGAATTTTAGTCAATAGTTTATGTATGCCATGAGAGGAAAACGTTGAAAATCGCTGGTATAAAGCACAGAAGTTTGAAAGGAAAATCAGCATGCTGTTACCAGCAGACTTTCACTACTCCTTGGACAAATATGATTCCTTTAAATTGGAGTCTAGGCTCTTACTATTCAATCCTCCCTTCCTGCCTCCCTATGCTTCTTACTACTGGACTTTACTTTGTGACATACTTTAGGAACATTCAGGGTCATAAAGCAACCCAACTAACGTTTTCTGCTGGTACAATATACCTGATCGGATGGTACTTTCTTAATGTCCACGTAATACTAGTTTCTTGCTTATGTCTACTTTCATTTTTAATACTTGTAGACCAATATACCTATATTTGATGTACCAATAAAATATGCTAGGAAGCATTGCTGAATCACCAGAAGCAATGGGATCAAAAAGACTGACTTAATAACTTCTAAGTTGCAGAAAATGACTCAACTCACACACACCCCCAAAAAAGTAGGTGAGGCCCTGAAAAAAACACATCTATACAACCCCAGTCCTCTCTTTACTTTGAAAGGCTTTTGTAAAGTTTCTATTTCAATCACATCCATTAATCATATTAATTAGTGAGTACTGTCAAGTTTGTATCCAAATCTATAAGAACACCGGAAGTATATAGGGGTCTGCCTGCAAATGCTTAAATAGAGAATAGAAAGCATTTAATGATAAAGTTTTGTATTTTTGAGACATATAATTGTGGAATATTTTACAACCTATGTTTCTATAGTTCACAGTTTCTTTCCAATGATGTTGAGTTCCATTATGTATAATCTAACTAACTTTGGTAAATGAGTATGATATGTTTTTAACTTGTCTTTTATCATACTAGTGTGATTAATGTGCTGTAGACTAAAGAGTAATATTGCCATGTTTTACACTTCAAATGCTCATTCACATAAGCCTTTTAGTATGCCATTGCTAAGTATTTAATATGCATATTAAAATCTGTTCTTATTTATTCCCTTAAATGAAAGCAAAAGTCTAAAAAGCACAAATTCTGACTCTATCCAAGAATGTGTGTACTTTTATCTCAGTTAGGAAAATCTTTAGTCAATTATTTTCTCATTAAAGCCTTTGTCACATTTAAACATATTCTTTGAATTAATGCTAACTATATGCAATAAGCAGTCAAAAACAAACAAAAAAAAAAAACAATTTCCTTTTAATGGAAAAAAGTTAGCTTATGTCTTATGTCTGAGTTTTAAGTAGGAATGATGTTACCTAATATATGACAGACTTCCCCCTTAGTCCTCTCTGCTTGAAAGCGTGCCTATGTACTCACAATCCCTCACTAAACAAAGTCCTTGTTTTCCTTAGCACATATTACACCATTGTCTGTCACAGCCATCCCTTCTAAAAGCAGTGTGTAATGTGTTCGTGTAGAAAGTTGAAATGATTTGACCCTTCTGCTTTTTGTCACCACACTGGCCCCTTGTCAGAGTATTCTCTCTGCCACCTCATTATGTCCATTGATGGGAAGCATTTTCCTTTGAAACTGGCTTTTCACTCATGGAAGATCTAGGTAGGGATCCAGCCAGAGGTTTGCAAACCAGAAGACAGTAATAAAGCTTCATACTGTTGGATCAGAAAGCTGACAGAGCTGTGGAATCCAGCTCAGAAACAATCTGTTTTCCGAAAGTGTCCGTGTAGTAGCACACTGACTGTTGGCCTTGTGCTTTGTAGATCTGCGAGAATAATATGGCTCAGCCCCACATGGGGGAGATGCTGTAGGTGTGCCATTCATTCATGGATGGATTTGTTCATCAAGCTGATGTTTAATAGGACTTCTAACTGAGCCAGAGGAACTGGGAAAAGTCCAGAAATTCTGTCTCTATCGTGTTGATGGATTACAGCGAATTAAACTGTAAACAGATAGAGATTTACAGTATTAGAAAGATGGAGGGAATTAGAGCATTTGGGTTAGTGTCTCAGGGTTACTTTCTAGGCAGGTTCAAATACTTCCCCATTTACTTGTTCCCTTATTTGGCATGAGGCCATCTCATTGTTCCCAGTGTTGACCTACAAAATACTAAAGTGAATAAAGTTACCATTTATCCATACAGGGAATGGGGAGCTTTTATTAACTGAATATTTTTATTAACTAATAATTGAAAATATACACCGTGAAAAATACCAATTTTCAAAGAATGTACTTGAAATTTTTATGAAAACAGTACCAAACACTATTTATCCTTAGATGCAAACTTTTGAGATATTGTAGTATGCAGGTCATCATTAGAAATATTTTGAGTTTGCCATTCCTCACCATTCTTTACATGAAACCCTTAAAACTTGGTAAGTTTTAGAATTTGGGGATTTTCAGGTTTATACTAAGTCAATCTGGTTCACATAGGATGTATTGCCTGACAACCCTGGTGGGGTCTGGGATAGCAGATCATAATATTATTATTAATATTAATATATCTGCGGAAAAACATCTGAATAGTCAAACTGAGTAGAATAAATAAAGACCTTAAACTGCTTCACAACAGTTCAGGTCTAGTTTTTCTGGCAAAAAAAAATTTGCACTAAACTTGTTTTTAAACAGCCTTACAAAGCTTTTGGGGCTCAGAATTGCGTAGGAGAGATTGTGGACTGCTTAGATCCCAGCGCCGTGCTTCAGCAACTCACTTGTCTGGCCATCAGTTCAATTTCAACTTTTAGGGACAGAGCTGGGAAAGAAAAATTAAGCAAAAAACAGCTCCTGAGCTTCAAAGAAAATATCTGTCAGTGCTTTAGCCACAAAATCATACAACTTTTAGAAGTCGAAGGGACCTCTGGAGTCATTCTACAGTTAAGGAAACTAAAGCCGGCAGAGGCGAGATCATCTGAGGTGGATCAACCACACACAGAGAGCCATACTGACATGGGATGCTATGTAAAATTCATCTTCCTTATTTAACACGCCTGATGTTTTGCTATAGGTTCTCCCAGCATGTTCATGTTTCTGAGCAACAGTGAACAGTGGCTTGAAACATGGGAAGAGATAGAAAGGACTCTCAAGGCTGCTTTTCTGAGAAGTGGAAACTGATAGCAGGGTGAGAAGCAGCAGATTTTCATGGAGAACAAACTTCATGCCGTAACCTACCCGAGGGCTAGACAGCGCGACTAATGGATTCGCGGCAGGGTGACAGTACCTGTCGGTTGTTCAGATGCTCTTAATCAAAGGAGACCCAGTGTTTTTCCATGAACATAAAGGAAAGGTCTACGTGGCACTGCTTGTTGCCAAGCTATTCACCCCGGGTGAAACTTACTTCTTTCAAGATGCCCTCAAGTATCAAAAAGAAGAGCAGTCTCCGCTGCTCAATGATATTTCAATTAGATGAGATTTCTTAAGGGAGAGCGATATGAAATAGGAACTAGTGTTGTTTGCAGGATAAAATATGTGCGAAGCAAAATACAGACAAGATTGCTTTTTTAAAGGAGGATACTAAGACATAAAGAAAAAGTTAAAATTGTATTTATAAAAATAAGGAGGTATGAAATATTATTTTCATTAAAGATCTTCAGTCTGATTTTTATAGCTTAGTCTGTGTTAAAATGCAAATACCGCTGAGAAAGCAGACCATACCTTTATCGGACTTTTTAGTGTAGTGAGAACAAATTTCAGCTCTTTTTTCAAGTGCGGATTTTGATGGAGAGAAAGCCGGAGGATGTTTGGGTTTAGAAAGGTAAAAATAGCTTTCAGAAGAGAAAGAAAGGCAAAACCTGAGAGAGTTTGGGCACTGAAAACAAATCTCTGGTTTTGTAATCTGGCCCACATGAAAATAGTAACTTCCAGAATCAAGCTCCATTGAGGGATTATGGAATTTTATGTTCTTGGTTAAGAATTCTTAAACTTTATTAATTTGCTTAGACTGTTAATATGCAATCTGATGGATGTTCCTCGTTTTCTTTTTAAGATAAGGACTCTTCAATCAGATTGAACAGAAATAAAATATTTTCTCATCTTGATCCTCACTTGGGATAAATGATCAGAGCCAATGCTATTTACTTTAGTCTTCATTTTTATAGAAGAAATAAAGAATAAGTGCAATATATTTATGAAGAGTTTCTGAATATAAAAGTTGACCCATGGTTAAAATAATGGAGCTAATAATTTTCTTTTTGTTTTAGTAATGTTAAAGAATTAACAAAAGATCATTGTGGTTACAATGGTGGATTTGGGGAAATTAAATTTAAGATTATAGTGAAATAATTTAAACCTTGCAATAAATTATACCACATATATGGATATTATATAACTTGTGGGCCAGAGTAAAGTATACTTAAGACATACTATGTAATAATGACTTAGATTAAGGATTGGCAAACTACAGACAGAATCTGGCCCATTGCCTATTTTTATAAATAAAGTTTTTTTGGAATACAGCCATGCCATTTATTTACATATTATCTATGGCTATTTTTGAGCTACAACAGTGGAGTTGAGGAGTTGCTATTCAGAGACTATATAGCCTGCAATGCCTTAAATATTCACAACCTTAAGAAAAAGTTGGCTGACCTCAGATTTATATGGCCAATCAGTTATTCTCAATATACTCCTCTCTAAGAAGTTATGTTGCTTTAAATCTTTGAAGACACTAGACTATTATTTATACAGCAATATTTGAATACATTAGGGATCTTTTGAAAAGTTAGCATAGTTCTCTAAATGAACATCTATCAAAAAAATCCTACTTTTTTATGGTTTATATTTCCTAGGGCTTCGAATTTTTTAGAACATCATTACAAAGAACTATTTTTTTGTTGTTGTTACTCCTCACCCAAGGATATTTTCCCATTGATTTTTAGAGAGAGTGGAAGGGAATCTGCAACCCAGCTACATGCCTTTGACTGGGAATCGAACCTGAGACCCTTCAGTAAGTAGGCTAATGCTCTAACCACTGATCAATAACAGTCAGGGCACAAAGAACTATTTTTTGAGCATCCCATTTATGAGGGTAGTTAAGAGCAAGTGGTATAGGTGCTTTTGATAGCATTCTGAAACTTTCTCCTGTAAATTACTTGTGTGAGATTTCCATCAGTCATTGGCATGCCTGGGCTTTTGATGCATACATATCTCACATCCCAATCCTGTTGTCTTGAGCCCCTGAATACACTGCTATTCTCTACCACGAAGTGCACCACTGACTATGTAACCGCATCCTTCTGCAATATATGAAATAGCTCAAGGATGCTCTTTATAAGTTAAAACCTTTACTGTGGCGCTAACATTCACTGCCATCATCTGCCATATGTCCCTAGAGGACAGGGACCATACTAATGTCATTAACCCACATGCCAGCCTTTGGCACCATTTACTATACAAAGCTGTTATTTTCATCTAAAAGTGTACGTTTAGAATTTTCCTCCTTTGCCCACGCTCAGTAGCTGAAACATGTATTAAATAAGGGTGACCACTGAATTTACCACCCAAACTGAGATACTTGTGAGAGTAAAGAGTCTCTTAATCATCTTACTAGAATGTAGACCAGAACTGTGTCCAGGCAAACTGGGATATGTGGTCAGCCTAAGTTTCATAAATTTTGAAATTATAAAATATCCTTAACTATATCACATCTGATCATTAACTATTAATCATAAAATAGACACAAAAATGACTTTGATGATGGCAACAAAATGACTAAAAGCAAAAATATGTTTAAAATTGAGGGAATGTCAGTTAACTTGCACTTGGCACTTTGTGTCTGCTACGAGCAACATGAAGACCAAGCCTCCTCCTTTTGCTTCCTACTCCCATACCTTCTCCATACCTTCTCCATACCTTCTCCATACCTTCTCCATACCTTTCCATACCTTCTCCATACCTTCTCCTTTCAATCATCAGGAGAAGCAGGTGGCTGTATGACAGACAAGTGCCATGAAAAGTAGAGGGGGGAGGGAAGCAGGAGTAAGAAGGGGGCTGATGTAGGGTTGTGTCGGGATTAGGAAGCAATATCTTGCACAAGCCATCCTGTTTCATTTTTCTTCCTTTTAACCACTGCTTTTTAAATAAAATTTTTAAAAAAGCATAATTGAGCATACATTGATCTTTCAATAAGCTTTACTTATACAGTCAAACTTGAACACATGTTAAATTATGCAGTTCACTATATTAAGCCAGGACTTTCCAGTCCACCCAAAGTTTCCAGTAAAGTTCTGTTTGACCTTTGTATAAAAGACCACCTTTACTAGGTGACTTATTTTTGCTGCCCTCTTGGGTGGTCGAATGAGACAGATTTCCCTGTTGAACAACATACAACCTTCTTTTTGCCAACTGAACATTACACTGGGATGTGGCTTGGAGGAACAGTTTCTCAATACTATAAACAACGGCTTTCTTGGAACAGCTTGTTGCTTAAGCATAAAGAGAGGTTACTCTTGGTTTCGCCTTGAGTAGCATATAAATTGGTTGAGGAAGTAAGTGTGGCTGACCCACCAAATTACAGTGGCCATAATATAATTAAGTTCAGCATCCTCCCTGGAGGCCCTAAGAAGTATTATTATGACACCAAACTTAAGGAAAAGGAATTTTTTAAGAGCCAGGAAATTAGTGAGAAGCAGTCTTTGGGGAAATGTTGCAAAGTTAGAAAAAAAATTAGTAAAAGTTGCTCAAGAAAAAAGCTGTTTAAAATATAATATTTTGTTTGCTGTGATCCTGAGTATGTTAAGTCAATATCTTTCAAAAGAGTAGATTGTCTAGGGATTCAAGATTTAGGATGGGGAACAAATGGGGGTTCAAGATGCACCTGAAATACTGAAAACAAAGGAAAGATAGAAAATGTTCCTAAAAGGAATTATTGGAAAGAAATTATTTCTCTGCTTATCCAAGTTAAATTGTACTTTAAAGTAAAGTTTCTAATAACAACTTGGACTATTAAATTATAGACTTGGTATAGACCATTAAAAAGTTATTAAAGGCGTAAATGACTGAGTGGAAAGAAGGGAACAAAGGAATGAAATTGTAGAGAGAACTCTGGCTCACCATAAGGCCACAGTGTTCTCAGCAAAGCCACCTGTGCAGCTGTCAGAGCTCCCCCGTAAGGCTTTAGACTGGCCTCCACAGTCACAGAGACAGAATTTCTCATAATATGTATGAAAGCATAAACACCAAAAAGAAAGATGCTTAGACTGGGTTTCCTTCCATTGCTGTTCAAGGCATTGCTCTTATCTCTTAGGCTCCCTGACAGATTGGCTTAAAATGAACGATCAAGGTTTATTTTATAATCAAGGACAAGGGTGATTTATTCTTTGGTAATATACCCAGCTTTGTCACTTTACCTAATGGTTATATTCAGCTAGTCCTCATACCATTCATTGATTATTGCTGAATAACCAGGTAATCCTACTTATGTGTATTTGTCTAGGCATCAGCCATCCATGCTGATGGATGCTGATAACTCCTTCGATATCCTAGTAATATTCTCTTCACGTATCAGGAAGGCTACAGTGCCATAAGCATTGCTTTCATATAAGTAGAGTGCTTTGAGATAGGGGATTGTTACTCAGTATGAAGTATGACCCTACAATGGTGCTGGTCAAACAGATCAAGGGACTGAATGTAGTATCTGGCAGATCCAAATCTCACACAGTCAGTCTTCTATATACCTTCAGTTTAGACAATGCATTAATTGTATCCTACCTAATAATAGAGTAATATGCAAATTGACCGTACCTTTGCTACACCCACAAGCCACGCCCACCAGGAAACCGTCGCAGGGACGTTGGGGTGCAGCGGAGCCCAAGGCCGGGAAAGCCTCGGGCACCAGCGGGGAGCCTGCACTGATAGCAGGCAACCACCGGAGGGTCGGCTCCTAAGATCCTTACCAGGGACACTGGGGTGCAGCAGAGCCCAAGGCCGCCGCCGGGGGCCAAGCCCCGACCCTGAAAGAAGGCAGAAGGCGGTGGCCACAGCCAAGGCCTGGGTCCCCGGTGCCAGCAGAAAACTGGTGCTGGCAGCCAGGTGAATGAAGGTCTATTGCACGAATCTTCGTGCAAACGGACTGCTAGTATTAGTATAAGACTTAATGCTGCAGTCCTGCTTAATTTCTCCCAACTCCATGGAGGATATGTCAGCCTCCTACAAGTAGGACTAAGACAGTTTATTAGATATGCTCAAAAATCAGTGCGCTTTACATGAGAAAGGAGAATCCAGCCCCTTTCCGTTCTTTGGTTCTATGTGGAGCTGCCCTAGATTAAGCTGGTGCTTCAGTGTCTTCCTTCCTCCCACCACAAAGCCATATAAGTTATTGGGTCTAGTGCGTGCTTTAGGTGTTCCAGGTGCCTGATAACTTATGGAATGTTTTTGCCTGTTGGCCCATAGGCCATTTCAGCATTATCAAAGCTAAAGCTAAATTTTACACTATTTGCATACACGTTTTACTTGATAAGGAAGGCCATTTACCTTTTTGAAGTTCTACTAGTTTCAGAGACTTCACAAGACACTCCCTACTTAATCCTTGCAATAGCCCTATAATCTGGATATTATTATTTTATAGATGAGAACATTTAAGTAATCTCCCTAATAATCTACATCTAGAAACCAGGATTCAATCTCATGTCTGACTGACTCTGGTAACCGTGCAAATCCATCCAACAACCATCCAAAATCCAACCTGTGAACATCTGAAGACATTTTGTTCCAGAATCAGCACTGATTCCCAACTCTGCTGTCTTCTATCAGCATTACACAGTAAAGTCACACAAAGTTAGACTCGGATCATGTTCCTGCTCCCGTCAGCCTCTGTTCCCAAATGGGGTCAACCTTGGGACAGCTTTTTGAAGCAGAAAAGAAGCTACGCTTGGTTTGGCCTCGAGCACTGTGAATTGTAAAGGAAGTTAAGTGTGGCTTGCTAGGAGCCCTAGTTTGATGCTGGTTGATGGAATGTCCTGCTACAGAATTAATTGGACATTTCTTTTTTTAAGTCCTAGGCAGTCAACAGGTGAAAATACATTATTCATAAAAGTTTTGGTAGAAAGTCTCACCTGTGGTGAGATAATCCCTTGGATGGGTGGGCAGTTGAGTTTTTCTACCGAAATAAATTGGGAGTCTAAATATTAGAATTTATGGAGAAGGATTACGTCCTTCTAATGTACTTTAAGAAACTTCGTTCTTTTGTTTTCCCAAGTCCATGTCATATTCCAAAAATCACATGCCACGGGAGCATGTAAAATGTCAGAGAAACTGTGAACTGGTAGCCGTTCATTAACTCTGCCAGATGAAACAGTTGCAGAATGAGATAAATGAGGAAGTGCATCATCTAAGAAGCTATATGCAAGAATGGAAGGGTTGAGAATGCAGTCTCATTACACAAAACTTAATTCTCCTGTCTCCTATTCTGCGTAAGTTGTAATTACTTATAAATTGAATGTGGATAATTGCCATGAATGTTTTATAGATTTAAAGTGGGAGCACCAACAACTATAACTATAAATGTCATCGGAGCACTAATTTCTCCAACAAGTTTGGTGTGTTATAAGTGTCACTCAGGGCCCATGCCATACCAGTAGGCAAATATCATTTGTATACTGAAACCATTTCAGTAACAGATAAATACCTTCCAAAGAATTTGGGTTATAAAAATGAAAAAAGCTTTTCATAGGTTGCTGGATTAGGTCACACAGTTGTCTCAGTCTATAGTGTTTAAGCCACATCTGTACACTTGTGATTTACAAAGATAATTTTACTTCAGAGGGCTTTTATGAATGTATTTTACTTTACCCAGAAAGTGTTCCTTATAATAAACAGGAAGCCTCACTAAATATAACCCAAAGGTTAAGCAATGGAAAGGCACATTGATGATGTCATACATTATAAATATTTTTTGTACTTGCTAGTTTATTTCTAAGGAAATTATGAGAATGACATCATAATGATGACTGACTTTTATTAGTGTTTTTGCTCTGAAGCTCTAGACAAATAGTTATGAAGAAAAAAAAATTGTCTAGCTATCCCTTAATACCTTACCTGATATTTTCTAGTGACATTAATCCTAGGAAGTAATTCTAAGATTACTATATTACCTTTAGTTTTCTTTTACACCTCTATCATGAAAAACAGCATGGTAGGTAAGCATGAATTTTCTTTAAATTCATAATAGGAAATAATTACCTTTTTTCTGAACTATTGCTTGGATTAGTCTATAATTCAAAAAATAATTTTAGGTGATCATTTTATAGACCATTACTTGTTGCTATCAGAGGAAGGCCTTTTTTAAATTGTGTATTTTAGCAATATGCTTCTTTGTTCTACTAATACCAAATGAAAGTCATTAACATCCTATTACTTCTGAAGCTTTATGCTAGCACTTTTTCTAAATTAATTCTTTCAAATGACTTCATTGATAAAATTGAGCCTTAGAAGACTGTGGAATAAAGATATGTATGTAATACATGAGATGGAGCTATAAGTCTTACAGTCTTTTATTCACACACTCAACAAATATTTGCCTAGTAGGTGCAGCCATTATGGTAAGTGCTGGGATATAATCAAAGACTAATAAGACATGACTTCCAGTCAAGATTTCTCCTTTATGGGGTAGGAAGACTAGTCTGGTGTCCTGGCAGAAGGCGTTAGGAAGAAAAGAGAGGGACATGCTGAACTCGGGTCAGAAAAGACTGCAGAAGAGTTCTTGCAGAGCAGCCAGGTGGGGATCCAAACAGAGGGAAAAACCGCATGTAAAGGCATCGGGATGTGAAAGGCCAGGGAGCAAGTTGACTGGCGGGAACAACATGAGATAGAATGGCAGCATTGAGGTTGGAAAGAGAGGCTGGGGCAGTCTTGGGAAAGGGTTTCGTGTTCCCTGTGAAATCACTTGGTCGTATGCTTTAGGTGATGAGAGTCAGAAAGTTTTGTCTTGTTATTGCTTTCAGGAGGCAAGGTAAAATGATGGGGTTTGTCTTTTACAAACCTGTGTGAAGGTAGTGGGGTAAGGCTCTTATCATTGGACGCAGCCAGTAGAAACAAAAGACTTGTAGCCAAAGAAGAAAAACAAGCTGTCCTTTATCTTGTCCATTTAGATTTACATCAGGAAATTCATTGAGTCAAAGAAAACTTAGCAGTGTCCGTGCTGTAACCAGCTCAACAGCCATGGATGCCAAAGTCACCCCGGCAGCAAGCAGGGCCGTCGTATCTCAGGCCCTTTCCTGCTCTAGATTGTTCTGGAACGATGTATGGTAGTATACAAAATAATATCTCTGTATCCGTGATGGTCTACTGTTTATCACACGGTAGAAAGATTGCCAATTTTCCAATTTAAAAAGATAACTTTTAAAATCATTTTTACAATAATAAAATATGGGTTCCCAGAAACCTGAGTTTTTTACAGTCACATCAATATCGCCTTACATTTTGGTTATAAGTGTAAGAAAAAAATCCTTTAAAAGTTTTATATCATGCTTATTAATTTTGATAGGTAATTTTACATTTCCTGATTCCCGCTAACCAGGCATATAGGTGTAACAACAATATATTTTTGCATCTAAAAATATTTAAGAAAGAGTAGAATGAGGCAGTTTTTTTATATTGCTGATAAATTTGTGTTCATAATTGGGCTGATGAATTACTACTTCTAGAAATTCACTTTGTTGGCCATATGATGATTCTTGAAATATTTATGTAGCTTTTGCTAATGTATTTGTGTTTAAATTTTTTATATTCATAAACATAAGTATCTTTGTTTATTTACACAAGTAAATAAGTCTATGTGAATCTAGATTGTATATATAAAAAGGCCTCTTTAAATTGTTTTTTGTATTTCAAATATTAAAAGTGTACAGTAAAACAAGCAGCTTTACTACAAATGTCAGATCCAAGGAGACTAAGTGTCATCAGCAATGGCCCCACTGAGAGTGTCACTCCCAAAGTCATTTTGCCACACGTGCCACCAGATGAGGGGAAAAATCAAACACTGTATCCAACTATGGTGTACCACGTGATGCCATCAAAATGCAAAAGACACAGTTTTTCCTATCATAATGAAAAAATTATAAGTGCTTGGAGGAAAAATTGAATTATCATTTCTTTGAGAGCCGACTTTATACATTTCAAGGGTGGCATTTTGGTTTGGGGTTATAGGCAGAAAAATAAATGAAAAAAATGATTATTGGTCCCTGAATATAATCTTAAACTCCCCATCCTTCCTGACATTTAAGGATAGCACTCCTCCTGTCCACTGTCATGTCCATGAACCACATGCCCATCCCCCACCCTCTACCATGAGGAATAAAAGGGCTGAGAAGTAAACAGCTAATACTGCCAGCTGAGTGCCAGTGATTTAAAATTTTTAGTTTGTGTATTTTTCATTTAAAAGGAAACTTTATGGTGTTGAAGTTCTAATTCACTTACAATAGAAAAAGTCAGGAGAGTGGAACCTTTCTGACCACTTCATTTGCCCTAAAGCTCAAAAGTGCTAAATTACCTCCCTAAAGTCAAGTCTGTAAGTCAAAAAGCAAGGATTCAAACACTGTATCCAGCTCTGGTATCACAGAGCCCACATTTGTTCCACTCTGTTGACATGTGCCCTCAGATAGAACTCTTCACAGTCAGAGAGCAAGAATGGGAGTGCATATGGACTTCTGTACTCTTTCTCCAACTGGAATACAATAGCCCAGCCATGGCATATAGTAATACTGTAATGGCTAACTTCTATTCAGCACCAAGGGTGTGTCTGGCCCATTAATCTATGAGATAAGAAATGTCCCCCATTTTAAAGATGATAAAACTGAGACGCAGAGAGCTAACAAGTAGAGGAGCTAAGTTGCAACCCCAGGCAATCTACTAGTAAGTCTCTGAGTCCCATACTCTTGAACACAATGAATAGGAATTTGATGCACAATGTCACGGAAGCAATTGGCTTACCGTATTTGCCCCTGATGACTGAGCGGAGAGCTGGGATCTGAGAGCAGGAGCTGTGCAGCAAGCGAGGACAAAGGGTCATGACACTGCAGAGAGTGGGTGCCGGCGGTCAGGAGAGTGGAACACTTCATTTGCCCTGGGATATAGAACCAGGAACTTGTCTCTGCATGGCAATCCTGTGAATTAAGATAGGAAGCATGGATGTGCCATCAGTTTTGTCCAAACTGCTATATATGTTCAATTATGAGTATATTACAAAACTGATCTGTCACTGTTTGGCTCTTCCCTCAGTTAACTAAGAACACAATCTCATGCAATTTGAATATCAGAAATTCCCCCAAATTCTTCCTTTTGATCCAAAATTATATTATGTCTAGCTACTTAACGTATATTTTTCCATTATGGTCAGAAGTATAGGGAACATACTTCCTTTGCTTTGAAAATACCTACTGGCGAAACATCCATGGAAAGGGTGAACAGCCAGACACTGTCCTCCTTAAAATAAATCTTCATGAGGTTAAGGCAAGTTAAAGGTACTCAGATTTGTTTTTTAAACATAAAAAATCCAAGTGCCCCCCTTTTAGACTTTCTCCATAAATCCTTCTCTGATTTTATAATTACTTTCCTATCTTTAATATGGACTTCAGATTTTTCAGGTACCTGTACTATGTAGTTCCCACACTTAGTTCATCTTAGCAGAATAATATCATACTTTCCTGATTATAGAGAACATGGAACCGCAAAACTTTCTATTTTAAATTTTACATAATTTAATGTTAAAGATGCAGTTTCAGAAGTATGTATTAATTTATTTCATTCAGAATTAATATAAATATGTAATACATCAAACATCAAACATAGTTGCTTAAGTTGGATATCTGAGGCATAGCAAATGTTTAATTTCTAAGTGTTGATTTGTAACTAATGATATTTTGGTATTTAATGTAAGATAATTTTAGTATAAAAATGAACGTTTAGGTTGATCATTTTTTTAGTCCTTTAGTGTTGCTAGAACTCTGCATTTGATCATTTTGTAAATTTGTGACTAATGAAAATACCAGAGAGTCAAAGAACTTGATTTTGCTATTTTGGTAAATTACAAGTTTAATTGACATATAAATCATGTAAATACAAACTCTACTCAGAAAATAATTTTAAAAGTACCATAATTTTTATTTGTCCTTGAAGTTCCAGCAATCTATTGCATAACTTCTCAAGAGAAGTCACATAGAGGAAACCTCATATTTTCTTAAATTTATTAGTGCTTCTTGGTGGTCTAAACTGTTAGAGGTTTTTTTTTTTCTTTTCTTCAAGGTTTCCTTTTCAAAGCAATAATCTTACTTAATTGATTAATGTTTGTTCTCATATAAGTCAATTTGAGTTCTTCTTTAGAGTAACAATAGGAAATACGCAATAACAAAGAGCAGTGAAACACGACTAGGAAACTCAAGTCTACCAGTGTTGTATTTCTGTATAATGATGTGAAGATAATGCTTTTAGCTGCATGACCACCATATTAGCTACACATCATAAAAAACAAACTTTATAAAAGCAAGAGGTCAGATTCATTAAAAACAATTTTGTTCCCTTTGCTATAGTTAAGGGTTTATCTTTAATATTGTAATCTTTCTTTCATTGAAGGGACCCGAGTGTTCCATTTTCTGATAGGAGAAAAAAATATTTTTCAAACTACAAAGGTATAAATCAGGTGAAACTGTCAAGGAAATGCTTTATGTTTGGGGGTTTGAGGCATAAAACAAAATGGTCAGACTTTATACCTCAGAGATTTTAGCTATCAAGATGGTAAATGAAATCATATGAGTTCATTTTATTTTATTAATTTTAATATAAAAATTTAATATTACAAATAATTACATTAAAATTTTGCTTTTATTCTTCTATAAGTCAATAGTTCTTGAGTTCAAAAGGCTTTTATTCATAAATTGGGACAATTATTTTTCTTTATTATAGATTCAATCATCCTAAGAAAGGTACTTCCAAGCTGTAAGACAATCGAAGGACAACTTCTTCTTCTTACCCATCAAGTAAAATCAATTTGGGGGTTTGAAGAAGTTAATGCATTTTCTAAATTGTCTTCCTTGTTCCAAAGGAATTATTTGCTTTTCAAAAAGATATGCCCCATATTTGTCAATATAGTAGTTTTTAGAAATAGTCATACTTTAAGAATGATCCTAAGAAGGAAATCCTTAAGAGAGTGAGAAAAAGAAAAATTGAAATTCCCCAAACATAAACCAATATTTTCTTTATTCTGCAGCATTATCTAATTTGGGGGATATGTTTATTTTTTAATGGATGTACATATTTTAACATACTCTTTGAGCAATCTTGTATTCTTTATTAGTTTTTAATTGGATATCCAAAGCTGAATCTGGATTCACTATCTTACTTATAAATATGTGAAAATATTTCTCTGAGATAATTTTCACAACTTTGCCAATATTAAGAATGCATATATAAATCTTGGAAGTGCATTTTTGTATAGAGTTTGTTTTTGGTGGGGAGAAATATATTGCGATTTGCCAATATTATTAGAGAACACACAAATGTTGGGGTTGATTTTGTTTCCACTATCCCCTTTCTTTGTTTATAAAGACATTACTTTATGTTTAGAGTATATAATCTCCATATTTTTTAACTGAAAAAAAGTAATATTCCTACAGTGGCCAGGTATGTATCTTTCAACTCTAAAATAAAAATTCAGATTACCTCAAGTCTTGCAAATCATTTATTAATAAGCCACTGGTAACATATACCCTCTAAATCTCCCAAAGAGATAGAGGCAGATCTTTATCAAAACTATGTGGTGAGGCTGATGCTAAAAATAAGTATAAATGTGCCTTTCCATGCCTGCAATTTTCTGAAGTCCAAAAGTTCTTTGGGTGGTGGGCAGCAAGATAATAATACTTCTACATAATTTAAATGCATTCCTCATCGGATTAAAATGTAGGGCTACATGTTCTCTCCCTCCAAATCACATTCCCATCCAAAATCTTATTAGATGGATCAATTGAATTTAAGGATGGCTCTTACATCTCTGTTGTAATAACTGTATCTTCAATTCAAATATCACATTGAAATTTACACAGCGACTTTAATGTCATTGCCTCCTGTAATTATCTGTGTGAACTTCTGGGAGGGAAGAAACTATCTTACTGAGGAGTTTTCACTTGCCTCTCTCCCCCATCAAACAACCAGGTGAACTCCTTGACAGGGTTGCTGAGTGTTCTGCTCTATTTTTTGGTGATATGCTAGTTTTTCTGTATGTTTCATCTAAAAATCCAATAAGAGATACCTTTTCCTTCCTGTTTAATTAATGATCTATTTAATTCTTTAAATCCTGGGTTAATACAGAATAAGATTTGGGTGCTTCACGTGAAAAGCAACAGGTGTGACAAGCATGTTAAAAGAGGAGGAAAAAAGAAAAGAACAGAATAACCACAGAGGGAAAGCATCAAAGAGGATTGAAGGAGAATGGAAATTCTGCACTGGTGGCCACAGGCTTGCGAGAGCTAACTGTGCTTGGCTCTGCACACACCAGTCAGTAACATCAAGTCGTCCATCTGAAATTGGCCGTGGGGAGGGTATTTACATCACGGAAAAGCACACAAGTCAATTCTTTTCCAGATTGTCGGTGTATCAGCACATTGCCCTAAACCTAAATTAACATTTGTGTTAAAATAATAGATATAAGCTTCATGATATCTCACAAAAGTTAAAATAACTGAGGTGTAAGCTTCACTGTGTTTCCCTGTGGAGCTTTGGAAACCCACATGAGACTATATCAGTCCTGCCCCAGTCTGTGAACAATGGGCACTGATGGGGAAATACAATCCATTCTTTGTTAGTTCATTTCTTCGTTTAGGATATATTTGGTGGGGTGATGTTACAATGGTTTATAGTATTTGTCCTTCAATCTCAATCTCTGGCACTTCTGGTTGTGCATTTTGAGAAAGTTACTCAAATACTTTACCCAGAAAATAAAGGATAATATAAAATAGCATTAAACTCTAGAGTTGTTACAAAGTTTAAGAAGATAATGCTTGCCAATTACTTAGCATCCTCTCTGGCATATAGTAAGTGCTCAATACATGTTACCTTTTATGACATGGCTTCTAGTATAGATGAGATCCTTTGTAAGACACCAGAAATATCAAGATGAGGTCCCTGCCTTCAGGAAGCTTACAGTCTAGAGGAGAATTGATCTAGTTGTTAGTTTACACACCTGAGATTTTGCCATGTCTAACAATACAACTGCCCGATATTTTACCCTTTTACAATTCAGTCTAGAAATGTATACTTTTAAAAATCTGAGGTCTAAGAAGTATTCAACCTGTAGGTTGTAATAGATGAGGTTAGTGTAGTTACAGAGCTTTTCAAATTGTCATTTGTATTCATTTTTAATTCCCATAAATATTCTTGTAGTTTTTGCTAAACCTTTTATTTATTTTCATGTATACACAAGCGTAAGAGCTTTGCTTTCTCTCTGTGTTGCCAATTTTTCTATAAATTTTCCTTCTTCAAAAAAGTGTTCAGTGCTAGGATTTTGTTTCTGAGAAAAGTTTAGACTTTTTGTCATTTTATTATTTTGCTACTTTATTATTGCAAATAACTGTTTCACAGTTTAATTTTATTGAAGCATTTTATCTTTTGGAAAAGCTGTTTTAGAGAACTGAATTTTGGAAAACCACTAGTATTATTAATATTTCACACATATTGAGACAATAGTCCCTAGTGTTCAAGCCATTCCCTGATATCATATTGGATTCCTTGGGCAGCAGATAGTGAAGGCTCTAACACAGCTAACCACCACCTAGACAAGGTAAAAGATACACGGCAATCCATTAAGTAATATACCATACTGTATCAAATATCATAGTTCAAACAGGTAAAGAGCCTAGGGAAAAATACAGTTATGAAATTCAATTCCATTTGACAAAGATAAAGCTTATATAAAATAAATCATGTACATACATACATCAACTATTGTGACCATAATTATTTTAAAGTATATAACCGAGTGTGTATATACATCTTCCCCCATAGGCATGAGATGTCAAAAGAGCATTAGTGTAGGGAATAAGCAGCAGCTGGGAAGTTGGACATTCTAGAAAATAACTACTTCTCGAGTCTTCCCTCTGTGTAGGTTGTAACTTAAACGCAGGGTGACAGATTTATTTTGTTTATGTTTGAGAAGAGTGGGCAAGAGTCAGTGAAGAAAGTTAGTGTGGCTTTCAGGTAGTTGGTCTCCATCTAGAATATATTTCATTCTCCCACTTGCACTTTGCTAATCTGTGTTTGCATTTGCTACCTGTAGAAGATAGAATGTGTGATCCTAAACATACACTTGATACGGACTGATTGCTACCTACCAGAAATTTCATACCCCAAGAGATGCTTCCTAAAAACACTGACTTTCTGGGTATCTTCTAGCAGCTCTCCATTTGAAGAAGGCCATAATCTTTGTCAGGGGAGTGTGGTGGAGGTGAGCTTGGGTCCTGCCAGCAGTTGAGAATCGTATATACTTTCTCAGAGCACCTAGAGTGATGAGTAAAGACAATTAATCAGAAAGAGGCCTTGAAGAGATGAGCTGATCCTTAGCGTTTGGTTATCAGGAAACCAGAGAATAACTGGAATAAGTGAAAGACTTATCTGAAAGAAAAGCCACATTACCAGATATCAGGCTATATTACCAAGCCACGGTTCTCAAAACTGCCTGGTACTGGCACAGAACAGACATATAGACCAATGGAACAGAACAGAGAACCCAGAAATCGACCCAAGCTATTATGCTCAATTAATATTTGACAAAGGAGGCAAGAGCATACAATGGAGTCAAGACAGTCTCTTCAATAAATGGTGCTGGGAAATTTGGTCAGATACATGCAAAAAAAAATGGAACTAGATCACCAACTTACACCATACACAAAAACAAACTCAAAATGGCTAAAGGACTTAAATATAAGATGGGAAACCATAAAAATCCTACAAGACTCCAGAGGCAGCAAAATAGCATATATATGTCATAGCAATATCTTTATAGACACAGCTCCTAGGGCAATGGAGACTAAGGAGAAAATAAACAAATGGGACTACATCAAAATAAAAAGCTTCTACACAGCAAAAGAAACCATCAACAAAACAACAAGAAAGCCCACTGTATGAGAGAACATATTTGCCAATGCTATTTCAGATAAGGGTTTAATCTCCAACATTTACAGAGAACTGATACAACTTAACAAAAGGAAGATAAATGATCCAATCAAAAAATGGGCAAAGGATCTAAATAGACACTTTTCGAAAGAGAACATACAGAAGGTCCAGAGACATATGAAAACATGTCAAAGTCACTAATCATCTAAGAGGTGCAAATCAAAATAACAATGAGATACCATCTCACACCTGTCAGAATGGCTATCATCAACAAATCAACAAACGACAAGTGCTGGTGAGGATGTGGAGAAAAAGGAGCCCTTGTGCACTGCTGGTGGGAATGCAGACTGGTGCAGCCACTGTAGAGAACAGTATGGAGTTTCCTCAAAAAGTTAAAAATGGAACTCCCATTTGACCCAGTAATCCCACTTCTAGGACTATATCCCAAGAAACACCAATCAGAAAGGATATATGAACCCCTATGTTCATAGCAGCACAATTTACAATAGCTAAGATTTGGAAACAGCCTAAGTGCCCATCAGCAGATGAGTGGATTAGAAAACTATGGTACATCTACACAATGGAATACTATGCCGCTACAAAAAAGAAGGAACTTTTACCATTTGCAACAGCATGGATGGAAATGGAGAGCATTATGCTAAGTGAAATAAGCCAGTCGGAGAAAGATAAATATCACATGATCTAACTCATGTGTGGGATATAATGATCAACATAATTTGATGAACAAGAATGAATCCAGAGACAAATGGCGGGGGGTGTGGGGTGGCGTTAGAGAGCAACCAAAGGACTTGTATGCATGCATATTAGCATAACCAGTGGACACAGACACTGGGGCGGTGGGGGCTTGCCCGGGGTGGGAATGGCTGGGGCGGGGGTCAATTGGGGGAAAAGGAGACATATGTAAAACTTTAGACAATAAAAAACAAACAAATAAACAAATAATAAATAAATAATAAAAAAGAAAGAAAAGCCAAATCTGGAAAAATAGAGGAAATTTTAAAGAAAGGAAAATAATTTGTACTTCGAGCACCAACCACAAATGGGGTGCCCCAGCTACCCACATTTCTGCCCAGCTGACTACAAATTCAGGGTTTCCCATATTGGGCTCAGTAATTCACTAGAATAATAGAAAGTGTCTTACTTATTATTACTGATTTATTTTAAAGGCTAGGACTCAGGAACAGCCAAATGAAAACAACGCATGGGGGTGGGGGAGAAGAGCCTCCAAATCCTCTTCGGGTGTGCCACCCCCACCCCCACCCCGCACCTCAATGTGCTAAACAGCCCAGAGCTTCATACCCCATTGTTTGGGGTTTTTACGGAGGGATGATTGATTAAATTATTGGCCATTGGTGAGTGGGCTCAGTCTCCTGTGCTGCCCCTCCCGGCAGGTTGGGGGATTGAAAGTTCCAATCCTCCAATCACATTTCTTGGTTCCTCTGGCTACCAGCCCATCCTGAAGATTTCTAGGGACCCACCAAGAGTTACCTCATTATCATAAACTCCAGTAAAGCTGACAGGGGTTCGTTATGAGTAACAAAAACCGTCCCTTCACTCAGGAACTGGGGATCAAGAGCAAATATATTTTTTCATTCTATCACAGAAACAAATCATGCAATATCTCCCCAAGCTAAGTGGGGATCCTCAGGGGATTGACTCCTCTTCTGAGACCAAATTAGACTTGGAACCAGTGAAAAGCAACACTTCTCATCTTTTCCAGGAGTTGTGAAGAGATTAATACTCTACAGTGTTTCAAAACTTAGGAACAAAGCAAAATAATACCATTTCAGTGAGCTTAAAAATCTGCCAGTTAGTAGAACTAACATTGAACTTAACCTTCTTGATTAACACAGGAGCCTTGCTCTTGACAGAGTTCTTATATGAAAGTGTCACATGCCCATGTTAGCAGATGCTCCACGGCATCACTAATTCTGAAAAGTGGGAGCGAAGAGGAGGTCAGAGGCATGAGATGTGCCATGTGGTAAGGACTCAGTCCACTGTTGCTGGCTTTGAAGAGGGAGTACAGAGGACACACAAAAGAATGCCGCTGGCTTCTAAACACTGGAAAAGGAAATGGATTATCCCCTAGAGCAGCGGTTCTCAACCTTTCTAATGCCGGGACCCTTTAATACAGTTCCTCATGTTATGGTGACCCCCAACCATAAAATTATTTTCGTTGCTACTTCATAACTGTAATTTTGCTACTGTTAATGAGTCGTAATGTAAATATCTGTGTTTTCCGATGGTCTTAGGCTCTACAGTTGAGAACCGCTAGCAGGGTCACCTAAGACCATCGGAAAACACAGATATTTATATTACGATTCATTAACAGTAGCAAAATTACAGTTATGAAGTAGCAACGAAAATAATTTTATGGTTGGGGGTCACCACATGAGGAACTGTATTAAAGGGTCGCGGCATTAGGAAGGTTGAGAACCACTGCCCTAGAGCCTTCAGAAAGGAACACAGCCCTGCCCACACATTTATGGTAGCCAGAATGAGACCCAAGTTGAATTCCAACCTACTAAGTGTGTGGTGGTTTTTTTTTACAGCAGCAATAGAAAAACGAATACAACCTGGTATTGTGTTTGAACTAACAATTCTAAAACAAACCTATTTCACATTTTTTGAACAGCAAAAAGTTCCTGCCTCAGAGAAGCCAAGGTTTGCACAAAGAGGGCCCGTGTAGTCTGCAAGTCCTCGTGTCCCTTTCCTGAGGTGTGCCAGCAAACCGTAGACATGGGAGTGGCCAGCAATAAAGGGAATGTGATGACTTGCTTACAATACAGTATATGTTTCATAGAGAATTAAAGTTTCCGCCACTCTGTTCTTACAGCAATTCTTAGAAGCTCCTTCGTTATTAAGAGGACAACAATTCTACTGGAGGTCTTCATCCATACCTGCGCACCTGTGTCATGTACATAAAATAAATTAGAAGATGGTCTTACTTTTTGCAGAAACTGCCTAATTCTTCATGTAATTTAGCTTTCGTACAGCCAAGCTTTTTTCTTTTTCTTACCAAGTTTTGAGTGCAGAAACCTCAGGTGTTAATATACTAATCAGCCTTTGTGTCAAAGTTACCCAGATTCTTTATTTATTCTCTTTAATACTTGTCTTTGGGTCATGCACATTTCTCATAGTGTAGCATTGCTTAGCCTCCCCCCAAAATCAGCATCATAAGAAAGTATGGTGGGAATAAAACAACTGAGAATGGTACTTTGTTATCTGCTTCCATGTATAAGCTCCTTAAGGGCAGGGGTTGGTGTTTTTTTTTCTAATAACAGAGTTTTTTTAAAATTGATTTTAGAGAGAAGAAGGGAGAGGGAGGAAGGAGAGAGAGAGAGAGAGAGAGAGAGAGAGAGAGAGAGAGAGAGAGAGAGAGAGAGAAACATCGATGAGACAGAAACATTGATTAGTTGCTTCTCATATGCACCCCAACTGAGGACAGAACCTCCTGCAACCTGGCATGTGCCCTGACTGGGAATTGAACTGGTGGCCTTTTAGTGCACTGTATGACGTTCAACCAACTGAGCCACATAGGCCAGGGCCAGGGGTTGGTTTTTATTGATTGTCTTAGCCCTAGCACCAAGCACAATGCCTAACACATAGTAAGGTATTCAATAAATATTTGTTGAACGAATGTCAAATACAAACTTTTTTTGGACAAGGCAGTAACAAGGAATATCTTGAACTTAGCACTGCATTGTTTACTTTAATGGATGTTTCATTTTTTTTTCTCAATGCCATAGCGCTGTTTTGTAGACTACTGAACTTGAAGCCAGTCACTTGCCAAAAGATCACTAAGAAAAACTATGCAAAAATGGGAAATGCTGCTTCCGGTTCAGTGCTGCCCAACCCTGTTTCCTAAAATATACATTCCTTGAAAGAGATTAAGGCAAATTTTTAAAGAGGCCAGCAATCAGGAAAAATTAACTTGACCCCTGCTGAAAGTATGAAGGGAATGTTTTCTTCAAAATAATATCACAGCCCTGCCAGCATGACTCAGTGGTTGAGCATTAACCTATGAACCAGGAAGTCACAGTTTTAGTCCCCGGTTTGATGCCTGGATTGCGGGCTCCATCCCCCGTGCAGGGTGTGCAGGAGGCAGCCAATCAATGACTCTCTCATCATTGATGTTTCTATCTCTCTCTCCCTCTCCCTTCCTCTCTGAAATCACTAAAAATATATTTTAAAAATATATAATGTCACAGTGAAAGACCGTGCTCCACAATTCCTCTTAAAAAGAAAAAAATATTTTCTGGTATAATCACTTTGTGAATACTTCCCTTTTTCAAATGCTACATACTTTGTTTTCTTCAGAGACCAGGAATATTCTCAGCCAATTGGTTAGAACTTTGACCTGTCCACCAGGATAGAGTATCCTCAAACTATAAGACTAGATCTGATCTTGTATTTATACCAAAGTCACCAATACTCTTTGGAGGGTTTTGCCTCTCTTCTGTTGACCCTGTGAAATTTCTCCTGAGAGCTGAATGGTAATTGGAATGGCAGTTTACTTATTAAGGCACCCCTCTCACCCTTAGGGACTCTTAATAAGTAAACTGCCATTCCAATGGTTATGATTTACTCTGAAACATGTGTTAAATCTCAGAGTTCCACAGTGCATAGGGACATTATTTTCAAATCATTCAAACACCTGATTTTGAGGAGTCACTTGTGTTTGGTGTGGGGCTGTCTAGAAGTAGATGCGGTATTGGGAGGGCCAAGCAGAGGGGAACCAGGGTCTCATGGTAGCTTTGGATACTCCGGTGAGGCAACCCTAATGTGTTTGTAAATTACTTGCTGCCTGCTTGTGATAGGTGACACTGGGGATTTGCATAAATCTCTTTTCCCATCAGTCTTCCCACAGTACATGAATTCTACATTCCTAATTCCTGAAAAGCAACCAGCAGTTTTAAACCATGTTGCTATCCAACTCCAATTGTATTTCAGATGATTTGATTAGAGACTACAAAAGAACTACTTTCAACAAAAGCTTCTTAGAGTGGAACACAAACAGTTGTGAAGTGGGCATGCAGCCCTCTCTCTGCACTCACAGCTTCAGAGGGAAATCTGTACAGAAGAGGAAGTAGCCACACACTGAATCCCACCCCCAGGCCTCCTTATGCATCTGCCAAGGAGGTTTAAATGTGCAGTGACTTTCCTATAACCGAATCTTAGTTACACATCCCAGCTTTCAAAGTCTCATAAGAAAGGGCAGAGATATTTGTTTAACGAAGATGTAAACAGAAAAACAGCAACATCAACTCCATATTAAAATCATCTTAACAAGATAGTCCCTACAATAGAGGCTCACACATAAAATCATAGTCATTAGATCCCTACCCTTCAGTGAGATTGTTCTTTTAATTTAAATTAATATGAAGCATATTGTGATATGCAAATGAGGAGAGTGACTTTTTTGACATTTGAACGACGATTTGGTAGTTCTGGGATATTTGCATCGACTTTCTTATTTATACCATCTTAAAGTGTGGATGTTTCCACTTTGGATGGCACATATCTGAGAGCATTTTTTTTTCTCTATTCCAGGAAATCAATCAACAATGTTTACTAAAACTGTGCTTTTATGCCTAAAAGTTAAAATACTCAAATCCATGTAGAATACAAACTACGTAGTCTTATGCTTTGCAAGGAGCACATGCTATTCTAGAGACAAAAAAAAGCACTCGAGTGCCTCCACTATCCCCTTGTGAAGTCATTGCAGTGGTAGAGGTGTTTTTCCCTCCTTGACCACTTACTTCTAAGGAGCAACGTGTAGCTTTCTGCCCTAGGACGAGCTTTTAAGGAAATGGTGCGGAGAAGGTGATGCACTAGCAGCTGTCCATGTGTGTAGTCACTGTCCTCACCTCTGTGGATGACTCAGCAGACTCCGGAGCAGACGCTTGCTGCCGTACTAGAATAGGGACTTGAGTCTCTGATCTAGTTAATTTTAGATACTTTGATTTCATTATAGAAATTCCTAGACTACTTGTGGGATAAAACAAATGTTAAGACCATATTGAGTTTCAAGCTGAATTAGCAGAAAAGATAAAATGCCTTTCTATTTAAGAACATGATGATGTTTTAATTGTTACAGCATTTGGCATGCCTAATGTACACAGTCCTTGACATTCATATAATAACAAAAGAAAGTTGTTTGGGATTTTTATTTCCTAGTGTCCCCTTTCCCCTCTCGTATTTCTCCCGCCCCCGCCCCAGCCCTGGCTTTCCGCTCTCCTCCCGTTTCCCCATCCTTCTATGAAGAAAAACTCTGAGCGTGGAGGGGATGCATGTGAAAATACCTCGTTCTACGTAGAGAGACCAAGGCTGCTTATTACCTAGCGATGATGAGCAGACCACCAGCGTTGTGACAACCAATGCAGATGCCTCCGGGGTAAAACAAAGGTTTACATATTACACAAGCAATTTAACTGTTTTCTAAACATATTGCCAAGACAGTGGGAGTTGGCAGCCCACACTGTGTTTTAGGTTTTGGAGACTTGGATTAGAAGTGACTGCTGATTATGAACCTTTTTATTTGTCTTCCGTGGACGACAAGCAACATGGTAACCCAGCAGAGAATTCTTCCCAGCACTTAACCTTGTCTTCCTAGCTTCCCAAGATCACAGGCACAAATCACTCGACAAAAGTAATGCGAGGGTCTTGTGCATAGATAACCACGCGAGACAACTGGCTTGTGCTAACCCTTAAAGAGTTCCGCAAAGTGAAATGTTTTATAATCCCTTTTTGTGCAGTAGGCAAGGAAGAAAAGAAAAGAGTTTGGGCAAAGATTATCCAAAAGAAAGAAAGAGACTCTTTCGGGGGTTCCAGCTGAAACACAATAAAGAACATAATTAACTTTGCGATTCTTTGTGTTTTTCATTTGACTGCAGGGAGGAGATGAAAGAGGACTGCTAAGCCTTGCATTCCACCCCAATTACAAGAAAAACGGAAAGCTGTATGTGTCTTACACCACCAACCAAGAACGCTGGGCTATGGGGCCGCATGACCACATTCTTCGAGTTGTGGAATACACGGTGTCCAGGTATCGCTGAAATGCACGGAGGCATACATATTTTTCCATCTTATTTTCTCTGTATCTCTTCATCCTTCTTTGTTTAGAAGTTACAAATAGATAGCCATACAGTGGCAATAATTAAACCCACAATCTCCATCTTGCTTAAACCCCCATGCGTGTCTTTAAGGAAAACTGGAGAAAAAAAAAAAAACAACAACAAAACGATAGCTTGGGCACTTTTCCTCAATTACCTTGCAATCTAAATGCTACTTCTGAACCTTGGAAAATAACGTAATTTTTTGGTGGTTTTTATTAGCCCCATTTCAAGTATGTGTTTCCTTATTTACAGGCCAGGTGTTTGCTTCCCTAGGTGTGTACTCGTTACTTTCCAGTGGCTTCGCCTTCCAGCTCTCACAGTCGTGGTCTTGTTTCTGCCCCACAATGTAGGAAAAACCCCCATCAGGTTGACCTGAGGACCGCCAGGGTCTTTCTCGAAGTTGCAGAGCTGCACAGGAAGCACCTGGGGGGACAGCTGCTCTTCGGCCCCCACGGCTTGCTGTACATCATTCTTGGGGATGGGATGATCACGCTGGATGATATGGAAGAAATGGACGGGTTAAGGTAAAAATAAATAAATAAATAAATAAATAAATAAATAAATAAATAAATAAAAAAGGCAGGTTCCCACTTGATGTGAAAGTGCCAGGAGAAAGGCTCGGGCCCAGGGAGTGAAAAGCAGTCTGTGAGTTGTATCCCCCGGGTTAAACGTTTAACTAGGTTTGCATGCCTGCATTGGGGATGTGAAGAGGCATTCAGTGGCATGTGGATGTGACATTTCTGAAAGTCGCTGCACTTTGATGACCTAACACAACTTAAGGCTCTGTTGACATCCTTACCCGAGCCAGTATTTAGCATTCTCTTCTATCAATGCACGAAGCAGAGTGAGAAGGCAGAGAGCTAATATCGCTCGCAGCCCTGAGATGCAAACAGCACCTCCTCTCTGCGTGTTCACACTGCTGCCACCACTCCGCAGAATGGACATACTCCATCGAGTTTCTTGCAGAACACAAGATAGATGGGTCAGCAAGAACATAAGAGGACAGACGCAAACAGCAGCCCCCGCCTGAGGGTGCAGTCTGTGGCCTCTTGTCTGAAAGCAGACCGCCCCTCGCTTTATTTCCAGCTGTACGGAATTGGGAACTGGAATGATTTGGTCTCAGACAGGGGCATGATCTGTAGAGCAACCTCCCTGCATTTGGTTTTGGTGAAACATGTCATAAAAACGAAAGCACTCATGTCGTCCTCCTACTTCCCAGTGACTTCACAGGTTCTGTCCTCCGGCTGGACGTGGACACAGACATGTGCAACGTGCCTTATTCCATCCCCAGGAGCAACCCGCACTTCAACAGCACCAACCAGCCCCCCGAAGTGTTTGCCCACGGCCTCCACGATCCAGGCAGGTGAGAGCACCCGCCGGTGGCTGGCCTGCGTGAACGCCAGGCTGGGACTCGGGAACTGGGAAAAGACAGACAGACAGATGGGTCCAGACCCAGAGCAGCAGGAGTGGTGCTCAGGGCTGTGCCGCTGAAATCACACAGGCTCACTCTCCGAGCCAGTAGTTAGCACTCTCCTCTATTAATGCACGGAGCAGATTTAGGAGGCAGATTAGACATGAAAAAGGACAATTTCATGCAGAAAAATCGCCTTCACGTTTTGGAGGGCTATTATTAGAGAAGCACGGTGGGCCAGTGTCATGATTCAAACTCCACCTGAATCATCAGAGAGATAATAAACCTTTTGTCTCCTTAAATCCGTCTAAACGATGCTTTCCTTACATATTAAATGGGGGTGGTAAGCGCTACCTTGCAAGGATGCTACAATGATTAAAAGCATGCAGCTACAAGTAAGTCATGAAACAGGGTCTGACACACCTGGTAGATGTTAAATAAATTATAGTTCTTATTTTCATAGCTTCACTTAATACAGTACCAACTTATAAGGAATTGACTAAACATTAGCATTCTTTTCCTTGAAAAAAATTACAAATACTAAAGGAATGCTAAATGAAATACTGACCACTTACTAGAATGAACCCTAAAGAAAGGAACCCTAAGAAGAATGTAGAGTGAGAAGCTTGGGGCACACTTTTAAAAAGCTATGAAGTCTCCTAAAGTAATTCTGTGATGAAAGCTTCACCCAATCCGTGATCTGCTGGTCATACCAAGGGCTATCGGGCCACGTTGACTCCTTTATTGGCTAAAGTATTATTGCTATTTAATGTTTATTGAGTGTTCACTGTGTGCAAGGTGAGCAGTTTTCGAACTTTTTAGTTTTATAATCCCTCATGCCCTTCATCTCCCCTCCATCAAAGTCCACGTCTACAGTTCATTTCCTTTTTGGCATCTCAGCAGATCTTAAAATCTGGGCGACAGGGAATACTTAAGGTGGGTTCAGGATGTGGAGGAAACTGTCACATTCCATTCCTGTAGCTCAGCTCTCGCAGATACCACCGCAGAGCAGCACTTTGAAGTCCAGCAGCCTGAGTCACCGCAGTCCCGCCGGCGCTTTCGTGCAACCTTCCCGGGGGTCCTGGACCCTCAGTGTAAAAACACAGTGGGAGGCACTTTACAGGCCTGACGTAGGGCAGGACGCCTGTGCTGTGGAGCCCCCACCCCCCACGGCAGAGGGCTGGAGACACACTCATGCCTCCCTCCAAGGTTATGTTGGAACATTTAATAAAGCAGAAAGGAAACTAAATAATTATTATTGGCTAGGCATTAAGCTGACTTTTACGAAGCACCTGGGTGCAGAATACTGAGCTAAGTATCTTATGCTCCTTATCTCCTTATGCCTCTCAGGGGTGCTCCGAGGTAGCTGGCATCAAGCCCCTCTCCCCCTTTTTTGAAGACTTTAAACTTTTTTTTTTGAGCAGTTTTACTAGTAAGTTCACAACAAAATTGATTGGAATGTAGAGAGATCTCCCATATACCCCTGCTGCTACACATGCAGAGCCTCCCCCGCCATTGCTGACCCCACCAGAGTGATCCATTGGTGACAGCGGAGGAGCCTGCATCGACTCATCATAATCACTCCAAGTCCACAGTTTACATTAGGGTTCACTCGGTGTCGCCCCTTGTATGGGTTTGGACAAATGTATAACAACATGTATCTTCCTTTACAGTATCAGACAGAGAAGCTTCACTCTCAGCCTCTTTTTTTACATAAGAAACTAAAGGTTCGAAGGGTCAAGTGGTTCTCAGTGGACCTAGTATTCAGCCAGAGTAAAAGCCTCATGGCCCCCAGCAACGAAACCATTGGGAGACCTGGCCTTTTCTTCCAGATTTGCTCTTTCTTACCAGAAACAGGGCAAACCTTTTTGTTGTTATGTTATAGTTTCATCTGAAAAAGAAAAGCAATATAGGAAAATTTTCTCACCCTGTGTGGATTTAGTTCCACCTTCAGTCACAGCATGTGGATGTCATGATCCCTGCCAGGCATTGTATTCTGTGAGTCCTTGAATTAAAGAGGACAACTAAGAGACTGTTGCCACAGAACAGCTAACCCATCTCTGGCAGGTCAGGCTTATAGTTTCCCTAATATGGATGGGAGCATTTGGAGGCAACAGTTTTTGTTTTGCTGTTGTTCAAATAATTGCAACATGTTGCCCAAGACCCAGAACCTACTCTCAGATTGTTTTATTTATTAATTTATTAATTTCCCAAAGGGTTTTGTTTTTAAGTCATTAATGTGTATACCTATATATTTTTGCCTAAAACAGTGATTTTTAGAGGATGATTTGGCAATGTCTAGAAACATTTTGGGTTTTCACAACTTGGGAGGAAGGGATCATGCTACTGACATGTAGCAGGTAGAGGCCAGAGATGCTGCTAAAGGTCCTACAATACTCAGGACAGCACCCCGCCCACCACCACCACCATTACCACCACCCACCAAAGTGTCAATAATGACAAAGTTTGGGAAACCTAAAAACAATGCAACACCATCTTCCACATTTGTAGGAACTTCAAAATTATAGTATTCAACTTTATTCTTCCCTCAACCCAAACTCCTCATGCCTAATTCCTCATTGACTTAACCATTGAACAAATATCCCCAGGTTGGAACTAGGTAATACAGAGATGAAGGTGGAAGTGGCTCCTGTCCTCCTGGAGTTTATAGTCAGTGACTTAAGTCACAGAAAAATTCTGGCCCAGAACATGAAGACTACAGTCCACTAAAAGACCTCAATGGTTGTGGGACCAGTTTTATTGTGTTCCCTAAATTGGAGTGCACACTTTCCTTTGTTAGAGCAGCCCGAGTTTTAGAATGTAGGGGTTCCATGGAAGACACACAAAACTAATACAACAACTAATTTTACATTGTGTGTCGCCAAAGTGGGCTGTTGCTGATTCTTATACTTTACCAGTTTATTGTACATGTGATATCCTATCTAATAAAAGAGTAATATGCAAATTGACTGTCACTCCAAGCCACAAGATGGCCACCCCCATGTGGTCAAAGATGGCTGCCCCCATGTGGACACAAGATGGCCACCACAAGATGGCCTATAGGGGAGGGCAGTTGTGGGCTGTTAGGGGTGACCAGGCCAGCAGAGGAGGGCAGTTGGGGTGACCAGGCCTGCAGGGGAGGGCAGTTGGGGGGGACCAGGCCTGCAGGGGAGGGCAGTTGGAGGGGGTGCCCAGGCCTGCAGGGGAGGGCAGTTAGGGGCAATCAGGCAGAGGCAGGCGAGCAGTTGGGAGCCAGCAGTCCTGGATTGTGAGAGGGATGTCCAACCACCCGTTGGACATCCCTCAAGGGGCCCCAGATTGGAGAGGGTGCAGGCTGGGCTGAGGAACACCCCCCTGCCCCTGTGCACAAATTTCATGCACTGGGCCTCTAGTTCCTTAATAACAGACTAGCAAGTGTTTGAAGTCAGTGTGCACATTCACAGTGTAGGGAGATACCCAGAGAAATTAAAAACTCTTCTCTAGAGATCATTAAGCTTCAGCAGATACACAAACACATCAGGATGTTTCCTTCAGCCTCTTCTAGTGGATCCAAACCAAATAGTCCAAAAGGTCTGCCAGCCCACAAATACCTCTGTGTCAGAACTCTCCAGTCTGAGCTTGGAAGACACAGGTAGGAATTCATGGGTGTCCCCTTTTGTTACACAGATGTGCCGTGGATCGACATCCCACTGACATCAACATCAATTTAACAATACTGTGTTCAGACTCCAATGGAAAGAACAGGTCATCAGCCAGAATCTTACAGATAATAAAGGGGAAAGATTATGGTGAGTACAACATCATTTGTTGGTTTTGGTTTGGTTTGGTTTTATCTTATTTTAGTATATTAATTGAAGAGAAAAGGATTTCTGCAGAATGAGCACTGGGAAAGCATGAAAACACTGGCCTAACAGTGGTGAAGGAGTAAATTGCTCACTTTTTAAAGGTCCAGGAACTCTTATAAGCCCCCAGGGTTCCATTGGGGTAATTACCTTTCCCACAGATTAAATGGTGCTCGGTAAATCCAAAAAATGTAATGGACCTTCAAAAGTTAGCAGTTTATATTTTGCTCATCTGAGAATCAAGATGAATAACTTCTATTTATGTAATATACAAGGGGAACTTGTCTTAACATCTTATATACAGAGCAAAAAACAAGTGTTAAGTGTAAGGAATTTTTCAATAACCAGCATGCTAGTCTTAGCAATTAGGAAAATTATAAGTGTTTCAAATAAGAATGCAATTTTTTAAATGTGTTTATTTTAGGGAAAACAAGGTAATAGCCTTGCAAAGACATGTCATGGAAATGGGATGTTTAGACATTATTTTTAATAACGTAACTACTAGAGTTATTTAGAGATACATATAAAATATAAAATTGTATAATATGAAGTCAAAGATACTTAACATCTTTCAATGTTTTAATATTTATTCCTTTTGGAGGAAGCAACATATCAAATATTATGATTTAAGAAACACAGTAGATTATTAAATTGATTGCTTCTTCTATTTACTCATTAAATACAGATATTTATTCAGTACCAAGAATGAAGCAGCTGTGTTAGTTCATGTGGTATTCAGTTATTTTACTTTATTTTTTTTCCAGGTATTCATGTATGTGTGTGTGTGTGCATCTTACAAAAGCCAAACCAAAGACTAATGTGGTTTGGAAAAAAAACCTAATGAGTCACTAGCTTGATGGAATTCCAGCTATATTTGTAGATTAAGCTAAATTCTACAAGCACATTATTTGGGGTTCAGCTGAAAATGGTTACAATATTGGCATCCCTACGTTTATGTATTAAAAACATATCCACTGAATCTTTTCCCAATGTATACATATATCAAATCACCACGATGTACACTTTAAATATCTTACAATTTATGACCTAGCCAGTTTGGTTCAGTGGAAAGAGCGTCGGCCTGCAAACTGAAGGGCCCCGGGTTCAATTCCAGTCAAGGGCATGTAACTCGATGCCCGGCCCTGGTCGGGACATGTGCGAAGGCAACCAATCGATGTCACATCTATGTTTCGATCTCTCTGTCTCTCTCCCTCCCACTCTCTCTGAAAATAAATGGAAAAATATCCTGAGGTGAGGATTAACAAAACAAAAATAAATAAATATCTTACAATTTTATTTGTCAATTATACCTCAATAAAACTGAAAACAACAACAACAAGTAACCACAGCCACAGTGCTTACTACATGCCAGCCCTGGTAGTAAGCACTTCATAAACTTTACTCATTTCATTCACAGAACAACCCTATGTGATAGGCACTAGGCCACATTGTACAGATGAGGAAAGTGAGACACAGAAAAATTAAATATCACACAACATAAAGTGGCAGGGCCTGGATTTGAACCCCAGAGTTCAGCAGCCTGACTCCAGAGTTTATGTCCTCAATCATTCAAATAGTCTACATCAAGGTGTTGGTGGTATAGTGGTGAGCATAGCTGCCTTCCAAATAGTCTACATCTCAGAGTACTGGTTATTTAAAATCTATCTTTTCTACGTCTTATAATATCATATTCATCATAATCACATGGGGAGGGGGGAGGACTTTAAAATTGCTGTCTTTCCACAAAAGTTTGTGTCTAAAATACTGCCTGCTGATAGTGACTTATTTATATTAAGCACATAATGTACTTAATGAGTAATAAGTAATTTTCAGATTGATTTGTAACTGACTTCAGATCTTTTCCACTGCAATTAGCATATGTGTATTCAAGTGTATAGTGACATGTATGAAAAGAGTGAGGTCATGTCCATACACATGATTCAAAAGGAATGACTGCGTTTGGCTTTGTTAACCACACAAGTCTATCAACAAAACTATTAAAATATTTTAAATGAAGATATTACTTGACTAAGTGACAATATTTGAAATGTGCAAATGTGGTTTTAAAGACCTTTTATGCACTATACTTTTATTTTCATTAAAGTGTGAACTTTCAAACAGCTTATATAATGTCTAGCTCCATTTACTAAATATATGCTGAAGCATTTCTACAAAAAATTCAATATTAAAAAATTCAGTATTATTTTTAAGTATTTTGGTTCTAAAGTAAGTAACTATGATTTCCAAAATATCCAGATTCTAATTGCATTACAAACTTTCTAAGTCTTGGCAGTTATAACAACAGCAAGCACGTCGGAGCATTCCCATTTCATTAAGCTGTATGTGGAAGCCCTTTAAATTTATACCAGTTAAGCAACAGGAGTAACTATTTTCACTAAATATCTATAGCAAGGCTCCACCTCGTGCATGATGGAACACACTTCAGGGTTCTAGTAAATGACTGGAATAATCGTGGCTGGGCCTCCATCACTTTTACTTTATGAAAATACGTTTCATCTGATCTAATGCTATGTACATTTCTTTCCAGAAAGTGAGCCATCACTTTTAGAATTCAAGCTATTTAGCAGTGGTCCTTTGGTTGGCGGGTTTGTTTACCGAGGCTGCCAGTCGGAAAGGCTGTATGGAAGCTACGTGTTTGGAGACCGTGATGGGTAGGCGTCCTGATCCCACAATTTGATATATTGAATGACATATACATTGATTAGGGGGCAGGCTGCCATAAAGTATTCAAGTGCGTGTCTCCCTTTGGGGGTCAGCTCTGGGACACACACAGATATTACTTATGTTTAGTCCCACTATTGTATGGTGGTTTGAAGAACTACCTAAGAGATGCTTTTTAAACAGACTTGATCAAGTTCATAAAATAATTTTCTTTGTGTACAACACCACAAACATTAAATCTTGGAATAATATAATAAAATGATTGTAGCAACAGGTTTAAAATAAATCATATCTTGATGTTGTATCTTCGTCAATTATAAAAAATAATAATAATTTTCTTTAGTGCAGAGAAGTCCTCAGGACTTTTGAGATTATGTAGGCTCTTCCCTTCATCCTTACCATAAATTTGCCATGATAATGAGTAATTTGAAAACTATGGTTTTATATGAGTTTATAAATATTTTAAAGATAATCTTGGAAGGCCGAGAATTTTTGCTTTTGCTTTTGATTTTCAGGACTTTGGGCAAGTTAATTAGTCTCAAGTGGTAGGAATACTCCAAAATTAAATTTTGGTCTAAAGTTAAGGTCACATTGTGGATAATTATAAGAAATTCTGTGATGAAACCCAAATTCAGAATCTTGTTTCCCAAGCCCCTGGCATTCAGGCACATGGCAGAGCTGATATGCTTGGTCACTACAGGACTAGAAAAGTGTACTGACCCCCTTATCTCCCCCTGCCCCTCTCTCTGATTGATAGCTCAGCATGGAGTCTAGTCCTGGAGAGGAAGTATCATTCTCTGGATGAAGGGGCGGGCTTTTCTCAGACTCAGGTACATTTAGTGCCCTGGGGGAACAAAATCCTAACTAAGCACTTTCTCCCCAGCTGGGAATTTCATAGCATTCACACACATTATGGGCTATAATATTGTTCCCTTTAGAAGCCAGGCCTATGGCACAACAATTATTTATTGAGTTTTATTTTAGACAAATGCTTGTGTGTTTTTTTAAGCAATGGTGTGTTTTTACTGTAGGTTTGTGGTATGTTTGTGTTGCAGGAATTTCTTAACTCTTCAGCAAAGCCCCGTGACCAAGCAATGGCAAGAAAAACCGCTCTGTCTCGGCAATGGCGGTTCCTGTCGAGGCTACTTCTCAGGTCACATACTGGGATTTGGAGAAGACGAATTAGGTACCGCACCAACTTTTCTGTTAAGTTCCCTTCTCATGCCTTTGCCTGGAGGTTTTGTTCCGCTCGGGAGAATAAACACCACCCTCTCATCCTCCTGGGTTGGAAATGTAACCTAGAGCAAAGATGACCTCCTGGAGAGATTTCAGAGGGTCCAGTTATTTGTTGGGTTCCTTCAATAACCTTTCTGTGGGGGGCCGTTACATCTTATTTCCACCCCAGAAATAAGAAAGTCACCAAAGCAGGAAAATGGGAGGCAGGAACAAAAGGAGAACTTTTGAGTCCCAAAGAAGAGGGAAATTTTAAATGTCTACTGATATTTTTGATGCATCTGAGTCATTTGTTTAGATTCTCTATCTGAAAGCCTTCCCATTTATCCATGCCTCTTGGAATAAATTAAATATTTGTTGCAATCCAAATTTCACTTATCCTCTATTTCCTAATTTTTATTTTGTGTCCACTGGGACGTAAAATTTGTGCAAAATAATCTGAGTTCATAGATCTGCTTTGCAACAGAATAGAAATTATCTTCTTGTTGATGATCTATGGAATAACATACAATTTATTTGTTGGTATCTATAATAAAAGCCTAAGCAACAGTTATGGTGGAACGACCAGAACGACCGGTCGCTATGATGTGCGCTGACCACCAGGGAGCAGATGCTCAATGCAGGAGCTGCCCCCTGGTGGTCATTGTGCTCCCACAGGGGGAGCGCCACTCAGCCAGAAGCCTGGCTCATGGCTGGTGAGCACAGTGGTGGTGGTGGGAGCCTCTCCCGCCTCCACGGCAGCACTAAGGAAGGAGCAGCAAGTCGAACGGTAAGCAGCAGTGAGCAAGCAGGCAGTAAGGAGTGAGGGGTCCCAGACTGTGAGAGGGATGTCCAACGGGGAGCGGGCCTAAACCGGCAGGGCAGACATCCCCAGAGGGGTCCCAGACTGCAAGAGGGTACAGGATGGGCTGAGGGGACCACCCTCCCCCCCCCCCCAGTGCATGAATTTCATGCACTGGGCCTCTAGTACTTTCATTATGTCTGCAAAAAGAAGTTAAAGTTAGAATGTGATCAAAAAGTGGAAATGCCACTAATTTTAAATTTTAGAGATAAATGTTACTTTCATAATACTTCCCTTTAAAGAAAAATGACAACTATGCCCCTTTAACATTAGAGATGAATTTCTCTGTGTTAAGAAAGAGTTGTGGTTCCCATCGAAATCAGAATATTTTCTCTAAAAGTACAGATTTGGTTTTCCTGCATCAAATGAAGGATTAGTCAGAAATCGTTCCACGCCATTTACTTACAGCAGGTTAACAAGGAACTCAGACAAGATTCCTCAAACACATAACACATATTTCAGAGCCACAGGAATATAATGATTCAAAGAAGAGAAATCCAATCTGTCCTTTTCTTGTTCCAGCATTGGAAGCATTTTACAATTAATTTTCCCTTAATATTCTCCTTCCCCACTTAGAGGACCCAGAAAGATACCCTTTTTCTCTTAAATTATCTGTAATGTAATTTACATTTCATTGGCCAACTCTTATTTGAAAATACAAATTAGGATTAACTTGCTTGTGCCAGAGTTAGAGATGAATATTTAGATGCTGTGACTGAATCATTTAGATTTCCCCAGACCTTGCTACAAATGATTCACTCTCAGTCATCCTATTAGCAGCAGCATCACTGGTTAAAATATCCAAGTGTCTGTCTACACTTAATACTGTTGGGAGCAGAACCAACAAATAAAACATACACAATCCTTCCTTCTCCAAAGCTATAATATCGTGTATATTTTATAATTAAAAATATACTTTCACTGAATATTGATTTAATGTGAAACTGGACTTAATTAAGAGCCATTTAAGGAAATGAGTAAGTTTTGAAATATTTGGGGGGAAAAAGTATTAAAAGTTTGTTTTTCCTATGTAGTTTTTTTAAATAATATTTGTTGATTTCAGAGAGGAAGGGAGAGGGAGATAGAAACATCAATGATGAGAGAGAATAATTGATTGGCTGCCTCCTGCATGCCCCACACTGGGGATCAACCCACAACTTAGGCATGTGCCCTGACAAAGAATCAAACCTTGACCTCCTGGTTCATAAGTAGGTGCTCAAACACTGAGCCACACCGGCCGGGCCTATGTGCGGGTTTTTTAAACTATAAAATCAGAATGGGTTTGTAGGAAGAATCAAATGAGGTAAACTATCTAAAGAACTTGATAAGATAAATATTAATTTTTTACTTACATTCCTTTGCTTTTTAACTTCATTTTTAGTTTTTCTGTTGTGTGTAAGTTTTAAGCGTAAACCATATCACATCCATTTCAGAAGTAAGAAAGTAATAGGGTTTTCTTAATACGCAATAAATAGAGGGGAATAGAGAAGTATAGAGTAAATCAAGAACTATTTCATGAATGAGAACCAAATATAAGTGTTAAAGCCTTATAAACATGTAATCATAAGTATAGCTTCTAACGCCCTATTTGTGTTATCCACTCTGAATGAACACTGAATTACATGGATGCACTGGTAATAAACAAGAGTGGTTCTCTCCTGACAGGGTCTGCTGTCTGTTGTTCATGAACATAGCCTAGCATCACGAGTTAGGGAGGCAGAGTTGGGATTGAGCTTCAGGGTCTCTCTCCTTCTGTCTTTCCAAATTTTTATTTATATTGTTTAAAAAGCTAAACATTAAAAAGATGCGAGTACCCCAATTCCATCTAGCCTCAAATTATCCATTAACAGTGACAACAGGGTAATCAAACCTTTCAGTCTTGGGCAGAATAAATCAAGATAAAACTTGCCATACAACACTCATTCTACAAATATATTCTGTGCAAAGCTCTGTTCTAGGTGTTGTGGATACGGCAGCAGATTTAAAAAATCTAAACTGTTGTCATGAAATTCATATGCTAAAGGAGGACAATAAAAGTAAATTTTAAAAGTATATACTGTATGTCAATGGGTAATAAGTGCTTAGGAGAAAAATCTAGTTGTGAAGAAGGATACAGATTGCTGGGGGTTGGGACAAGTGCAATTTTAAATAGTATAGTCAAGAAAGATGATGTTTAAGCACAGACTTAAAGGAGAACCCACTGAGGATCTACTGAAAGGCAGGAACCTGAGGCAGGAGCCTGGGACAGGAACCTGCCTTGTGTGGTCAAAGCCCAGAGGCCAGTGAAGCTAGGAAGGAGTGAATAAGGGGCAAAGCATTGCAAATGAGGCAGAACAATAAGGGGCGAAGGGAGACAGCACAGGACACTGTCAGAACCTGGCTTTGCTCTGAGAGAGATCAGAAGCCATTGGAGGCTATCGAAACAAGAGTGATCCAACTCATAGGATCTAACTTACCTTACAAGAATCACTGTGGCTGGTATGTTGAGAGAAGACACAGAAGGACAAGGATAGAAGCAGGGTGATCGGTTAGGAGGCTGTTGCCATAATCAGGGAGAGAAGTTAATACCTGCTTGCACGGAAGTAACAATGGAATGCAGAGAGAAGTGGGTGGAATCTGGGTGCGATGTGAAGGCAGACGTGTGAGACGCTCATAGATTTTAGGCAGGTGATCTTCCTGAGGGGGGTGTGTGTGTATGGGTGGGTGTGTGGGCATGCACGGGAGCACACACACATACACATGTATAAATACATGTACTGTGAAATAATTTACTGTATTTCTCTCTACATAGGGGAAATTTACATTCTATCAAGTAGCAAAAGCATGACCCAGACTCACAATGGAAAACTCTACAAAATTATAGATCCCAAAAGGTGAGATTTCTTTTTGTATTCCTTTGAGTCAAGAAATACTCTTCTCCACGTTATTTTAGTGCATTCAAATTAGTGACAAATTACCATGAACAACTGAGAAAGATGACTGCGTCTGCCCTGTCCCCGTGCTACGGTTGTCCTGAGAGGACCCTCGGCCCCAGCCTGTGAGAGCTAGGCTGGACTAGGCTGAAACTCAAAAGCCTTACTGCTATCACACATTCAGGTCGTGCTTGTTGCATGGGGGCAGCATTATGTTTGCGGAATGAGTCCTCAGTTAAACGTGAGGAAGACCCAGATGTATGAGGAAGTGGCTTCGGCTCTCCTGGGAAAAACAATGAACCCCCCCTTGTCTCTTGAGAAAACTAGAAACGTGCTGGCAGACGTTGCAGCTGCTCACTGTGATTTCTGATAGGTAATCAGGGTAAGCTATTTTGGCAGTTCAACATCTGAGCCTCATTTCAAAACTCCCTGGAAGTTCACAGCTTGCACGCAGGCTTCTGTGACTAAACAAACGAAAACTAAAAACGTGTTTTGTTATTTACCTCAGCAAAAAGGGGACTTGAATGTTTTAATCCTTTGAAGAGTATATTTATTCCTGCCCTGCTACTCTCCACCCACCCATCACAACACACACACACACACACACACACACACACACACACACACACACACACACACGGCGTTCAAATTATCTTGGATCATAATTAGTCAGTCGTTAACTTCATGGATAAAGTTGGACTATCAGAAGCTGCTAAATTACATACTGTCAAATAGAAATTAGTCACAAGTTTGGAAACAACTATTGCAGAACCTAAGTATCCTCACAAACACGACCATTGTTGGACACCAGTAGTCATGGGAGCCCCGCTAGCCCATGTGATGAGCTTCAGATTAGTTCTCTTCTGACTTATCTTCATAAGCCCATTTACAAACTTAAATTCCTGGGCTTCAAGTCTTTTAGAAGAATAAGTTCTAATAACCTGAAAAGTTTACTAAAAGCAGTAATTTAGCTCTATTTTAAGAATATTTCCCCAAGTTGTAAATTGTGTATGTTTTTCTGAAAAAGTCACTAACAAAATGGAGATTCTTGCCCTTTTACCACAAAACACTGTCTTTCCTGAGGTACTTCAGAACAAAAAGAAGAACACTCAGTTCTAAACTGTCTGTCCGAAGTATCACATCTAGGCATCGGTCCCACAGTGACAGCATCCCTTCGCTACGTAAGGAACACGTGTGCTTTCACAGGAAGACAAGGACCGGCTGTGCCCTGCGGGGTTTCTTTTCCTCCTTGAGTGGGAAGCCAATGTCCTCTTTGTGAAAAGCAAAGTAATGAATGAAAAAAATGTCAGACACCACACACAGTAACTGTTGAAGTTGGCACTATGAAGAACGGAATCCAAACTCATGTTAATTCATAAAATACCAGCATTCTAATGATTCATAATGAGGCCTGGGGGTTTCGCTCAGATCTAACGCTCACCATTCGTTTCAAAATAGCCATTGTTATTCCATTACGTTTGTCAAAGTTGGTCTGCTTTTGCAAGCTTCCTGGTAGTGGTATAATGAATTCTCCCTCCTCCTCCTCCTCCGGAAAATCTTTCTCTCTTCATCTGGATTGTTTAGTCTGTTGGTGGTGCACGGAGGTGAATTTTACACCTTCAACCCATTATTAGTGTCTAATTACCAGGGTTGCCATGAGGGACCTTGGCTTTGTGATCTGAGGGCCCCCTCTCATAGGGTGGTCTCCGAGTGACATACCTGAAAGGCCTGACTTCTCATTATGGTGCCTGTTTCTGGTGAGTCGTGTCATGTGTGGGGCCAGGGTTAAGATGTGTGTTTGGTTTTCAGAAGGTTGGGGGAGTAACAGAGCCCCAAAGACATGGTCCTTGTACACAGGCAGAGGCATACATTTCAAAATCAAACTGACTGTAAGAAAACAAATGTTTTCATAAACATTTGTTGGGAGCCTCATTCTGTTTTGATTTGGATGCCAACGTTTATTATTACAGTATTTCGGCCTAGATGAATTGAATTTCTATATAAGTAGACACTTTCGTGTATGTGAGCGGGATTATTTTGCAAACACAAGCTAATTACTGGCCTTGCAGTGTTCAGAGTATCTGCTTCAAAGCAAAAGTGTTTTTCTAAAACTTTTGAGGGAGAAAGAAAGAAAGAACCTCATCAACTTAAAAAAACAATATATAGACATTTTTTGTCATATCCAAAATCCATCTCAAATTAAAATCTTAGATTAACTCTATTCTTGTGGAGGAGTCCCAGATTTGTAATGTTTTCAGAATATCTTTCAAACATGAATTGACTTCTGGCCCTGGAAGAGAGGAACAACAAATTATAAAAATGTTATATTCTATATTAGATGTCACAGAAGTTACTTTCTTACCATAGGATTTGTTTGTTTCTATTTTTCCCTACACACACATACACACACACACACACTCACATTCAAGAAAGATGAGGGAGTTTATAAACCATTTTTAATATTCTTAAGGCAAACTTCCCTAAGGACAATGTGGTCTGAGGCTGTATGTTACACAGTCATTTACATAAGTGCAAAATCATTTACAGTGGGCGGCCTTCTCAGAAGAGGATGGTAAGATAACCTCTTATAAAAATCAAATGCTGCCCTAGCTGGTTTGACTCAGTGGATAGAGTGTCAGCCTACGGATTGAAGGGTCCCAGGTTCGATTCCAGTCAAGGGCACAGACCTTTGTTGCAGGCTCGATCCCCGGCCCTGGTCAGGGCATGTGCAGGAGGCAAGCAATTGATGTGTCTCTCTCACATAAATGTTTCTCTCTCTCTGTCTCTCCCCCTTCCTTCCACTCTCTCTCTCTCTAAAAATCAATGGGAAAATATCCTTGGGTGAGGATTAAAAAAAAAAATCAAATGCCATTATTTATCATGAAAGAAACTTTAGTGCGAACACAACCAGGTTTCTCTAAGGCTTCGCTAGAACTCTGGAGTCGTTTAAGGAAAAAGCAGAACATTTTGCCTCTGTTAGTATCCTCCGAGTGGAGCATTACATCTCGTGATGGAGTTGCATTAGGATCAAGTCCACACCAATCACCCAGCTTGCTGGGCCCACGCACTGGGTCCCCCAAAGTCTGTAGTATGGGTTCTGCATGCCCTATCTGGGAGCTCTTTCAGCCAGCAGTTCCAGAAAAGATCCCAACCCAGTGAGCACAAGACCTGGGCCACAATTCGAGTTTCACACAGTAGTGCCCCCTGAGACTGGCTGAGAGTGTCAGCAGGTCTAGCCTGATAGGACAGGGAGTCCCCTGGTCTTGTCTCTGACTCTTCCTTCGTGTGGGCCCTGGGCTAAGTGGGTTCCCATGGTGTGTCCCTTCACCTTTGATATGGTCCTGAGTTCACGCTGCCCTCCACCCTTTCTGCAGAGTGCTATGGAGGTCATTAAATACTAGATTTAAAATATTAAACTCTGAGTATTATTGGTATTCATTCCGTGCACTGAAGGATTATTTTCAGGTAATCTCTCAACATTTAAGTTTGTGTTAGTTCCCAAGTTAGGGTAAAGGTGTCCATGGAGCTGTAAAGAGCTCTTCATACCTAGTTTTCAAATATCCAAGACATGCCCTGGATGCTTGCTCTTAATGAAATCTTTTCAGGGTCAAACAGTGCTCCTGGGGGATAGAAACTAGAGAATTCCAAAAGGAGTTATGCATTTTCCAAGCTTTATTATGTGTGTGTTTTGTTGTTGTGGTGGTGGAGTTTTTTTGCACTTTTGACAAAGGTTCTTTCATTTTTGTTTCAGATGCACTAAAAGCAAATGACTTTTTTTTTTTAATTTTGAAACATTTCTGGGGTTCTTTCTCCAGGAATTTATATAACAAAATCATTCTTAATGTTGATTTAATTACCATGTACCCAGTCGTGCTGTATTTTAACATACTGCTTATCTGTTACCCAACCAAGTCCCGCAGACCGTTCCCTTAAGGGGTCTATAAATGAACAATGCAAATTCCAGGCTTGAGAGGTCATTTTACAGAAATGCTGTACCTCAGACTCCTGTGTGACCAATATCCAAACCTGCTCCTCTTGCCGCCTCCCTACCGCTCCCCTCCACGGCCCCACTTACTGCCCTTTGTTTATTTTCTTAAAATATCTTCATCCTACTCCTTATTATACTGGATGCTGAAGAGTGCTTTTTTTAAAAAAAAAAAATCACTTCATAAGAGGAAATCGGTTCTGTTTATCCTCTGCATATGTCTCAGGGAGCCGGCAGGCAGCCCTGCCATCCCAAAGAAAGGCATGCATAATAGAGAGGCTTTAGCCCAATAAGCCAGTCTAGTCCCAATTCATCAGTCAAAGTTTTATGCAAGTGGCCCCCCTAGGTTGATAAATCCCCACAGTGCCTGTTGACCCAGCTGCCAAGTCTCTTGCTGCAGGCGGTGTTTTCATGGCCACCCTGACAGTAATACAAACTGTTTAGCAGCTCCATTGACCTTTCAGCTATTAACAGGGACACAGGCTCCGCTAGGGACTAGTTTTCAAACATGACAGAATTTCTTAACACTAGAGGTCATGAACAAGTATATGCCCTATAAAAATCCATTCAGCATGGTGGATTTGAAACCTAAAAGACAAGGAAGTATGTCCCACAGTTTGGCTATCGCTATTTTTTTTACATATCCAATAACTAAAAAATGGATATATCTGCCAGGGTATATTTCACTCTTAATGTACTACATTTTATGTTGTGATGCACAATATATTTTTAACCAACAAATCCTTTCTAAGCTGTAAGACAGCATCTGAAATTTTAAAGATATATTACCAAAAAATGGGGTGAGAGCAAAGTCAAAATTTCTAATGAATGGATAAGCATGCATACATAATATATGGTAAGAGCCTAAGCATAACTGGAATTTTATTCATACTTTACCAAGATTTGCTTATGTTTTTGAATAAACTATACTTATGGAATCCATACAATGCTATGTGGAGCTATCACAAATTTCAAAATAAATAGAAAACATTATATAATAATTTATGGAAAGAAATATCTAAATGACCATGTTATTTTTAAATGGTTATATAATTCTTCTTATATGTATATCTTATTTCCTGGAGACATGATCCATGACCACAGCATTCAAAGGAATTTTCTGCTTTGTACTGTGTAGTATAGTCTTTCTTAAATTACCAAATTTAAATGTTAGAATACCAGTTCCTAGAATAATTATATAGATTGCTATGAAAACTTGATTGAATTACCACTTATAAATGGCATTTGTTAAAAGGACATAAAATGGAGAATATGAACAGAGAAGAACTTATTCTTCAAGATGACACTCATTTGTTAAGAGTCAAAACTCGTAAAAGCATTTCTTGGAATTCCCACACTTCTCCCTTGCCTGGAATGGTGGTAGATGACTAAACCTTCTGAATACCTTATACTTCTATTGCAAGGCAATGTATCACCAGATATTGTAGTACTTGAGATAAAGGCAGATTTAATCTTGCATAAAACAGCCACATACATTTGTAAAAAGTTGTTTTCTAGAGGAAGGTGTAATTTTTAAAGAAAAAACTGCATATTATCATCATTTTTTCACTAATCTATTTTAGTTGGGTTTTAAAAATCTGTTGCTTAAATGACTTGTTTTTATCGATATTGACAAATGAATCAAAAAGTGTAACATCGAAATTTGGGAATTTATTTTCATGGAGTTTATATATCAGAAAAAGTATTTGAGAAAGTTTCTACTATATGCATTCAGTTCAATTTAACAAACATTCATTGAATTCCTATATGGTATTTTCCTAGCACCTATGAATATAAGTAGTTGAAGGAGATAAAATACTTTGGTGGCTTAAATGTCATCTTTCTATAACATCCCTCAATCCTAAGCTAATTACTGTCTCCTCTGTATTCCTGTGTTACTTCATTTATGCCTGTATCGCAACAAAGATCACACTGATTTAGTCTGTGTTTGCATGTCTGTCTTACCCATGGTTTGTCCATGAGGATCAGGATTCTGTTTTGTTTATATCTTATCCCCAGGAAGAGCACAATATTTGCCCGAGTAATGACTGGACTTGAAGAGGTTTGAATATGTAGTTTTTGTTCTCAAAGCTTTATTCCAATTGGGAAGGGAAAAGGAGAGGATAATCTATTCCTTAAGAGAAGTGAAGTTCTGTAAGAAATGGGTTATGTTTTATGTAATTTTGAGTTAAGGTATTCCCAATAGACTAACAGTTTAAAAGAGAAGATTTATTGGACATGCCAAGTGAGGAATGTTAGTTGTCAACTTTATAAAAGAAGAAAAAGATGATTTTCCCAGGTATTTAAATAAAAAAAGGGAATCATAATATTTATATATATGACAACCACAGCATCTTATATAAGCTAAAGTAAGCAAGCCCAAATATGAAATATTTTCATCCATAGGTAGATAAGTATTTACTAAATCTTAGGCAGAAAAACAACTTAGAATTCTGCCCATAAGCTCTATATGCACATGTATGCATATATGGTGAAAAATAGTCAAAGCATCTAATTGGAGGGTCAGTGTGGAAACAAGGATCAGATACCCACCCTGAAAAACTGCACTTCAGAACTGGACCCCTATTCTCCTGTCTGCCTTCCTTTCCTCGGCAAATTCCCATGGGAATCAATTCCCCTGCACCCTGCCTCAAACAGGCAGCATCTTCTGATTGTTGTCCTTTAACCAGAGCCACTTACATTCTTGATCTAAATGGTGTCTTCTCTTTAGACTCAGCTGCTCAGGCATAAGCCCTACTGTCGAGTAGTACATGAGCTGTGTGCCTCCATGTTTTGCATGACATATAACATGTAATATATTTTTGATACATTCTACTTCTGGGTCTCTTTTTTTGAATGCGTCAGAAAAAGGGTGAACAAGTGAATAACAAGTGGAACTGGATAACAGAATTCTAGTTACCAGTAAAATTTGAACAACACTGCTTACTGAGTGCCACCTGGTAAATGATCGTGGCCTATGGCTCAGAAGAACTTCCTGGCTACTAAACAAATGGCTCTACTGATGGTCAAAGACACCGCCATTGTCTCACAGAGTAAGAATTTTAGTTGAGGAAGACAGAGAGCAGATTTGAACGAGTCAACCACAGTAAGAAAAAGTCAGAGGTCATGCTTTCACTTTCCTTGGCATAATCCTTTCATATTTTCTCCACCTTATCCAGCCCTGCCCTTAGTCCCCAAAAGACACCCTTGGGAAACACATGGACAATATCCGTTGATGTTTTCTGAGTAAAAATATGCTCAGTCCACGGAATGCCTTAGGGACCTTTCTAGAAATTGACCATTTCTAGATTTAAATAAGCGGTTGAATAGAACTTAAGGGGTTTTTCTGAATTGTCATGTTCGTTGTAAAGCACAGTAGTTTCAACTCAGATTGGGACTTTTACTGGAGAGAAGAGCTAAAGAAGTCACTATATATTTTTAATATGATTTTGAGTCATTGTATAAACAGCCTGAGGTCAGCCTCCAAATTATTATTGCTGTTCACAGTGCCCACAGGGGCATAACAAGACAACCTATCTCAGGAACGAATGGGGAATCTAAAGGGTCTAATTATTTGCTTCTCTCAGAAAGCTACCTCATTACCTCTTGTGGTGGTTGTGGCCTATAATTATCACTTTCTTTGATATGCTACTGAAGGAGCCCCACCGCTTTGGCTGTCCTGATGATGGCCATTTGACTGGTGATGGCGCGTTTATTTACATTCCTTCACCAAAAAGAGCTTTCTCATCACACTGGGGCACAGGTAACAGTTCCTGATGAGAAGTGTACCACCACACGTCTTTCCCCAAAGATTATTAGACAGTGAGTAGTTAATTGTGATCATGGTTCCAGCCTGACTCAGCTTGAAAGCCTCTTCTTTCAAAAGCAGCGAGAACCATAAAAATCTTCAGAAGGCTTCTTGATCCCTCTCTAAACGATGGCAGTTATAGAGCAATTAAAAGAAAATCTATGACTTTTTACTCAGCAGATAAGATGTTTCTCTTTGCTACCAATAGCATTCGTTTCCTTCATAGCAGGATAAAATTAAACATTTTAAAATGTATATCTACACATTCATAAATATATAGTGTGTATATATATATAGTGTGTATATATAGTGTGTGTATATGAGTAGAGCCATTTATTTATATATATATAAATAAATATATATATATTATTTACATATATATATAAATAATTCTTTGCATAAAGACTTGAAATTTTGAGTCAGTAGGACACACACTCATACACATACACATACACAGTGCATTATCCTTTCCAAAAAAGTCAACCTAAAAATGTATCTCAAAATAAATGTAAAATTGAAACAAAAATGGATTCCCAAGCTTTTTAGGTTACAAGCATTTATTTTGCTGAATACCCTCAGCCTTGTGATAATGCCAAATATTCCAATAACAAGTGAAACGTATCTCAGATACTACAAAAAATTTTTGTAGATCTGGAAAAAAGATTTTTTTAATGTCTATACATCTATATTGTTAAAGTTGTAATTGCTAGGAAGTCTTAGCCAGCAAATGTAAAATATTGCTGTAGCATAATTATATTTTAATCAATGAATTTTGATCATGATGAAGTTTCTTACAGTGTTTGCTAATGTCCTCTTTAGTTCAAACTGGCTAGTTTGTTTCCTCTCTGGTGTATATTTTCTATTCCTAGAAAGTTGTCAAAAAAAAAAAAAGTTGTCAATCTTTCAGAGTCACTTAAAAGAAGGGTCTGCTTAGAAAGCAAGAGATACACTTTGTGAGCTACAAAATCACTAGATTTCATTCCAGTATTGATTTTCAACCAATTTCTGTCTTTCGTTTCAGGCCTCTAGTGCCCGAGGAGTGCCGAGCAGTGGTCCAACCAGCCCAGATGCTGACTTCCGAATGCTCCCGGCTCTGTCGGAACGGCTACTGTACCCCCACGGGGGCGTGCTGCTGCACCCCAGGATGGGAGGGCGACTTCTGCAGAATCGGTCAGTACTGCCATTGTCCCAGTGGAAGACTGGGCAGGGGACAGTCCTCAGGAACTCAAGAACTTAACACCAGGTTGTTTCTTCTTGAATTATGGAGTGTTCAACATTCAGTCATTTCCAATAATATGAATGCTCACTCTGCTCCTGAACTAGCAAATGAAGGCTTTCCCATTTTCCCAACGTAAACATTTCCCATATATAAGTCAGTCATAAACATAAAAGGCTTTTAAATAATTGCATCCTTTCCAAAAGTAAAGATTAAAAACAGATCATCTCTATAGGCTCCCAGTCCTGGGTTTGAGACTTCCCACCAGCCAAGGACTTCGCGTTTGCAGAGCCCCTCTCCCAGGGTCAGCATTTTCCAGACGCCCCATAAATGCCTCTCGAGCTTAACTGCTTGCTTTCTGGCTACGGTGCACTAAAAACAGCATTCTTCTGTGGGCATTATTAAATAAAAGGGGGAAACGCAATTACCTAGAGGCATATATGAGATTTTTCAATCCTTTTGGCCACTCCCTTGTGAACCATCAACTAGGTGTGCAGATGCTCAGAGAGAGAGCGAGCGAGCAAAGGAGGTTTATTCCAGAGTTCCTCTATCCTTTCACTAGGGATTTCCTCAGTTACATGCCAGGATGTTCAAATCCTACTTGGTGTGAAGTAAGATTATGTAACTTTAGATAATGAGTTCAAGATATATATGTTGAAAATGCATTTTCAGGATAAATATTTTTTCCCTTTCTTTTCTTTGTGTCTATATCAGATGATTGGTGATAACTAAACCTAGTTTGGTAGTCATTTCACAATCTATGCAAATCAAAGCATCATGCTGTACACTTTAAACTTATACAGTGGTGTCTGTCAATTATTTCTCAATAAAACTGGGGGAAAGATTGGCATAAGGATAAAAAATGCATTTTCAACAACCAGCATATATATATATTACATCCAATAAAAGTTTTAACCTCTGCTATTTTAAGTATTAAAATATCTCTTGCCAATGAAAATTAAAAGCCCCATTCTTAATTCATAAATGTTAATTCTTTTCTTTACCCTAAACATGTATTTTTTTCAGAAAAATCACAACTATAACCTGTCTACTTTGTATATTATATGACAAAAAGTAGCCAATATTTAAAGTTACATATATAGCCTACATTTTAAGCTTAAATTGTTTCAGCACTACTAACATTTCATGATTGATTAATACTATGGTTACTATACTATCAGTGTTCAAATGCACTAATATTTAATTTCTGAGACTATATCTCCCCTCTGTTCCCTCTGATTCCTGACAATATATATTCTATCTGCCTCTTCTATATCGTGTCCATTCTGTTTTATACCTTACTTTGCATTTTGCCTAACTTCTCAAACTACTAGATCACAAGTATTTATTGAGTGCCTTCTAGCAACAGTATGTTTAAACTGACGGCAAACAAATTATTTTGAATATGGGTGACATTAAACATATACCATAATAGGTATTAATAATAATAATATGTGATATAAATGAAAATAGATATTCTTTGAGCTAACATTAAGTTTTATTTCAATAAAGTACTTTAATCTTTCCAGTAAATCAATTTAAATAATTTAAACATATAAGATAAACCAGAACCATTTCATAAAATTAAACCATTTGTGATATTGGTGACCCAAGCAAGAATTTTATTCCTATACTCACATAGTTTACTCATCTCCCACAAATTTAAAAGAGAGAACAGTCTATTTCCTTTTTGTTCTCCCTTTTCCATGTGTCAACCACAGACCCCTTTTTTATTAATGCATTGCAAAGGTTAAAATGACCCTGTCCCCTGAAAGTATAAGGAAATGTATTCAAGGAATTTGATTCTGCCAACAGGACTGTACCTCCCAGATTTATCCTATCAGCAAAAGGCAATGAAGTTATATACCCAATTTTCTCTCTCCATCTCATTTTAGCAGTAAATCTTTACATTCCCACCAATACTGTAGTGCTAACAGTCCTTTTATGGAGAGATTCTGTGCTGTAGAGTAGCCCTGAAAAGGATTGCTAAGAACATCTGGCCAACTGCACTGACCCGGGAAGGACCTTCCATGTGTGCTGGGAGGCGGCATATACTGGGTACCTCGAAGGAGCAATGAGGAGGGGTCCTAGGAAGTCCAAGTGCTCACTGCTCCATCAAAACCAGGACTGATACCTGACCATCCCTTCATGCTGTTTGGAGATACTCAAGCCATGGCCTCTCTCGTGGGCCAGGCCCTTCCCACATTGAGGTCCTCCCTGGGGGAGTAGGAACAGAGCTTTACATGGAAATGCCCTAGTGGGGCCGAGACTTGCAAAGAACTGAAATCCTTGTTTTAAAGAGTCCATTTTGCAAGGGATTAAAATTGTTTCCCATGATCTATGCTTTTCTGGCGATGTCTCCCATTCTGTGCCGAGGTCTGGTCCCCAAATAACTGTGTGTTTGAAAGCATTCTTCCCTTCTTGTCTTTATTATCTTTTGGATTATTTTGTGACTGGCTTCCGCCTCCTCTCCCTCCCTTCCCTTACTCATCGACTATTTGTGCTGTTTCCGACATACACGACGTGAGTGTGATTGTATTGCTCTTTTCTTTTCCTCCCAGCAAAATGTGAGCCAGCCTGTCGTCATGGAGGTGTCTGTGTTAGACCCAACAAGTGCCTCTGTAAAAAAGGATACCTTGGTCCTCAGTGTGAACAAGTGGACAGAAACATCCGCAGAGTGACCAGGGCAGGTATTCTTGATCAGATCATTGACATGACATCTTATTTGCTGGATCTAACAAGTTACATTGTATAGTTTCTGGGACTGTTTGACTATTCCTTTCCAATGGGCATTTATTTTTCATCCTGTCATTAAAAAGAAAGACTGCTATCCTGCTACACACTCCTGTGATTTCATTTTCTTTTATTAATTTAAAAATAGTTTCCAGAAATGTGCAGATTCTGTGTGTGTATGTTGGCACGTTTGTTCACATACGCACGTACACACACACACTCACAACCCCTATATGTGTGGTTGCATAACAGATGGGTTTTAAAAATATATATTTCCTTGTGTGGAGTAATTTACACAGAAATTCCATTGTAAATTGATAACGGGATTTTTATATTACCAGAAGAGATTATTTGACTTCCCCGGAATTTTCTGTCTGTAATAACTAAAGTCAACTATAATGGAGTTTTGAACCATTACTGTGCAATCTGATGGATCTAATAAAAAAGGCAATATTTTTATATTAAAGGACAATAATGTGAGAATGTTTCAGAACTCCCTGATGAATTTCTAAATGGGCAACTTGATTTAAAATTGTAATCTTCATTTCTATCATTGTATCCAATTACAGAATGTTATGCACTTACCTTTTTATTGGCAGAGAAATCTGGTTACTCTAGCTTAATATCAAGATTGTTCTCAAGTGTTTTATAATTAAATCATAACAGCATATTCTAAAACCAATCTTCCTAAAAGGTCTGCTTTTATTGTATATTTTATTTAACAATAGGCACTGGGTTTGTGTTACATATTTATATTTTTTATTTTATTTTTATAATATAGACATCACCTAGATGAAACACCTTTACCCTGTCCTGTAAAATACTAAAGTTACATTTTTCACCATCTTAATTGGAAAGAAGGGGAGTGAGAAAGCAAACAGTCTTAAATGTGCTGTGGATCTAATCTAGCAATGTATCCCTGTGCCAACATGTAATCCTTAACGACGGATGAAAAAGCAAGAAAACAGCCAATCCTTATAAAATGCCAGCATTAAACATTTGTAAAGTGCTTTTCACCGTAGCAAGACTGTCAGTGTATGTGATTAGAGCGTAACAGATTGCACATCAACCAAACCTCCCTGGAGAAGAGCTCACTTGCTTTTAAACAAATCCTGGCTATGTAAGCTGTCACTTGTACAAATTTTTCATATAATAATTCTTGCCAAATATGACTTTTCATGTATATGTTCCTCCAGATCTCAATGAAATTCCTCTTTGGTTAATGTATGAATAAATTTCTGTAAATGTTCTATTCAGGTTTTCAAAGAAATGCTATGTTCTCACTCACAACTGCAAAAAGTCTGATAGACATTTTTCTTAATGGTTTCAAGGCCAGCTCTCCATGTCTGGATTATAACAAAATTATAAGGCCTCTTTGCACTACTGAAAAAAACACCTCCCCGTGACACACGCACACCCACGATAGGCTGCCCTCCAGCAAACAGCTGTTCCTGCAGAATCTAAATTGGAGAGTAGTATAGATTATGCAGCGCAGGCTGACTTTCCAAACCTGCTCCTTCCTTTCAGGAATAGGAACCTCAATGAAAAAGAATAAAATCTTGTAACTAGTATTTTTCTCTATTGATTTAAAGCGGGAAGAGTTGCAATGGAAGCACAGTGAGCATGTATACAGAAACCACAATGTGGAAAGATTGGTTAAGCACACTGCTCTTGTCTTCCATATATGATTACTTAAGTTTCAAGTGACCTCATGCCAAATGGAAATGGGTTGAGAAATCTTGGTTCAGTGCTTAGGGAACAATGGCCTGCATTAAAAAGTGCATGCATAATTTTGCACAATTTAGATTCAATTGACAGTCTATTCAAAGAAGTCTCAGAATTAAATGAGCATGGAGACCAAATTGCCCTCTTACCCCAGAAAAGGGGTGGTCCCTTCTAGTCACACTAAGACTTCATTGGCCCAACAGTGTGACAAATCTTGCAATGAACCCTGCAGTAGCCTGCATCTGTAGGTTAATAGCAGTCTTTTGTCTCCATTGCTTTCTCTTCATAGCCCTTTTACTGAATTCCATCACAGAAAGTTTTACAATTAAAAAAAAAAATGTCCTGACAACCATTTTTTGTAAATGGACCTTACCATCTAATCGTCCCTTATTCAATGTGGTGACATTAACAAAATGTGAACTTTTTGTGAGGGAGCCAGCTGTCTAAATCTGTCAGATTGTGCAGTTTTATTACACATTCTCCCGGTCATAGTTTCACTGAAAACAATAAGGATACTGCTATATATTCAGTAAAATGTGGAAAATCCAGTGTTTCTTCTTACATCCTGAATCTTTCCATCTCTTCCAAAATAATATTTCCCATAGATAAGGTGTTATTTGTCATTAGTTCTCCTATTTAAAAATATCTATATTAAATTGAGCAGACCCCAGTTTTTTATACAGTCCTTTCCTAAGTGGAAGATGACTCAGTAAAACATATAGACCCCAGGTGTCATTGCTTTTTCTATTGTGAGTCATTAGAATGAAAGACCACAATCTTCTAAAAAGAAGGTAACAAGATCTGTGGACATCATACCCAAGCAAAGAAAGGAAACTCATTGGAGTCATTTCTTTCTGTTCTTAGGAGAGACATAAATAGCAATGGTAATGGATGCCTACAGATTTTATTTTATTTTTTAAGTATTTTTTGTTGATTTTTGAGAGGAATGGAGGAGATAGATAGATAGAAACATAGATGAGAGGCATAGATCAGCTGTCTCCTACTTGCCCCTCACTGGGGACTGAGCCCGCAACCCGGACATGTGCCCTGACCAGGAATCGAACCAGGGACCTCTTGGTTCATGGGTAGATGCTCAACCACTAAGCAACACGAGCTGGACAAGGATGGCTACATATTTTAAACTCAGTGGTCATTTCAAACATTTTTTGAACTATTATTTCAAGTAGATTTTTAAAATATGTGACTGGAGAATTGTCTTAAATGATTCATAATGAGAGACAAATAGGAATTGTTTAAAAAGTGGGAGCTAAGGAAAAGTTATTGTTTCTTCCCACAAACGGCAGCATCTCCACCAACTCGGTTCATAAAGCACACAGTCAGAATGGAAGAAATGTCCTTGTGAATGCAGGTGTGTGAGATCAAGATGAAATAGTGAAATAGAAAAATATATATTGTTATGCCTTTATCTGTTCTGGAGCGTAATATGTGGGTGTCAGTTTAATATGAAACGCTGCTATGGTAGACGAGAAAGAATTGGAAAGAATCTTCCTGCCACTGCTTCTACCACACTCTTGTCCTAGTTATATAATGTAATGAGAAGAAGAGGAAATTGGCATATTATTAAAGTGAAAAAGAAGGGATAATTTCAGAAATCTGAGTGATGATAAAAAGCACTTTTCTTTGAATTTTCAGTGTGGCTTTTGTAAAATATATTTTTTATTTTATCACAAAGAATACTCAGATATTTTCTCAGATTAATGGACTATCTTGTAAAGAAAGAACAAAGAAACCTACACATACAATATATGCACACATCCTAAATAGAAAACTCTTTTTCATTTACATACTTCAGAACAGGCACTTCTTCTGTATTTATTTCTTTGAAAGTAATTACATAATAATGTACTAACAATTTTTAATATATAGGGTGTCCCAAAAAAATGTATCCCCACACTCTGAATAATTATGAAGGCATTATTTATTAAAATTTTCAAAATTGAGCTATCAGCTGCTAAAATATGTATACATTTTGGGGGGACACCCTGTACTTCTTTTTAATATTGTTTTTATCCCTGAATCATGTACTATACAACAAAGCCTGCTAGGTGTAAGTTATGAGATTAGATGCTACAACTAGAGTCTTCTAAAGTATACATTAATTTAAACTTTTATTAGTCTAACTTTCTTAGCTTTAAAACATAAAAGAAAAACCAAGTCCAAACTTGTAAGAGGAAAAATATGGTATACCACAGGCCGCTGTAGTTGGCTGATTAATAAAGTTTCTGAGCATCTCTACAGAATGTTACCTATGATAATTATTTCTCTCTCCTCTCTCTCCTCTCTTTCCTTTTGCCCCTTCCCCATATAGCTTTCTAACTTTTAACCTCCCCCTTCTCTCTCTCTCTCTCTCTCTCTCTCTCTCTCTCTCTCTCTCTCTCTCTGTCTCTCAACAGACGTCCCCAATACACCCATAATGAAGTTGTCCTGGGGTAGGCTGCTACTCATTTTGCTGGTTATTATCTTTTATTTATTTATTTTTCTGAGAAATACTGTCTCCTGATGTCACATTTTCTCAGACTCTGTACCATGAAGAACAACAGATAAATATAAACATATAAGACTGATCTATTATAATCATTGAAAGAAGTGACCAAAAGCAGAAATGACTACCAGCCCAGATGCTCCAGTTCAGCTGGTGTTCCATCACAGCTGCAGGAAAGACACAAAAATATTCCCAGGAGAGAGCTTCAGCTGACAGTAAGGAAAGTCAGCAGCCATTTCCTATTCAGGCAACAACCAATAACGTCTATCCAGCGGGTCGCCTATCGGTGGTCCTTGAGGTCTGAAAGGTTGGCGACCACTGGTTTAAAGAAAACTTTGGAGCAGCGGGCGCCAACTCTGGCAGTCTCCTTTTCCTACCCCAGTTAAGACCTGAATTTGCAGAGAACTCAAACAACAGTCCCATGCCCAGAAAACGTATGTTTTTCTATACTACCCCCAGGAAGTTAGTGAGCCTGTTGTCGTGAATGCTGGCAATAGCTGCAAAGTTCCTCTTTAGAATAGCCAAAGGAAATATATGTTTGTTTTCTTACCTCCTTTCTCTTCATCACACCAACACGAATTAGTCAGACCTCCAATACTTCATAGGATGTCAAAGAAGGAGGGAAACCTAATAATAGAAGCATTTCAATATTAAAAATATTGAAAACATGATCATAGAACCTGTCAAACACTAGTCCTAGCCAACTTCAACACTCCTTTCTCTTAAATATCTCCTCATAAGTTTTGGAAGTTGCCTTAAAATAGGTGTCCAGGGCAGTAAGATGTATTCATGAAAGTGGGAGGGATTGGTGTAGTGCCGGTTTCCTGTCAATCACAGTAGCAGTTTCTCCAGCTGCCATGAGGAGATTTGTTCAGTTATAAGATTAGCACTTTTCTTATATTCTTCATTAAATACAAACCCAAGATAGATCCATCGTTTACTTGGCTTTTTTTTACATAGCTCATATATAAATTGGTTGGAAAATAAAAAAATAAGCAATGGATCCTTTGTATCAACACAAAAGTAGGCTTAAAACCTGTTATTGCTTTTTTTTTTTTTTTTTTGCCAGACTACATAGTGGCTTACCAAAAACTCCCCAAAAATATCAATATGAATTCTAAAGTTATATCTCACATACATCTCAAAGTCAGACATGTTTCAGTCAGGACGTTTTTGCATATGTAGATGAAGTATTTACTTAAAATCAAAATACATATATCCATATATAAGCAAATTCACTTAAAAGTTTGGTGAGTTATCTCAATTGGCTATAATCTTTGAAGTTCAAAAGACATTTCATTTTAGCACATAAGATAGAACAGAACATTAATGGTGATGGGAAATTCATAATAGCTAGTTTTTAATTGTGAAGACCAAGTTATAAAATAAACTTTGTCTTCACAGTTTAAAACTTATTCTTGTACATTTCCTTTTGAACTAAGAAATAGCTAGCCAATAGTTTCCATTCAGATGAACAATGTATAATCAGGTTTGGTATAGTCTATGCCCAAAAGATATGTTGGATATTTCTTTACCTCATATTCTTAAAATCTGAGGCATGACTTTCCTAGAATAAAGTAAGATTTCATTTATAGTAGAGTCTAATATGATTTAACACATTAATACAGTCTCTTTGTAATACTATTATTGAGAAATCAAGTTGATGACCTTATCAGGTATCAGATATTTCCCATATCTCATTACACTTATAGGACATTTTTGGACATGCATTTCACCAAGAACTATGTAGTAATAATAGGATACATGACACTGAGGTATATTGGAATTTTTGGAGCTTAATTGCCTAGGATATGTGAAAGAAGACTATTTATTTAAAAGAAACCCATCTAATTAAAATGAAAAAAATTACTGAATTATTATCCTTACTAAGCATAAGACAAATTTGAAAAGAAACTCCCTTGTCTTTCAGGGCTTATCTGTGATTGATTTTGTGCAGTTTTAAAGAATTTTAAAGAACTTTATCATCCTTCTAATACATTTTAGTTTTCCTAGTTGTTTATTTTCCTTCAGGTTGTTGACAATTAGAGCAACAATTTGTCTGTAATCTCACACACAGAAGCTACCAGAACCAATCCTTGCTGGAATTTCTGTTAATAAGAGGCAGAAGGCTGTGTGAACAAGTATAAAAGCAGGTACAGGTGTGAGGCAGCAGAGTTAATATATGTAGTAGTTGGGATTTCTATAAATGTTCTTCTGAAAAGTAACATGCAAAGTCATTGGCTCAGATAATCCCTCGAAATTTGAATTAATTTGATTTTTTAACTAACCTTCTATTATTCAGTCAACCAGCCATTCATTAATTCAGCAAATATTTATTGAAGTGCCTAGTGTGATTATGTGATATAGAAAGACAAGGACATCGATAGTGGGGGATTGTGAGCCCAATGGGCATAATGAACATGTTTGAAGCAAAAGACACTAATCACACCCAACCAACTCCAATTCAGCTCAGCACTAGAATCAAGCAATAATAGTACAGATGGCCTAAAGTACATCTGTGTGTATCTGTACATGTGCACACACCCATGTATATATATTTATCTATCTGTACAAACACTACATATGTATACACACTATCTATGTAATATATAATATATGTATAATGCATATAAATTCTAACAAGTGTATTTGTGTTATCTTTAAAATAGAACAATTGTATCTTGAAGTGGTAAATGCAGAGAATTGGTTTTTATTGTTGATCTGTGGATTTAATGATTTTTTTTAGGTGAAAAGGATGTTTAAGTGTATAATTTCTTTTCTTAATTTAATATATTTATGTAAATGCATGCCTGAAATTTGGTTAGACTGACTGTGTTTTGTGCCCTTTAACGTGATCAAATGTATTAAACTTTATCTTATGACCTGATATACATGTGCTATTTTAAAATTCTTTTTTATTTTAGTATTTAAAAGTTTTCCTAAATATTCATACTGACTATATGAACATCATTTTTTATATTCGATACCCAAACTACTTCTTCAGAATATTCTTGCCTTTTGTCATTTTTCATATTCTAATTTTAAAATGTTACTCCCCCAAATATATGTTAATGTTAAGGGTCAGTTTCACTGTATGGATAGATTAGGCAGCCATGGATATTATATTGACTTCCATTTACTCTAAGTTGTAAGTGACTTCAATCTGACCTTGAAGTAAGAAAAAATTAATAAGTGAAGAGTGTAGAAGAGCAGTTGAGAGCCCTGACTGCCCAACCTGAAGGGAAGAAGCATGCAGGAAGGGGAGGAGCACAAAAAAGGGGGATGGCAGATACCCCAAAATGTTGTTGACCTTGCCACTTAGCTTCCAGTTAGCCCCACCAAGAGTATTTCTTATAAGCTCAGATATGCTCTTTTGAACATGAATATTAACTCTGCTAATATTCTTTAGGAGAGCCAAATACTTTCATCTAGGTCTCCCTTCTCCCTGAGTAAAAACAGCTCTGACTCGCCAAGAGGAGAAGCTATTTTTCTACAAGAGATGACTATTTCTAAGAGAATAAAATGTGTTACAAGCTTATTCACAGAGTCCCTTCGCTCAAGTGGCTCCAGAAGCTTTAAGTTAGGCGATGTGACACCAGGAGAAGCGTCCTTTAATTCACTCCACAGTGGCTCCGGAAACACCAGATACCTCTCTCACTGAGGCTCTGCCCTCCCAGGTCTTAGAATCTGTCCCAGCCAGTTAGCCCTTAACCACGCTCTCAGTTTCCTGTGCATATCTGGCCTCTCCAACCAGATTATAAATCTCCAGAGGGCATATCTCCTGCTTTTAGAATCCCTGGCAGACTCAGAGCAGCTCCTGCATACTTGCCATAAAGAAAATAATGACAAGCCAAAACCGGTTTGGCTCAGTGGATAGAGCGTCGGCCTGCGGACTGAAAGGTCCCAGGTTCCATTCCGGTCAAGGGCATGTACCTTGGTTGCGGGCACATCCCCAGTGGGGAGTGTGCAGGAGGCAGCTGATCGATGTTTCTCTCTCATCGATGTTTCTAACTCTCTATCCCTCTCCCTTCCTCTCTGTAAAAAATCAATAAAATACATTTTAAAAAAAATCCTCACCCGAGGATATAAAAAAAAGAAAAAGAAAATAATGACAAGGTGTATGTCACAGCTTAGGGACAGAAGTAGTCTCCGGCTGCTGCTGACCTGGGTTTCTTCGGTGTCCCTTGATGGACTTAGCTCTGCCCTCACCAGTGTCATCAATTCCCTGCATTACATTCCCTGCATTGCAAACATTTAAAGCGGTTTCTGTTTTCCTCCTTTAGATTGATTCAGCTACATATATAATAAGACACAGATGAAAAGGGAGATAACATGGTAGAATTACAAAGGGACATGGAGATCGTCTCCAGGAGAACAGGAGAGAAAACCATTGCCTTGAATGCCAACATGATCACAGCAAGATGTAGTCAGAAGGACCCCACCTCTGAACCTGATATGTAACCCTTAAATTGCTTAAGTGGCTCCCTGTGGAAGAGGCCATTATTCCCACAGTTGTCCCTAAGAATTTTCATACTCACATTTGTGTTATTAAAACTATCAGCTTCCAGTTTGTCCAGGAGTCTGATAGCTAATGTGGGAGAGTTCAATGAACTTGCTTCTTTACACGCACTTTTTAAAAGGAATTTTTTAGAATAATGTACTATTTCTAATGGAAATACAACTTAAAGAAGCAGCCACACTTAGTATCTGATCAGAAAAAATAGTTGTTTTTCTATTGGAGTTCCAAAGAGTTTTCTCTGGAGATTAAATCCTATCATCATTCAAATAAATGACAGAATAAAAGGAAGAAAAACAACTTGGATGAAATATTTCTTCTGCATTTTCATAACTTAATGTATGTTTGATTTCTATACAATATTTTTATGGTTAAAACAAACAAACAGAATTTAAGAGGGGGAAAGGAGAAGGCAGGAAGAGGGAGGGAGAAGCCCGGGTGGCTCCTGACTATAAAATTCATTCTTCTTGGGACTGTGCCCACAGCAGAAACTACTTGAGCTCACTCTTGCAATTTAATAAGATGTCGTCAGATCCCTTTCATAAATTTATAGCCTTATAATTAAAACTACTTGATGCAAAATCCATGTGCTTCATGTAAAGCAATTTAGATGATCATAGATACCCTGTTCTGTGATGTGCTGTTACCAAAGCCATGCGGGCCAGGTGTACTTGCAGAATCCTGGGCCAGGACTGTCAGATGTGGCTCCTGGCCTTATGTCTCCAAGTAATTAACCAGGTGACATTGGGTAAGTCTTCACTGCACTGGTACTCAGTTTCCTTATATATAAATTGAGACTGAGGTTCCTGCCCGCTCTAACAGGTATTGTTATTAGATATTCCTAATCCCAGGATACATCTGTATTGCAAATCTGAAATTGCAAATCTCAGACAGGAGCCCGTTAACTACCCCTTTGCATTAATGTGTGGAGGCTAAACAATGAGAAAAGACAGTCTTAGTCATTTTTCTCTAGTCTCCCAGCCTCTTCTCCTCCACCCTCTGTGGTTCTTTGTTACTTTCTCTGATGTGTTTGTTCTTTGGGTCTTTTTCTCATCCACATACTATCATTCTTTTTTTTTTTCCAATTGCAGTTGACATTTAATATTATTTTCTATTAGTTTCAGGTGTTTGACAATCATATACTCTACAAAGTGATCTCCCCATATTTCAAGTACTCATCTGGCACCATACATAGTTATTAACAATATTATTGACCATATTCCCTATGCTCTATTTTACATCCCTCTGACTATTTGTAATTACCAAGTTGAACTTCTTAATCCCTTCACCTCTTTCACCCAGTCCCTCAACACCCCTCTGGCAAGCATCAGTCTATTCTCTGTATCTATGAGTCTGTTTCTATTTTGTTTGGTTTGTTTTTTCTTTTGTTTTTTAGATTGCACATATAAGTGTCTTTATCTGTCTGGCTTATTTCACTTAGCATAATATCCTCTAGGTCTGTCCATGCTGGTGCAAATGGTGAGATTTCATTCTTTTTTATGGCTGTGTAATACTTAATTGTATAAATTAAATGTACCACCACTTTTTACCCACTTATCTATCGATGGGCACTTGGGTTGCTTCCATATCTTGGCTAGTGCAAATAACGCTGCAATGAACATAAGGGTGCATATATTTTTTTTTTTGATTTAGCATTTTGGATTTCTCCAGATATACTAGTATACCCAGAAGTGGAATCGCTGGGTCATAAGGCAGTTTTTGAACCCTTTAATGTCTCCTAAAGCTCTCATTCTACATTTCTGAAACACTTTCTGATCTATCGTGGGTTTCCTTTGTGCTGGAGAAGTGCACTGTTGCAAGAAGGCCACCACTCCCTTCAGGGTCCTTAGTGCCTGGTTTTGCAACAGTCAGAAACGTAATTATCCCTTCCATGATCTGTGTTCCCAAGACCACTATTGTAGGCACCCTGACAGACAGATACCATATTCTGGGCAGATACAGGGCATAAGCTCCTGGGAAACATTATCTAAAAGGCAGACAATTCATGATAGAGAAGAAAGTGTAAGCATGCGTCTGCTGTGGCAGCCCTAACAGTACCACCACCAGCGGGGTGGCTTAAACAACAGAACTTGATTGTCTCCTAACGCTGGAGGCTAGAAGGCTGACATCCAGGCGTCCACAGAGTTGGTTCCTTCTGAAGGTGATAAGGGAAGGACCTGTTCCAGGCCTCTCTTCTTGACCTATAGATATCTGTCTTTTCCGTGACTTCACATAGTCTCTTTAAAATATCCTTTTTTATAAGGACACCAGTCATGCTAGATTTGGGCTCACCCTAATGACCTCATTTTAATTTGATACCTCTGTAAAGACCTCATCTCAAAATAAGGAACCTTCTGAGGTACTGGGGCTTAGGACCCCAAAATATGAATTTGGGGAGGGAGGGAGACACAATTCAACCCATAATGCCATGCCCAGAAACCAAAGAGGCCTCATTTTTATTGTCTAAAGTGGTGCTTCTCCAACTTCGGTGTGCCTCCTGTCACCTGTCACCTGGAGACTCTGCTAACATACAGACCCTGATTCCGTAGGTCTGGGATGGGGCTGAGGTTCCATGTCGCTGATACACTCCCAGGTGAGGCTCATGCTGCTGGTACCTGGACCAATTGTTAAAGAACAGGATCTAGAGCATGGTTTATAGACCGTGCTAACTTCAAGGGCAGAATAGGAACATGGAAAAGACTTGATGGACACATGACTTTCAGCCTCCAAAGCAAACAGTGATGTGTCCTATATCCTCATTCCAGGCTTGTGCTCAGTTGAGTGGAATGTACACAACACGGAGTAACTCCTTGTGCATGGTGCTCCGTCATCGTCATGAGGCCACTTGCTGCTGTTACTACAGCTGCTGTTTTTATTTTCAGCAACAGCATCATAATCACCAAACAAGGACAATATTTTCATGGATGTTGGAATCCATCTATCTGTTCAAAATAAACTGGGTTGCTAAAGCAATATGTACCATAAAATAAAATATATGTTTGTTTTAGGCTGTGTAAATTCTGCCAAAATTGTGTGTAGTAATAACAGAAACTGAGTTGTTCAGTTTCTCTACCAAGAGAAAAAAAGTTTAAAAGAAAAATATCACTATGAATAAATATATTTTTAAAAGATATAAACCTTGAAAAAAAAGAAAATGAACTTCTGTGCTATACTGAACTTTCAGAAATAAAATTTTATACCTTTATCTTAACACCAAGATATAGTCACGTAACTTAAAGTTGTAAACGCATTGAAAATTATATCAAAATGCCTTGGAAGCAACTTTGAGTGCTATTCACCACAGAACAATAGTGCCTATCTGGTTCAAACATTTACATATTGTTTTCGAACAGGGCTGCCCATAGACCTGTCTGCGATGATGGAAACACCCTGTCTTTGCACGGTAGCCACTGGCCACACAAGGCCATGGAGCACTTGAGAGGTGGCTGGTGTGTCTGAGGAACTGAACGCTTTTTTATATAAGTTGTTTACATAAAAACAAGGGTATCTTTTTATATTGGCTTCTTCATAAATCAGCGCTAAAGGCAATTCAGAGAGTCCAGTTAAGATGTTTCGGTGATGTGTGTGCCTGACAATCCCTCATAGATAACTCACAGTGAAATGCTTCCCATGCCCTCTAACTTTGCTTTGATCCTGTAGCTTATTCCAAATAGTATACTAAACATACTCTTTACTCTGAAATTTTTCACATTGGCCTTTCACCAAAACCAATAAAGTGCCTAACCCCAGGTATAGTTTTATAGTACAGTTGGAATCGACCACGCATGTGTGGAAACTGCACTGTGATCACGTGTGCACACAACTCCAAGTGTGAACAAGTGCAGCGGAACCACCGCACAGAGGGAGGTGCTGGTGGACAGAAGTGATGGTGGCTGGCACTCACCATGTGCCAAACCCTCCTCTGTCTTGGAGAAAGTACAGACAAGGAACCAGGGGCAGGAGAGTGCCACTATGTGCCTTTCTATGTCGTGCTACGATGTTCTCCTGGAAGAGAAGACTTTGGAGCAATCACAAATACTATTTAAAGAGAGAAAATGAAGTCCATTTGGCTGCCGAACCATTTTACCACATGCCACCTGAAGTAATCATAAGCAAGAAGGTACAGCTAAGGGGGGTGTCAGAGGGCTAAAGACAGAGTGAGGAAAAGATCTCTTCCTAAATAGAAGTGGACACAAAAGGCATAAGACAGTAGTGATTCAGCTAAACCCAGTGGAAGTAAGTGGGGGTCACAGTAATAAAACCTAACACTCATAGGGGGCTGTGTGCTAGGCATCTCTTCTAAGTGCTGGCAAAAACTGTGACGGGTCTAAGATTTCACTGTAATTATTAGCTAACAAGTTAGCCCGCCATGAGCTCAAGGATGCTGGCAGAGGACACAAGACCCTGGGTCAGACGATTTTATTCCTCACAGCAATAGCCATAACCAGTAACTAGTTCTCTGAGCCCCAATTCCCAAAGAAAGGACCAGGTGATACTGGCACATGCAGTGGGTGAGTTACAAAAGAGGAACTTTGAGGTTAGGATACCCAATCTTTTATAATGGACAGTAGGCAGACCTGCCTGACCTTTGTATTAGAGGGAGAAGCTACCTCTGTCTTCAAAGGCTGTTTGCTATTCAAGCATCCTTGAAAAAACAGTTCAGTAGAAAGGCATTCTGCTTACAAGATGTGCAGAAACGCAAAAGACCAGCGGAGAATTGCCATCCAATGAGCACTTTACAAACACTAACTCATTTAACCTTCTCAACGACCACGTGAGGCAGGTACTACTGTACCATTTTACAAAGGAAGAAATGCGGGGGAGGGCGGGGGACACAGAGTTCCCACAGCTGCTAAGTGGTAGAGTGGGGACTTGAAGCCGACAACCTGGCTCTGGAGCAGCACAGTCCCACGGAAATATTACGTGAGCCACGTGTATCATTTTTAATTTTCTAGTAGCCACATTGAAAGAGTAAAAAGAAACAGGTGGAGGTAATTTTAATAATTTATTTTATATGACTCCAGGTACCCAGAATATGAGCATTTCAACATGTAATCAATATATAAATCATTAACGAAATACTTTATGTTCTTTTTTAATACTAAGTCTTTGAAACCCAGTGTATATTCTACACTTACAGCGTATCTTAATGCAGCCAGGAAATTTGTTATCAAAACACTTGACAGTTGAAAAAGTAGATTCACATACCCAAGGCGTTCCAGACATACTTAAAAGCCTCTGAGAACTGACTCAAGTATCAGTTTTAAAGAGAAACTCATTAGAATTAGCGTATTAAACATTCAGTTCGAAGTCACAGCAGCCACACTGCAGGTGCCCTGTAGCCACACCTGGCGAATGGCTCCCGCACTGGACAGGATAACTTTCCAGCCCATGCACGTGCCCTCTGTGCTCTCCCACCTCCCAGAGAATGTGCGTTAGGAATGTGCAGCATGTCACCTTCCTTCTTTGTTCTCCCATGTTAATTGTTTAACAGTCACAGCTGTTTATTTCACTGGGCCTGCCCCGGAGGGAAGCTGAGAGGAGGCTGTGTCGTGTGGAGGTGCAGAGCACAGGCTCAGCCAGAGCCCCCAACCATCCATCCTCCATCACTTCCAGTCACTACTCAGCTGTGTGGCCATAAACATATTTCCTGACCTCCCAGAGCCCAGTTTCTCCATCTGTAACAGAAAGCAATAATAGCAGCTCTGAGGATTCAATGCGGCCATTCATGTAAAGGGTCTGGCACAGTGCTTGGCACACAGTTCTTGCTAAATAAATAGCAGTCATTACTTGGTAACTAGAGTCAATCTAGCATGAGAGATCCAAACAAAGTTTAATAATGCACCATTTTAAGATGTCCATTTGCTTCCTGGAGAGAGGCTTGGCTCACTTAGCTGTGCAGCCCAATGCCCCCCTCTAGTGCCCCAAACCTTGAACAGCAGGCATCACCCACCAAACCTCCAGACCAAACCTCTAAAAGACTGTGCTCATTTCTTCTTTTTTTAATTCTCATGTGAGGATATTTCTTCCATTGCTTTTCAGAGAAGTAGAAGGGGGAGAGAGAGAGAGAGAGAGAGAGAGAGAGAGAGAGAGAGAGAGAGAGAGAGAGAGAGGTGTGTGTGAAAGAGACACATCAATTGGTTGCCTCCCACAAGTGCCTGACCAGGGCCAGGGATCAAACCTGCAATCCAAGTACTTGCCCTTGATTGGGAATCGAATCTGCAACCTTCAGGACTTGGGCAGGTGCTCTAACCATTGAGAAATACCAACCAGGGCTGTGCTCATTTGTTAACCTCTGATGCTATGTCTGAGCCAGGTCCCCAACCCCCAGCCCTAGTCACTAGCACTCTGTCTTTGGATCCAGTCCCTCTGGCACTTTAACAGTTACCTGGGGGTCCTGTGGAAAGCAGTGTATGATCCACAGATATGAAGCAGAGCCTAAGTGTCTGCATTTCTAATCAGTTCCCAAGTCATTTCAATGCTCCTGCCCCACAGACCCACTTTGAGTAGCAAAATTTTAGGAAATTTGACCTATTATTCCAACTCTTTCAAAAGTTAACCTACAAATTATTAGAGTAAGGAATTGCGGGATTAAACTAAATGTTGTCTTCTTTCTTCTATGGACATGTGCAAGAGGAAAGCCCTAAATGCAGACTGAAGCTGAAATACACCTGAACGTTAAGGATGGCTTCAAAGAGAGCAAGAGAATGAGACGGTAAAAGGGTCAGTATGGGCATTCTCATATTCACTTGACTTCAGACTGTAATTTAAGGTCATGTGCTATTCTAACAATATAGAATATCTGTAGATTAATGATAACCATCTAAATTAATCTGTGTTCATAGGTCATTCCCCTAGACAATTTGGACTAGATAATGGCATGGGGATGGGATTGCCGGACCAACAATGGAAACTGAGTCAGAATCTTGTGGTCACTGATCAGTGGTCTTTCCAATGTCATATTTGAAAGTCAATTAGAAGGCTAACATTTGAAATTGTCATCTAAGCTTATTTCATATTTGGTAAACTGGATATAAGGATAACTGCCACATTTTTTGCCAACATCAGAGGAGATACCACAGTAAAGTGCTTTCAAAATAGTGTTTCATGGCCCAGCTGGTATGGCTCAATGGTTGAATGTCGATCTATGAACCAGGAGGTGAGGGCACATGCCCAGGTTCCGGGCTCCGTCCCCAGTAGGGGGTATGCAGGAGGCAGACGATCAATGATTCTCTGTCATCATTGATGTTTCTATCTCTCCCTCTCCCTTCCTTTCTAAAATCAATAAAAAATATATTTTAAAAAATAGTGTTTCATGGATATGAATACAATGTATTAGAAGTCTGATGGTCCAAACTGTCCCAGAATCTCTTTGGCAAAATAGATAACATTGGTTATTTCTGGTAAGAAGAAAAGGAGAAGGGGGACTTGGAGTTTATTTAAATTTGTCTATTCATTTAAAAAAAACACAAATTAAAATGACTTAATTACTTCAAATTTCTAGGTATTTGTGTTGCCTCCCACAATGAGACTGCCAAGTTCATGATAATATTTATCCTCATCTTGTTTTCAAACATTTATTTCTGATGATGAGTTTAATTCACAATGCAGTCATGCTTTGTTGGTAGGTTTGCTCATTATCTAGCTGGACTTGCTTTGTTACCAACTTTGGTAAAAACCGAGTCCACAGGGCTTTTCGAGGCGGTGCTGCATCTCAAGCACGACAGTCATGTAGAGGGTCTATTGCCTTCATCTCATAAGGCACTGTGTTATCATTCAGGGCCTGAACTCACACTTTTTCCTACTTTCAACTCCCCTTCCACCATGGATTTATGTGAAGACTGGCCGCTATACTTCCTTGTTTCATTGTAAGAAATAACTTTAATTGTTTCTGTTGGTTTCTTAGGAGCTTGTTTTAAAGTATTTCACTTCCATTTGTTTTGATCTGGGATCTCATATTAATGTGCTTCCCCTAATTGATTTCCTCTACAGTATTAGATTTCCAAAAAGCATTCATATCAATGTGCTATACTTACCACAAATGTAAAGGGAGAAAGTTTGACTACCAGAGTTAGAGAAAAAAACAAAAATAAAATAAACCCAACCCTTTACCTCCATAATGAGAGAAAAATCAAAGAAGGAAGGTAGGAGGAGGGAGGGAAAATGGAGAAAAAGAGAATGAGAAAGAAAGAGGAGAAGAGAGAGAGAGAAAAAGAGAAGGAAGAGGAGGAAGGAGGGATAGAAGAGGAAGTTTGGAGGTTTTCTTCCTGTCTACATTCTCTCTTTTTATTTACACAATAAACCTGATATTGGGAGCAGGAAACACTGATTTCATCACAGGATCACGTTAAGAAAGAACACTTACAACAATCCATCAATCAATTAATAAGTCATTACTGAAGACTAGTCTGTACCCTGTGGGGTGTATACAGAGCAGGTTCTTCATTCTCAAAATGCTGAGAACATGGGAGGAGGAACAATGTACAGATATTAAAGATAACACTGCTGGTGTTTAAAAGTACTTATCAGGCAAGCAAATTTTTTTGTTCAATCCAATCCACTTTGGTTATTTACTTAAGACCTGTGTTTGGGGCCTGGGCCAAGAGAAAAGGGTGAGATCTTGTGTTACAATCAAGGTTCCAGGTGAGACTTTGACTTAGTCCCTTAAATAAATGCATCATTACTTGTCACCTGAGCACTGCTATTCCCATATCTCATCTCCAGGCCTACTGGAGCACTGGGCCAGCAAACAATATCTTCCATCACCACCTCGTGTCACTAGCTCCTGATTTCAACCTCTTTGGTCGGCCTGCTATCCAACTGCAGTTCAAGATTCCTGCTCTTCTTTTTGTTATTGTGTTTAGGAACTACTTCACTAGAGGTAGAAGCAATACAAAACCAGATTCAGAAAAGGTTATTAGCAGGCAGATAACCTGGGCTTGTGACAGTATGGCATTGTCATATTGCTCCAAATATAATGTCTCCAGTTAATGTTGTAGAAAGTTGAATTCCCTAATGAAAAAATACAACCTGAATGTTGCTACAGAAGCAAAACAGGAATATGGTGCTTTTCAAGGTTATAACTTCACACTGCTAATCTTATTTTATTGTCCAATTTGCTTATATCTTTATTATAAAAGAAAAACAGCAATGCTAATATTTGTAAGGAATCCTCATCTGAAAACCACCATGTGAAGACACTCATTACACTTCCTCTAGAGACTCTCTAAGTGCATTTCACATACAGCACCCTAAAATGCGCTCATGAGATCCCACAAAAAAATCTACTTGAAAAACTTTGGACCTATTCAACCTCAATTCCATTTGTCCCCAAATGACTTTCTAAGCAATTTAACAAAACACTTGAGGTATAGGTAATAGAGAGTTGAGCTCCTTAAAGAAAAAAACTTAAAGGGAGCCAAAAAAAATGCCCAGCAAATAGTTCCTTATTGAGTTGTGGAAAATTATATGGAAAGGTAATCAGTGGCCAAATGTCTCACTATATGATCAAGTAAAATGTGATCCAATAATCATTCAATTAGTTATCTGTAGAGAAAATGCCCTTGCATACCGACTGCCCTATACTACAGGACTTAGAGTGCTAGTAAAACTAGTGGAGCAGAAAAAGTCTAGAGGAAGAAAGGTACCCAACTAGCAAAGGTTGCATCTATAAGAATTAGGTCTGGGTCATGGGCTCCTGGGACAAGAAGGCCAAGGAACACAGGCAGAGCCTCAGGATGTCTGTTTCAAATGAGAACTCAACAGCATTGGAGAAGTGTCAACTTAAAAGGAACAAGTAGGGAAGACTTCTTACTGCTGCTGTGTAGTTATTGGTGCATCCTTTAGAAAGCAGGTGGGTCAAAGGGGAAAGACCATTACACAAATGATGTGTTTTAGTTTCATGAAAGAATTGAGTTGAAGAATCAACTTGTCCTGGTATTTGGGCATTCATTCAACACTCAGTTAAACAACGATTACACATCCCTTTAGGCTAGTGGTACAGGAATAATCAAGACAGGCAAGGCTCCAGCCCTCAGAGAACATACATTCTAAGGAGAGAGATATAATTGAGACATTAACAATAAACACTATAATTACACATGGTAATAAATGGTATTGTGGCAGACTGTATTTTTCAAGGTTGCGTGCAACAAGATCTCCCCTCCCACATGCTTTTCTAGAGTCATCATCCATCAAGATGTAGGGTCTTCTTCCCCCACCCTTGAATCAGGGCCATTAAAAACTAGAAATGATGCTGAGTGACTTTCAAGGTCACTGTCATAGAAGGTTATGAAACTTCCACTTTGCTCACAGGAATTTATGGCTTAAGCTACCATACAAGCAGTTGGACTCCCCCAAGGTCATTATGCTGAGAAGAAGCTAAAACTGGTCTTCCTGAAGAGACCATGAGACTACATGAAAGACACTGGTGTCTAGCCAGGTCCACTGCTCTGGCCCCATGCTGTTCTAGCTTCAGTCACCTCCTGACTGTAGTCGCCTGAGAGACTCCAAGCAGAAACCACCCAACTGAGCCTTTCCTCAATTTCTGTCCAAGAGAAACTTAAAGATATTATAAAATAATTGCTTTTAACCACTAATTTTTACAGTGATTCATTGCATAGTAATTGATAAATCGAACAGTTAAGAGGGAAATGAACAGAATGATGGCATAGAGAGAAACTGGGAGTGAGAGTTCCTTTAAACAGGGAGACCACAGAACTCCCCTCTCAGGAGGAGGAGGGGGAGAGTTTGGAAAGAGGCATCCCAAACAGAAGCAAAAACCAAGACCTGGAGGGCAGTAATGACTGGTCATGGTCATGGAGGCCAGACTAGCGGGAGTATTGGAAGCAAAAGGAAGAATGAGGTTGGAGATGTAGGCAGAAGACAATTATGTAAGGCCTTGTGGGCACTGATAAAGAGTTGGGGTGTTCATTTTAGGTGCATTGGAAAGGCCTTGTGTGCTTTATAGCCACTACCACCAGTCCATCCTCATTTCTCCAGCTACCTTGGTTTCGAGGTTCTCCCTCCAGGCGTTGGTGTATGATTATTAATCCCACAAATGAGTGAAATTGAGTGACATCAAGTGAAAGCATGCCAACAATCCCAATCACCAGTTTCTGCTCATACTGTTGTAGGCCATGACTTCTCTAGCTCACAGATTGACACTCTGTTCTTTACAGAGTTTCCTGCTGACTAAGACGTCTGGTCCTGAACTCTCTCAACTTTGTACTCCTTTTTTTAATCTTCACAGTTATGTCCCCTATAAGAAATTTCATTTTTTAATTTCCCCACAGATCCTACCACTGTGGATACACTTGTTGAATGAATGACTTGCTAGAACAATGCAAAAAACCTTGAAAGATGCACCAAATGTTTGACTTTGTAGCCAAATCTTGCACATTTAGTAAATTGTAATCTGTAAACCTGTCCTTAACTGTATATCCTGATAGGTTGTTCTGGGCAAAGTCCTTTGTGCCCAGGCCTTCAATAAATCTGTCCTTGTTTCCCAAGTTTGTGGAGTCTGGTTTTGTAAAGAGCATTTGAAATTCTAAAGATACTCCCAGGCATTTCAGCTCAGTGAGCAAAGAAGGGAGGTGGAGGGGGGTGGGATGAGTTGGGGCAGGGTGGACTGGGTGGCCAACTGGTTCTTATCATAACTGTTTAGTTTCATTTACATTTTTCTCTGTGTTGCTCAGGTCCAGGTCAGTGTTATTTGATGTGGAACACCTGCCTTCACACAGGGAGAGCGGCAGCCAGCCCTGCCAAGAGCAGCATGGACGTGTTTGCTCTATAGAATTGGACAATGGGGCTAGAAGGTGGACACCCACAAGCTTCTGTCTGGTTCATAGCATTCTGGCTCAAAAGGAGTCACCCTATCCATAATGACAGAAGTACCAGAGACCCTCCTTGTAACTGTGGCTCCTGTGGGTAAAAAGCAAGTCCATGTGCTTAAGCCACTTGATTTGGTTCATTGGCAATTTGTATAGGTCTCAATCCACTCTTTGCTGAGACATGAGTGAGAGTTGAGTAGAATCCTAGGCTATCTTGTGTTAAAGCTGATTCTCAAGAAAAGCTTGGTCATGTTCAATCAGAGCTGTATTCAAAGTGAAGGTCACATGACTCAGAGCTTCCCATCCCAAGAATCCAGAACAATCGCAGGCTACTGGACAAACACAAACACACAGGGGCCTCGAGCACAGCGCTTCTCAGACATTAATGTCCACACTAATTACCTGGGCACTTTATCCAAGGCAGATTTAGATACAATGGGTCTGGAGCGGGGCCCCAGACTCTGCATTTCCAATAGGCTTTCACATGATGTTGATGCCCTGGTCTGGGACCATATTTAGGGTGGTAAAAGTCTAGTTTAGAACCCAGATTTTACAGCCCATGTTTCTAGCACAATCCCCAGACCAGCAGCATCAACATCACCTGGGAACTTGTTAGAAATGAAAATCCTCAGGCCCCACCCAGACCAGAAATGCCAGCGATGAGGCTCAGCATTCAGTGTTTTCATGGGCCCTCGGGGAATTCTTGTTTACCCTGAAGTTTGAGAATTAAGATTCAGTCAGATGAACTAAAGAATTTTAGCCACTGTCTCTAAACTTAGATCTAATAATCAACAACTCTAGAGTCAATAAGTTTGATGTATTTAACACAAATCTAAAGTTTAGGATTATAAACTGTTGAACAAAAAGATAGATACAGAGGCAGTAAAGCATCAAACAGTCTGTCAAATTACAGCAGGAAGGTTAGGGAGAGGTGGGGAAGATAAGAGATCAACCAAAGGACTTGTATGCATGCATATAAGCATAACCAATGGACGCAAAACTCTGGGGGGTGAGGGCATATATGGAAGTGGGGTGGGGGGTGGGCAATGGTAAGATATGTACACATATAATACCTTAATTTAAAAAATTGGGGAAAAAAAGTTTAGGATTTAAATTCATTTAAAAATGTTTCATCCTCATCATCAAGATGCAACTTCCACATAAAAATCCTCAGCATTTTTTCACATTTAAAAAGATTAATCCCTTCAGCCCTCATTTAACAATTTTCTTGTTCAATAATATGATCTTTGGACAAGTCAAAAATTCTGAAAGCCAGGCTCTTAATGCTCAGGTATGGACTCCAGGTCAAGAAGCACTGAGTTCTTGGAGTCTAGGTATATCTTTGAACATTTCCAGTGGCCTTATGGTTACCCGTGAAGGGAGGCAAAGAGACAGCTCGGTGATATCTCAGATTGACAAACAGTGGTCTCAAGAGTCAGTCCTTCTACTCACACAGAGTGAACCAAATGGGTAACCTCCTAACGTGACCAGCAGGACCAACAGGCTAGTAATAATTAGACTGCCTTCCCAGCACAGGCTGGAAAAACATCTCTGACCTCAGACCTTGAGGCAAAATTTCCAGGGCTGCCAGGCCCCTGTTAACTGTCTATCACCTCTGAAAGTGCAAAAGGGCATGTTACCCCACAGGTCACCAGAGAAGGTGGGACCTGGAGCCTGTCCAGGCCACAACACACCACCGGGACGCCTGTGATTCAGGCCTACAGGCTTCATACCTACTCTGGTTTCAACTTTCACAACTGGGACCACTTTGCAATTTCAGTTTTAAGAGTAATCTTGGGGAGAAATACATAAACCCCTGACTAATACCTTCTTGACTGTAACTATGTGAGCACGAGACTGCGCAGCAATGGAATAACGCTGACTAATAATATGTTAGACTCCTACAGCCCTTTTCATATGAAGACCTCAAAGCACTCTGCTCAGATGACCTCACAAATCCTTGAAACCGCTTCTGGGAAATATATGGGAAATATTATTGTCTCCATTTCTCAGATGGAAAAAAGAGCATCTGGGCACTGCCCAGGTCTCACCTGCACTCATAAAGTGGGGCATTGAAGGGGCTCAGGAAGAAGGAGGATAGAGGAATGCCCATCCAGACAGGAAACAACTGTGGTTTTCATGTAAGCAACACTCATCGTGGAACCAATAGAATTACTGAAAACCAGAAAGAGGGTTGGCTTTTGGAATGCTTGTTGCTATTGTTTTGTTTGAGAATACATACTTTCATATCTCCATGCTTTGCTTTAGTCTTTATTCGGGTCAACGTAGGTTTGGGGGGACAGGGTTGAAGGGAGGTCATTGCTTTATCTCCCCGCATTGCTCAAGTTCATCTTGTGATGTTCTGCCCAAAGGCCAGTGGCTAAGCTTCCACTTAAGATTCTGAGCCTTAGTTTCCTGACTGTTCCCTGATTCCAACTTCTTTTTCTCAATCCTGCTTTTGTAATCCACATTTTATTTATGCAACAGTTGCAAAAATCTCCCTCAGGGGGCCGCGGAGGATACTATCAAAAGTACCTCAGATTTCCTTCACTGATAAGTTAATATTTAAAACTTTTTTAGAATGGTGCAATGGCCTTTCTTTTTTTCTTTCCGATTTTAAAATGTCAAAGGCTTCCTGACATGCTCTGGCCATGGAAATGGAACATATTTTCTCATTAGGTTAATTAATGGCTCTGCTTGGGTGGCATAATTTGGTATAAGTTTCCTTTTAGAATTCTGTCATAACTAAAAAGGATCTTATTTTTGTTATGTTTTGTGGTGTCTTTAAATTTTTATGACTTCTACTTTGTTTAGTCTGTGTGTAATCCTTCTTTTGAAACCTAATGTCCTAGAAAATTTACAGTTTTCTCTCAAAACTGGCACTTTTTACATTTTACGGTGATTCCTGTTTCTTCGGTTCTCACTAGAACTTCATTTAGGTCCTTAAGGTGTAATTCGCAGCTCAGGGAATTTATGATTACATCGTCAAAGTAAACTCCCCAAGCGCAATATATTAAACCTGACAAGACGCCGTTCATTAATCTTTGAAATATAGCCAGGTGTGATGTAGTGAAGTGAGCCTTCCAGCTGAGAACAGCTGAAGAACTCCCAACTGCCCCCCACTGGGGAGGATTCCTTCCTCTTCACAGCCAAGGCCACCTGGGTGGGGACCGAGAGGGCCAAAGGCCCTTCCTCTGCCAAATGTGGTGTGCTCTGTGTCCGCCGGTGTTCCTGCAGCCCTGCAGCTTCTCACCTTCTCACGCATTTGTTCATTCAACCAATACTTATGGAGAGCCTACTTCGGGTCAGGCACCAGGGGGACCTAGGAAGACCGTAGTGGCCAAAACAGAAACAATCCCTTGCTTCACGTGGCTTACCGTTTTAGGTCTACTTACAAATAAAGGCCCCAAGACTCTCACCCAATACCACCAAACCCTTATGAAAGGACTACCTTGGCTGAATGGGCAGCCTTTCTCCTCTGCCCCATGTCGCTCTGATGCTAAATGACTCCCATTATGTGTAAGTGAGACTGCACCCAGCTTGGTGAACGCCTTGATAGAGATCTGTAAATGGCATTATCAAGGAGGAGCAGCCAAAGCCAGCCTGGGGTCACCTAGTGCCTGGTCAGAAAAGCGAAGCCCAGCCGATCACTATGCAACGCTGCCTCTAGAACAGTGTGGAAATCCAGGTAAAAGGCCACTCCTCTTACAGGCATTTCCCCAGACCCTTCTGTTTGCTTCTGTGAAACATGGCAGGCTAAGTACAATGTGGCATTCTGAAACAGGAAAAGGACGTGCGTGGAAAACCAGGTGAAATCTATACAAGTCTGGAGTTTAGTTCATAGAAATCTAGCAATATCGATTTCTAGTTTTGCCCACGGTGCCGTGGCAATGTGGGTAATAACACAAGGGAAAGGGGGGAGGATATGTAGGAACGCTCTGTTGACAACTTTTCTTTCATTCTAAAACTACTCCAAAATAAAGGTTTATTTTTAAAATGTTTGCTTCTGGAACAGAATCCTTAAAATGAATAATAAAAAGCTACTTTTAGAAAAGCACATAGTAGACATAGGGGGAAAGATATAGCTCCCAATGACATGCTACAATTTTGTTCTTGAAACTAAGGAGAAATACTATATCTAGAAACCCAAAACCCAGGAGCTGATATTTTACTAAAGCAGCAATTTTCAACCTTTCTCATCTCATGGACACATAAACTAATTACTAATATTCTGTGGCATGCCAAAAAATACATTTTTTTTGCCAATCTGACAAAAACATTGGTATAATTTTGACTCATTCACATAAGATGGCTGTGTTGGCTGTTGTCATTTTTTTTATTTGGCAATCTAAGGAAGAAGAGGTCAGTGCCCCTGACTAAATAGTCAGGTATTGCATGTTTTAAACATTCTTGCGGCACACCAGTTGAAAATCACTCTACTAAAGAAATATTCTCACTGTATATTTCCCTCTTTTTCTCATGCTACTTTTAGTTGCTCTCATTGGTTTTAAGAAATCCTTTAAAGGTGTGTGTAAAAGGCACAAATATGTGGAAGAATCCTATATCCTGAGTTAAAGAAATCAACATTCCAATCTTTTTATTTTTTAACTCTGAATGTACAACACTTGTACTTTCCATCCCTAATTCACACACACTCACATTCTCAGATATACTCACACTAACACACATACTCATATATACTCTCACACATTCACACATGCTCTCACACACTCACACACTAACAAACACTCACATATACTCTCACACACTCTCTCACACACACACTCTCTTTCACACTCACACATACACTCTCACACCCCAAATCACTACTGAAGCACAGCTAGCTTGTCCTTTGCTGTCTGCGCACACGCCCTTCATTTTCCTGCACTCGCCTGCCCATGCAGAAACTTCTCTTTAAGTAACATAACAGATATTTATGTGCAGGTGGAAGCTGTTCAGGAAGACGTGCCTTACGGCAGCCATAAGCAACTCCTGTTTTGTTAGTTACACTGCTGTGCAGTTACACAACATGTGCCCTACATGCTCCTGTATAAATCTCATCAGGGAGGATTTCCCATCTCAAAATCAAAATGGTGGTGATGAAAGCAGTATTTTTTCAGCTAGCTGCATACTTGACAAGATAATGGCTTTGTGACCCTCCCAATAAATTGCTGCCACCGTGAGGGATGTCCTCAAAGAGCAGAGTCACCTTCTGCCATCCAGAGGGCACTTATTTAGGATGGACCTCTCTCCCCATCCAGGGGAATGAGTCATAGAATTAGAATATTAGTGCCTGGAACATGCTTAGATATCATCTAGTATCATTTTATCTTATTAAAGACTAGAGGCCCAGTGCACAAAATTCATGCACGGATAGGGTCCCTAGGCCTGACCGGTGATCAGGGCCAATCGGGGCCTTCCTTCCCCCAACTGCTGGCTGCTGGCCAGGGCCTTCCTTCGTTCCGCACCATCCCCTGGTGGTCAGCGCATGTCATAGCGAGTGGTCGAACACCCAGTCAGTCGAATTCCCGAGGGGACAATTTGCATATTAGCCTTTTATTATATAGGATGAGGACAACAGGCCTGGGTGGGGCCTATGCCTTATTCCAGGCTTTAATGCCTGAGCTGAGCCAAATGCAGTCACCCAGTGCCAGGTCCAGTGTCGCCGCCTCTATGCTACACTGGCCCATCATCCTGCAGCCCTAGCTCCAGGGGTTTTAATACGAATCCTCAAAAAGTTGCCTTTGGGTTTCATTCCTTCATTCCTTCTGAAACAGCATGTGCAAACATCCATTTATAAACCAGGACATACCACACACAGACCATTTGTATTTGATGCTGTTGTTATCACTATTATCCACACATTGGCCTGTGAGAGAGGCATGATGCATGCAAATTCTATAATTTCTAAACTGGAAAGAAAGGACATTTTTACGTGCCAACAATCATCTTCTGCCCTATCCCTTCTGATTCCACTGTTTTTCCATGGGGTCCTCCGTTCTCTTTAAGAATCTTAAAATTCCTTTCCTTCTTTGGGACTTACATTCTCTCTTTTTTGAATATATATAAGCTGACAAGGAGGACTCACTGGAGAACCGAGCCCAGATTTCTAGAAGGGCTCTGCAAATAGGAAATAAAACCACATCACACCATGCATCTGCCAAAAGTAATAAAGCCAGCCAGCCTCAGCGCCCTCTCAACTTCGTCAGCAACCAACGCTCCCCATTTCGCCCTTTCCTTGCAAAGGAAAAGGGAAAAAAATGCCCGGTAAAGAATGCCAGGCAAATCAAACCATGGGAAAAATAACACCTTCAAATTCAGGGCAAAACGCTCCTCTCCAATCCTTGCTGCAGATGCCGTGTCTGGTATGCTTGGCAGGGACACGGCTCTTGGAACAAGATGCAAAACACAGGTTAGAGGGAAGATATGGGCCAGAGACTGGTTGTTAATTTTTAATCCATAGTTATAAAGTCCAAGAAATCTCACTATGACTTAGTTTATATAATAATCAAAACAAATCCAGAGATGAGACAGTCTCTTCTATAGCTTTAAGAAATATGCCTTCCAATTTCCCACAAATTAGATGAACTAATTGCTCCTCAAATCAGTGAGTCTGTGCTGATCATTAATTGGCAGGATAAATGACAAATTCAAGAGTCAATATTCCAATATTTGCCCCAAACAGAAGCTGCTGTGGGAATTCCACCCTGGAAAGGCCATTCTTGATTATTTCCCTTTTTCAAATTTGAATTTGCCTGCTTCCTCTCTTCCCAATCAGTAGACAAAAATGCCCAGTGTTGGCTTTCATCTTTCCAGTCAACCAAGAGTAGCAACTGAGAGAAAACCAGCCAAACAAACACGTATGCTGAGACAGACACCCCTTTCTTCGGATTAAAAATCAAATAATCAGGATTTTCATGCCTGCTCCCCCGTGAGCACATTGTGTGGCCTCTCTAGGTTCTCAAACTCCTTCTGAGTCCTCCAACACTCTGTTTTAATAATGAGGATCATTTCTTCCAGCTCTGATAATCTGGTTTTATTGTCCCTAAAATTAGATTTATTTAAACAGGCAGGACTACATCTATATCTTCAAAAATGACTGTCATGTGGCACATATTTCTATCTGGAGATGGATATTAAAGGGGATAACAAAAGTTCTATGACCAGAAAAAAAGAATCTTCCTGATTAGGAAATCACTCATGCTTCTATTCATTTCCCATCCACCAGACATTTGCTGCTTTCTGGACCCAGAGTTTCTTCCATGAGAGAGTGAAAACAGCAACAAACCTTTTCTTACAATTTTGAAAAATCAACCAAGATGGTGATACTTTTGGAGGCATTGCTTCATGGGTAATGCTTGTTTTAAAACAGGTTCCACCATGAATTATTGAAGGAAGGAGCGGACATGTGCTGAGCCCACACTCTGAATTGGAATGGACGCTCCACGTTCACCATTCACTGACTCATCTAATCACAGCACTTAAAGAGAGATATTCGTGCCCACCTGGTGTGGCTCAGTTGTTGAGCGTCAACCTATGAGCCAGGATGTCACGGTTTGATTCCGGTCAGGGCATATGCCTGGGTTGCAGCTGATTGATGATTCTCTCTAATCATTGATGTTTCTCTCTCTCTTTCCCTCTCTTTTCCTCTCTGAAATCAATTTTAAAAAAAATTTTTTTAAAGAGAGATATTAGTATCCCCATCGTACAGAGGTAGAAAACTAAGGCCCAAAGTATAATCACTTAAGGTCACTTAAATGCAATCAATACTGGAACAGAAATTTAAATCAAATGTGACTACTTCCTCAGCCTTCCCACTACAACATTTGAGCTTCTTTACACAGTGCTTTGCCTCTCAGAGAAGCTTAGCTTATTAATGCTATCTACATTAAGTTTCCTTTCTCGAGATAAACTGAATACAGAGGCATGTAATTATAACACTATTTAAACTGTCAGGCACAAAATGTTGGCTTTGGTGGGTACTAACATAAATTCAAAATAAAGGATAAAGGAATATTCTTATTTGTAAGTATGAAACGCAACCTATGTTCCCCCTTGCGGAAGATCCACCCAATGTTTCAAAAGCCAGCGAAGGGATTTCACGGAGGGCTGAGAAGATTTCACCCAAGCTGCTCATGTCATATATTTCCCTAACTCACCCTGACTTCCACCCAGAAAGTTTCAAAGGGGCAAAAGAAGCGGGAGGAAGAAGCATGGATGCAGGGCAGTGGGTCAAAGGCATGCTTTGTAGAGTGTAAGGACCACCAAAGTGAAAATCAAAGAACCACCCTGATAGCTTTGTTTTTGGCCATGGAAAGTTCACTGGCTGGGATTAAACTCCCCAAACATCTCCTTGTCCCACCCTCCCTCCACAAACACACACTATTTACTTACTTGTCTCCACCCTCCCAAACTGACAAAACCAGGGGCTGTTAGCGGGAAGTGGCAGGAGGAGCTTCCAGGGTCCTGTTCCAAGGGATTAGAAGAGCTCAGGTTTCGCCTGACCACCATCCCCCCATTGACTCACTCATAAGGCACCCATCATTCACCCTGACAGGCACACCTTACACCCTTGGCTGTCTTCATGGGAGGTGTTTATAAATAAGGGCACCTGTCTGTGAAAGCCAGACATTCACAGGAGGGGCCAAGGAGACAATAGATGACATGTTTGGGGAGTTAACTTTTCCAACAACTATATCTGCACTATGTAGACTTAGTGGGGTTTTGTGTTGCAAGAGAGAGAAACTGGTTTCTTGTCTTTGTATTGGAAACACATCTGCAAACCTGTCACATTCTACGGCAAGTGAAGCAAAGGTAAACATTTAATAGTACTTGGAAATCCACCCTTTCTCCATTAAGGAGGGTTAAAACATGTTGGTTAAATGAAAAGTTTGGCTGAAACTAGATTCTTCTCCAAACACAAAAGGAGATTGTAATTTCAAACATGTTCCTCCTTGGATTTAATTATGAATATTAAGTATTGGTACCCAAGTGCTAGAGTAACAAACCAAAGTAAAGACCACCCATCAACTTAATTCCAAAGGTTCATTTCATGTAACTCAAGCTCCAGTTATCTGAGAAGGAGAGATGCTATTCACAACTGCCCATAACAAAAGCAAAGGGCTTATGGCAATTGGACCTTTTCATTTTTCACTGGTTTATTTTCAGATAGCTGGGGAAATGTTTTCCACTTGTATTTGATGACATGATTTCTAAAGCATCCTGACTAATTTCTCAATTAGCCAGGATCACCTCAAATGCCTCCTACATTGAATCATTGGCCCAAAAGGCCATAATTCAGTGATGACATTTAAGCAAAACTTAATTTGAACTCAGTAATCTATAAGATCCTAATTCACAGAAGCAACTGAATTTCTCTTATATTTATAGTATTCTGCCACCAACACTAGCATTCCATCTTTCTCCCTTGCTATTTTGGATGGAAATGAAAGATTCTACCCTTTGTCATTTCAAAGTCAAGAGTGCACTCCTTTTTCCTCTTCAAAATAAGAAACCACAGATGTTTCAAAGATCTGCGATTTAAATCATTTCTGCAATTGAGACATGATGACAAAAACAAAAACACATTTTTAATGCATGTTTGCCTGGAAAAATAAACTGTAGAGCAAGGTCATCATAGACACCCAGAGGCATAATCCAGTTAAACTGCTTGACCTGCATCAAATGTTGACAATTCTAACTTCTCTGTTAGAACAAGAGAACTTTCTGGGATACATTTGCAACAATTGCTTAAAAGTCCTGCCACCTAGTGGAAGAAGTAAATAAACTAGACCTCAGGTAACCTGCTGGATGAGGAGACATTGAGAAAAATAGCTTCTCTATCAACCAGGCTTCCCTTGACAGATCATATTGGGTTAGCTTTAGACCTGATTTTCATAACATGCCAAGATTCATAGAAATGCGTTGTTTTACTCTTCCCTGTTCACATGCATCACATTCAAGATAAGAAAGACTTCAGTGCAAGCCCTCAGACCTATAAGTGGAATCCACAAATAGTTTATGGAAATCGTTCTGTTAATCTGCTTTGGTTGATAGTTTTCAAAATGGATTCCACAGAGAGGAGAAATAAACCAAATCCCCTACAGCTTCCCCTGGTGGTGGACACTCAACTAGGCATTTAATCCTCCAAAAGCTCAGCAGGAGGACTCTTGATGGAGGGAATTCCTTTACTTGGCTAAGGGGAAACATTCTGCCTGAACAGGAAGGTAGATCATTAGTGGCTGGACCTCACAGACAGCCACTAAGTTTCTGGAAAAACTTCCTGATGAGTCATGCTGAAAGGGGAGGCTCCATAGGCTAATTGAGTAATATCTGCAGTGCATGCCTGGCCCAGTGTTATCAACAGATGTGTTGTGACAGCAATCAGTTTCTCAGTGGCCTGAAGGAGTGGACTTGCCTCCCTGCCTATGTGGCCAAGGAAATATGCCTCTGTGATAGACACCATCAAAAATAGAGCGGGATTACTGTACACTGCAATGAACATGTTTCTATGATGCAAGGCCATTAACACTCTTGCCATGTGCCGAAGCCTAATTTAGATGCTTCTTGGCCTATGATTAAATGCAAATGTTATTAGGCAAATGCCTACTAGTTCTTTCTAAAAGTCCGGGCCTATTCAGAGGGAAACAACATTTGCTTCTGGTAAGAAAATTATGATTCCAGACTCTCTTTGTTATATCTTCAATTCCATCTCCTATCTCTAGATAAATGATCTACTGGCAAATACTTACAGATAAATGATCTACCAGTGAACACTTGTGAAGTTTAAGTTAACATGTATGAAACACTTTGAAGAGAGTTATGAAAGATAGGCCTACCACATTCAAGAGTTATGTGCCTTTATTCAAACTTTCCATTATTTGTTCAGTTTTTTAAACAAACACCATTGTTTACAGACCCAGATTTGATTTCACAAAGAATTTATTTCATAATTTAAGACTAAAGTGGTTTTCATAATTTAATTATTAGTATTGCTACATTCAGGAAGAGTTTTTCCATCACTCTTAGAGAAAATATTTTTTGTTTTAAAAACAGGAAAACCTTTAAAATTGGTTCAAAATAAAAGAACTACAGATTTCCAAAGAATGTGAAATATTTTTCTACCACAAGGTAATTATTTTTTATCATTTTATCAGTCATTTCTAATGATTTTCATAGCCACTCATATGGTTACATGGTTGTCTTTCATAAAGAAATAAATTAGAACTAATGAATGAACTTGAGACCTACCCTACAAGAAATACTAAAGATTGTCCTTCAAGGTGAAATTAAAGGACATTAGACAGTTAACTCAAATCTACGTGAAGAAAAATGGGTGGCTTAAACAACAGAAATTATCTCACAGTTCTGGAGGCTGGAAGTCCAACACCAAGGTGTTGACAGGGTTGCTTTCCTCTGAGGCCTCTCTCCTTGGCTTGTAGATGGCTATCTTCTCCCTGTATCTTATATGGTCTTCCTTCTGTGTGTATCTGTGTCCTAATCTTGTCTCTTCTTTTTTTTTTTTTTTTTTTTAAGGTATAATACTCTTTATATATATAATAGTGACCCGGTGCATGAAATTCGTGCACATTAAAAGGGGTTTAATTAGAGGAAATAATTTAATATTGCTATTTGCCCTTTCTCTATAATAGAAGTGTCAGAGATGATAGAAAATTAGTAAAATGTATATGAAAACCTTCCTCCTGTAAGTCTGGGGCACACCACGGGACCCAGAGTCAAGTCCCCGCCCACCCACATGCACCTCAAAATCACGTGAGACCCAGACCCGGCCGGCCCCCACCATTGGGCTAGATCCAGACCCGGCCAGTCCCACCCTTGTCAAGCCCTGCCGGGCAGGGGGTGTAGCCTAAGGTCCTCTGGTCCAGCGCCAGGATGGGGGGCGTGGCCTGAGGTCCCCCAGCCCAGACCGGGGCGGAGGGCATGCCTTGAGGTCCTCCATAAAGCCCCACCAGGTGCGGGACACGGCCTGAGATTCCCTGTCAAGCCCCGCTGGGTGGGGGGCACAGCCTCAGGTCCCCCGGCCCAGCACCGGGAGGGGGGCGCAGCTTCAGGTCCCCCGTCAAGCCCTGCTGGGCGGGGGCACGGCCTGAGTTCCCCCGACCCAGCACTGGGGGTGCACCTTGAGGTCCCCTGTCAAGCCCAGCCAGGCAGGCGGGCACAGCCTCAGGTCCCCTGGCCCGGTGCTGGGCGGGGGGTGCAGCCTGAGGTCCCCTGGCCTGGTGCCAGGGTGGGGGGCTCGGCCTGAAGTCCCCTGTCAAGCCCCACCTGGTGGGGGGTGCGGCCTGAGGTCCCCCGGCCTGGCGCTGGGGGAGCAGCCTGAGGTCCCCTAGACCAGCACCAGGATGGGAAGCGCACCTTGAGGTCCCCCGTCAAGTCCCACTGAGTGGGGGGCATGGCCTCAGGTCCCCTGGCCTGGCACTGGGGTGGGGGTGCAGCCTGAGGTCCCCCAGCCTGACGCCAGGGCGGGGGGCACAGCCTGAGGTCCCCTGTCAAGCCCCACGGGGGAAGTGGAGGGCATAGCCTCAGGTCCCTGATGATTGCTCGTTAAGGCTCCTTATGGGAACTTGGCCTCAGCTGTGGGTGCAGCCATCTTTGTATAGAGTGATGGTCAATTACCATATTCCCTCTTTATTAGATAGGATTTATTGATTTCAGAGAGGAAGGGAGAGATAGAAACATCAATGATGAGAAAGAACCATTGATCGGCTGCCTCCTGCATGCCCCCTACTGGGGGTGAGTCTATAACCCGGGCATGTGCCCTTGACCATATGGAACCTGGGACCTTTCAGTCCACAGGCTGACACTCTATCCACTGAGCCAAACCAGCTAGGGCTAATCTTGTCTTCTTATAAGATATCAGTCATATTGTATTAGGGCTCACCTTAATAGCCTCATTTTAACTTAATTACTTCTTTAAAAGACCTGTCTCCAAATATAGTGACATTCTGAGGTACAGGGAGTTAGGATTTCAATATACGAATTTAAGGGTAGGGGAGTGCATTGTGTCACTTTTGTCTTTAGAGACCAAATGTTTTATGAATAGAAGATGTCCCTGCCATCCTCTGTACAGATCAGTATAATATGGACCACAAAATATAGGAAGTCCTTACTCAGTGTTGTTGACAGGCTGGATGGCTTTAAGCAAAAGAGCATATAATGAAACCAATGTTACCATAGGCCAGTGGTCGGCAAACTCATTAGTCAACAGAGCCAAATATCAACAGTACAACAATTAAAATTTCTTTTGAGAGCCAAATTTTTTAAACTTAAACTTCTTCTAACGCCACTTCTTCAAAATAGACTCGCCCAGGCAGTGGTATTTTGTGGAAGAGCCACACTCAAGGGGCCAAAGAGCCGCATGTGGCTCGCGAGCCGCAGTTTGCCGACCACGGCCATAGGCTAATTGATATAAACAAGAGTTAAGTTCCTAGTATCATATCAACCTTCTAACAAAACGACATTGAGTGAAACGATGTTATTTGAGGACCATTATAGAGCCAGCCAAGGTTCCTCTCCCAAAAGAACTAAAGGAAAAAGATATTGGAAGCGAATAACGAAAATACTATACCAGGAAGAAAACTGCAAGCTTCCTGAGTAACATGACCAGATTCCTGACAAGTAGTCCTACCACAGTCCCAACAGTGAAAGCTATTCTGTCCCAGTTTTGAGTCTCCACAAGAAACTCCAGCCAGTGGCTCTGGCGGTCTTTACCTTATCACCCCTGGAGACTTGATACGACAGACTCACTTTGCATCTTAAGACTGCATGACTTAAACGAAGACACTGAGGGCCAGCGAATAATGCTAGACACTCTTCATCCTGGAGATGGATAGAGAAAAGTACCATCGGCTCTGCATGATTGTAGAGTGTGATGATAGCATGATTTACGACCAGGGGTGCCAATGTGGCTATTATCCAGTGTTATGGTATCAATGGACTGAGAAATACACTTAGGCCACATCCCATCACAAGCCACTGTCACCTGAGCAGCTCGATGATATTGTGATCCAGGACTCAAGAAAAATATTTCATTAAGGAGATGGGTGGAATGTGAAGACATGAATACTGTGATCAAAGGGGCAATAAAATGTGCTTATTTCTGCCTAAGAAATGTCCTGTCAGTTATGGAAACCATCTCCATTCAACTCTGTACCTTGTTGTATTTTGCCCAAGCAAGTGCTATCTTTCCTTACCACTGGAATTTCTGGCTCTTCTGGGCTTCCTTCCTGCATATATTTGATGGCTCAGAGAGCATACTGAAATACAGGTAGACATTTCTTGGTCAGGAAGCCACGCCAAATTTGTTTGCTTCCTGATGCAGGTCACCAGGCCACAGGGTCTTTTTTTTTTTTCTTCCTTTAACAGAACTTTGTCTAGGCTCCCAGTCTTTCCCGATCTGTGGCAATCTGGGTTCTGTTTTCTCTCCCCCAGATGCACTTTCAGTTGGTGCCTTTTTTCAATCAGTTTCCAGATGTGGTTGCATACTCGTTTATTTCCAGCACATTGTATCCTTTCCTGAACTTCTGCATAATTGCCTTCCATGCCACCTTCCCTCTCCTCCTCTACCACATACAGATGAATTCCAGAAACCTGTTGCAATTGCTCCAAATTTAGTTGCTCTTCTACCCCCAGCTGTGTGTGCCCCAGCCCTGAAAGTGAAAGGGATGATTGGTCTGCAGGAGAAGCCCCTTCCTAACGAGCTCCCAGCTGATAGCCAGATGCTGTGGCGGTCCGGGCCCACTATTGTGTAAAGTCTCTACAGAGAGGAAGAATGTTCACTGGAGCCCTGAAGTACAAACCGCAGTTTGTTTTAGAACTTTTTTTTTTTTTAATAATCTCTTTGTGCAAATATCAAACCAGGAAGCTAGAAACGTTTTTTTAATTATCACTGAACAATATAAAAATTGTAAAGAGGTCTTCCCTTGTGTAATACTTCTTGCATTTGGCACTATTTGGAAATGAGATCTTCCACATAATTTTTTAGACAACTGAAACATCTTTAAGCCCCAAACTGTTGCAAACCTTCACCATATTTAGGTAAATCTTTCTAGAATTCTTAACATTTTAGAGTGTGCTGATCATAATCTAATGTTTTCCTAATGATTCAGGGTCAAGGTTATGCATATCAGCAGCCATGCCCTAAGGTTTATAAGATTTTAGTCTACTTTCCCATACACTAGGGGTTCTCAACTCAGCACTGTTGACATTGGGCCAGATGATCCTTTGTTGTGGGAGTGTGGCCTGTGCATTGCAGGATGTTTAGCAGGATCCCTGGCATGTACCAACTAGGTACCAGAAGCACCAGCTCCTCAGTGGCGACAACCAATAATTTCTTAAGTGTGAGAATGTGCACCATCATCACATTCTCAACATTGATCTAGATGCCCTAGCCACTGCAATAGAAAAGGAAAGTTATGAGGCCCAGCTAGAGTGGCTCAATGGTTGAGTACCAACCCATGCACCAATAGGTCGTTGGTTCAATTCCCAGTGGGGGAACATGCCCAGGTTGTGGGCTCCATCCCCAGTAAGGGCCACAGGAGGCAGGTGATCTATGTTTCTCTCTCATCGATGTTTCTCTCTCCCTCTCCTTTCCTCTCTCTCTAAAGTCAATAAAAACATTAAAAAAAAAGTTATGAGGATTGGAAGAGAAGAAAAAACTCTCTTTTTTTGCAGAAGACATGACCATCTATATGAGAAATCTAAAATAATCTTCAAACTAATAGAATTAATAAGTGAAAGTTGTATCACTAAAAATAAAATTAATATACAAAATTAATTGTATTTCTATGACCCAACAAAAAACAACTGGACTGTGAATTTTTAAAAAATAATACATACAATTTTAAGAAAAATCAAATAATCAGAAAAGAATCTAACAATGCTATGACAGTTACACTGAAAACTACAAAATATTAAAGAGAAATTAAAGAAGACCTAAATTAAAGAAAGATACAACATGTTAATGGATTGGAAGAGCTCAAGATTACTAAGATTTCAACTCCCCCTAAATTTATCTATGGATTCAATAAAATCCAAAACCAAATCCCAACAGGGATTTTTTTTTTTAATTAACAAAAAAATCTAAAATGTATATGGAAACTTAAAGAACTTGGAAAAAACAATCTTGAAGTAGTTAATCTGGAAGAATAATATTATTAGATCACAAAACCTATAATAAGGCTACAGTAATTAAGATTGTATGATATTGGTCAAAACAAAAGGAATCCAAAGAGGACCACACCAAGACACATCATAATTAAAATGCCAAGAGCAAAAGACAAAGAGAAAATATTAAAAGCAGCAAGAGAAAAACAGTTAGTTACCTTCAATGGAATAGAAAAAATAATTATATTTAAACCTACCCAAATAGAATCACATGATTTAACAAACAAACAAAAATCACTGAAATTCTATAGGAAAAATATAACTTTAGTAAATGATACTGGAGCAATTAATTAGTTATCTATATGGAAAAAAGTGAAACTTCATGCCTACTTCATACCATAAGCAAAAATTAATTTGAATTCATCATAGACATAAATATAAAAGTTAAAAGCATAAAAAAACTTTTGAAGAAAATATAAAAGAATATCTTCATGATATTGGAGAAAGCAAAGTTATTTTAAGCAAGATGCAAAAGGCACTAACCATAAAAGAAAAAAATTTTTAGTTTATCTTAATAATTTGTGTTCATCCAAAGATACCATTAAGAGAGTAAAAATACTAGTCAGACAGTGGGAGAAGATATCTACAATATAAAAATCCAACAAAGGACTTAGTTATATGCAGGATATATTTTTTAAACTATTTAAAATTAAGCTAAAGAGAGAGAAACCAAGATGGCGGCATAGGTAAACACCTAAACTTCTGCCTTGCAAAACAATTTCAAAACTACAAAACTACAACAATTTAAAAGACAAAACGGACATCATCCAGAACCACAGGAAGGCTGGCTGAGTGGAAATTCTACAACTAGAAGGAAAGAGAAAAGCACACTGAGACTCAGAGGAGCTGCAGGAGGCAGAGGTAATGAGACACACATGCGGAGAGGACTGGCAACTGAGTGCGCGGCTGGCTTTCTCAAGTGGGAGGGAGACAAAAGCTCCCGACTGCACTGAACTCCAGTTCCGGGCGAGACTCTGGGGACCCAGACTCATTCGGGGAGAAACTGGACTGTCTGGCAGCGGGCAGAACTCAAGGGTGGCTTTCTGTCAGAGGTGCTTGCAGTGATTACCACGGGACACTGAGACACAGGGGCCTATTAGAGCAGGGCTGACGGGAAACCAATGCGGTCTGCTCTGCCCCGAGACTCCGCCCCATCCAAGCTGAGCACAGAGGCTCTTGCAAGTCTTGTCTCATAAGGGTGTCTCCAGCACAGAAGTTCTCCCAGCGTAGACACAGCTGATCCTCACAGCCAATTGGCCTGGAGGTCAATTCCTCCCAGTGATACCAACAACAATCAAGGCTTAACTACAACAAGACTGTGCACACAGCCCTCAAAGGGGTGTACCAAGAGTGTCCACCTCAGGTAACTTGGGAGGCTGAGCCACTGGGCCCTATAGGACACCTAGCACACAAAGCCACTCTATCATCTCAGGGAAGCAGCCAAAATGCAGAGACAAAGAAACAGGTCACAAATGAAAGAAATGGAGGAAAGCAAACGACTGGATATAGAGTTCAAAACCACGGTTATAAGGTTTTTCAAGAATTTTCTAGAAAAGGCTCATAAATTTAGCGAGACCCTTGAGGATATGAAAAAGGACCAACTAGAAATTAAGCATACACTGACTGAAATAAAAAATATTACACAGAGATCTAACAGCAGACTAGAGGATCGCAAGAATCAAGTCAAAGATTTGAAATGCAAAGAAGCAAAAACACTCAACCAGAAAAGCAAAAAGAAAAAATAATCCAAAAATATGAAGATAGTGTAAGGAGCCTCTGGGACAACTTCAAGCGTACCAACATCCGAATTATGGGAGTGCCAGAAGAAGAGAGAGAGCAAGATACTGAAAACATATTTGAAGAAATAATGACTGAAAACTTCCCCCACCTGGTGAAAGAAATAGACTTACAAGTCCAGGAAGTGCAGAAAACCCCAAACAAAAGGAATCCAAAGAGGACCACACCAAGACACATCAGAATTAAAATGCCAAGAGCAAAAGACAAAGATAGAATATTAAAAGCAGCAAGAGAAAAACAGTTAGTTACCTACAAGGGAGCACCCATACGACTGTCAGCTAATTTCTCAACAGAAACTATGCAGGCCAGACGGGAGTGGCAAGAAATATTCAAAGTGATGAATAGCAAGAACCTACAACCATACCCAGCTATCATTCATAATTGAAGGTCAGATAAAGAGCTTCATAGATAAGAAAAAAAAAAAAAGCTAAAGGAGTTCATCACCACCAAACCAGTATTATATGAAATGCTGAAAGGTATTCTTTAAGAAGAGGAAGAAGAAGAAAAAGGTAAAGATAAAAATTATGAACAACAAATACATATCTATCAACAAGTGAATCTAAAAATCAAGTGAATAAAAAAATCTGAGGAACAGAATAAACTGGTGAATATAATAGAATCAAGGGCATAGAAAGGGAGTGGACTGACAATTCTCGGGGGGAAAGGGGTGTGGCGGGTGCAGGAAGAGACTGGACAAAAATCGTACACCTATGGATGAGGACAGTGTGGGGGATAAGGGCAGAGGGTGGGGTGGGAACCAGGTGGAGGGGAGCTATGGGGGAAAAAAGAGGAACAATTGTAATAATCTGAACAATAAAGATTTATTAAATTTAAAAAAATAAAATTAAGCAAAAGAAATGACTAGATGTGTTATAAAAGAAGATATACAAATGGCCAATGAATATATGATAAGAATAAAATAATTTTTCAATGTGGTGGGTAACTTCTATGAGAATTACCCTTCCACTGTAAACAACTAGAAACCCAACAAAATATATGAAACAACTCTTTTCACACATTGGACAACAGGCAGCATTGGCCTGTGGTCCCTGAGAAGAGGGAAGCAAGTAAAATGAGCTCCATGATATCCTTGGCTTTCTGCCAGGTAGTAGTATGTAGGCAGTTCAAGGAGGGGGTTATACATGGCCACTATCCTCATATAGTTAAGAAGACAGAGCCCCAGCCAGTCTGGCTCAGTGGATAGAGCAACAGCCTGAGGACTGAAGGGTCCCGAGTTCCATTCCAGTCAAGGGCATGTACCTCGGTTGCAGGCTTCATCCCCGGCCCTGGTAAAGGCCCATGTGGGAGGCAACCAATAGATGTGTCTCTCTCACATCGATATTTCTCTCTGTCTCTCCCCCTCCCTTCTACGCTCTCTAAAAATCAATGGAAAAATATCCTTGGGTGAGGATTAACAGGAAAAAAAATAAAAGAAGAAGGAGAGAGAGATTAGAGGTCAGGGAAGTCAAGGTGAGTAGAATTTATGAAGCAGAGATGAGGAATCTCTAAAGAGAGAGCTCTAAAGATCTGCAAAGGAGTTCGATGGTGTATTTGGTAGAGTACCAATCACAGCCATGGAACAAAACACCTTGAACCTGGAAGTAGGCAAGCAGCAGGCCAAAGCATTCCCAAAATTGGGCTAGGAATGTGTGTAGTTCTACAGTCAGGGTGGAGAAACTTCATAACACACAGAGCATTCAGTAGAGACCTCAGAAAGGTCAGACTTTATATTGGGGATAAACTAGCACTAGAGTAAAGACTGCTCTAAACTCACCCTAGCAAAGCTTAAGAGAATCAAAAGGATCCAAGTGATCTGAATAAGTTAACTGCTTGTCACAACAAAGTACAACACTCTTAAAAGGAATACAACAAAATCAGGAGCTTGACAATGTCAATTCAGTGTGTAGAATCCAATAAGAAAATAATTAGCCATGCAAAGAAATATAAGAATGATACATATACGCAGGAGAAAAATCCACAGATAGAAACAAAACAAGAAATTATGAATATGACAAAATTATCAGACACTGACTAGGCCAAAAGCAGGTTGGTTACTCAAAGGTCACTTTCCTTTAGCAGATGGCAGGGTTACCCAATTAACACTAATTTGACTGGTTTATTTCCATGTTTCTATTTCAGGGGAAGCTGAAATCCTAAATTAGGTCTCATTTTAGTGACATAGGGCTTAGCATAAGTGACTCCATATTAGGCCTGTGGCATTTATTTTTTTAAATCCATGGCAGATAGGAATCCTATGTAATAAAAGGCTAATATGCAAATTGACCAAACAGCGGAACAACTGGTCGCTATGATGCGCACTGACCACCAGGGGGCAGATGCTCAATGCAGGAGCTGCCCCCTGGTGGTCAGTGCACTCCCACAGGGGGAGCACTGATCAGCCAGAAGCCGGGCTCACGACTGGCGAGCGCAGTGGCAGTGGCGGGAGCTTCTCCTGCCTTCGCGGCAGCACTAAGGATGTCCAACTGACGGCTTAAGCCCGCTCCCCATGGGACATCCCCCAAGGGCTCCTGGACTGCGAGAGGGTGCAGGCCGGGCTGAGGGACCTCTACCCGAGTGCACAAATTTTGTGCACCAGGACTCTAGTATTACAATAAGAGTACAAACACAACGCAGAGGAAGGCCATCAGTATAACACCACAAATAATCTGATATCTGATCTGTACTACAGAAGATGAGCAGAATTCCAAACAACTGAAGAATTTCTGAAGTAAAAGCATGGAATTACAAAAATCATTTTTGAAACGGCAAAGGTTTCTGTGGCTGCAGAGAGTGCACAGGGTGGAATGATTCTCTTCAGGAGACCAGATACCTGTAAACAATGAGAATCCACATCAGTTTTCATTATCCTTCTATTTTTCTTTGCTTAGAAAGAAGGATGAGAGGAGCACTGCCTACGTCGTTGCTATAGGTCAGAGTCTGTGAAGAGGAAGAATATGTGTACGTCGGGGTGGCAGTGAGGTACTGGAGTTCCAGAATGGATAATTTATTCCAAAGTAAAAAAGAGACAGAAAGAAGATGCAGGGGAAGCAGAGAGGGAAACCAGTACAGCTGGAAAAAGATGAGAGAAAATCACAGGAGGCCCCGTTTGCCCCTAATTTCTGTGGTTTTTCTGATGAAGATGTGGTGTTAATGGTTTCAGAGTTAATCAGAGAGCCATGTGTCTTAAATCTCAGATATAAGCCAGATGAAAACAGACATCCCACTTAAGTGGTATTTTAGTGACACAAAGGCTGAGAGGGGAAAAAAAAGAGATTTGCATAGTAATGACCCTATCATTGCTTTAAAGCTGCATGGTATTTTCAGAGCCCCTGACAACCACCAAATCAGGAATTCAAACCACACCCTGGGAAGGCTGGCTTCCTTTTGTTAAAAAGAAAAACGGAGGATCTCTGAGGTCAGTTACCCAGGCAGTGAAAATCAAAAGTCCTGACTCCCCTCCAACCACTGGAAGATTTGCCGTGTGGACCCACACCCATGTAGGACATTGCCAAAACCCCAAGAAAGTACCATGATTAAGACCCGTGTCTTTCTCTGGGTACTATTTCCACCAAAAGTTTCTTAGGTCTCTTCCCTGACATTTCACAAAAGAGAGAAAAAATATGCCTGAGAAAAAGCCAAGTGTGAAGAAGAATTTGATCTTGGCATCTCCTTTAGAAGGTTCTACTTACTTCCTCAACCCATGGCAGGCTTGTTGTTGAGCCAACACATAAAGAGAATACAGCTTCGGCTTCTATAAAAGACTGCACCAGGAGCAAGAGCATTAATCAGATGGATAAATAACAATAATAGCTAATAATTATTAAACTCCTACTATGTGTCAGGCATGATACTACAAATTTTACACATAAAACTTATAAGATCCTGACAAAGATTTTATGGAGGTACTTTTATTCCTGCCAATTTATTGGGCCTGTGGTATTTTTATACCATATATATATATGGTATAAAAAGATTAGAGAAAATCACAGAAAAAAATATATATATTTTTTTAATTTCAGAGAGGAAGAAAGAGATAGAAACATCAATGATGAGAAAGAACCACTGAGAGGCTGCCTCTGCACACCCCCCACTGGGGATCAAGCCCACAACCAGGCATATACCCCGACCAGAATCGAACCGTGACCTCCTGATTCTTAGGTCAATACTCAACCACTGAGCAACACTAGCTGGGCTATTAACCCCCATTTTATAGATGAGGAAGCTGAGGCACAAAGAGGTTATATAACTTCCTCAAGATCAACATGATGAGAAAGTGGCAAAGCCAAGATTCAGTCTCAATTGTCTGATTCCAGGGCCCATATGCTTAAGTGCTATGCACACCACCTCTTTAAGATGAAATTAGAAGTAACACCACTTTACATTACAGGTTTCCAGAGAACAGAAAAAGAATACTCTCTGATTCATTTTATAAGACCAGAATAAACTTGACTCAAAATCTGATAAGGATATAACAAAAAATGAAAATTATAGGCCAATCTCTCTTGGAAAGATAGAAGCCAAACACAGTATACAAAATATTAGCAAACTGACTTCAGAGAATTCTTATCTATATATATAAAAAACCTAATATGCAAATAGACCAAACGGTGGAACAACCAAACAACTGGTCAGTATGACGTGCGCTGACCACCAGGGGGCACACGCGGAACATGGTGGGTGTCGCCTGCGGTGGGATGGTGGAGCAGGTGAGCAGGAGTGCCAGACAAAGGCAGGGTGCTGGTCGCTATCATTGGGGTGAGCCTATGGTGGTTATTGGAAATTCTTTGCTCCTGCGCGCCATGGTCCTGCCTGGCATTTGCATTTGCTGCCGGCGCTGGCCCCGCTCGCACCCGCTTCCAGCACCCGGTGCTGGCCCTGATCGCTCGGCGCTGTCAGTGGGTGCGAGCAGCAGCTGCTGGCCCCGTTCGCCCCTCAGGTCTTCTTCACACCTCCTCCTGCTCCTGAGGGGTGATTGGAGCCGACAGCTGACAGCCACCTCTCACACCCACTGCCAGCGCTGGCCCCAATAGCTCGGCACCGTCAGTGTGTGCAAGTGGTGGCAGCTGGCCCCGATCGTCCCTCAGGTCTTCTCCACCTCCTCCTGAGGGGCGATCGGAGCAGCAGCCGCCACTCGCACCTGCTGATGGCGTCGGCCCCACTCGCACCCGCTGCTGGTGCCAGCCCCAATTGCTCCACGCTGTCAGGGGGTGAAAGCTGGGCCGGTGCCATCAGCATGTGGGAGCAGCAGCAGCGGGAGCGGGGCTGCCGGCAGACAGGAGACTGGGGGCTGTGGCGGGAGGGGCCAGGTGGGGGCACGGAGGATGGGCTGAGACCCGCCCGCCTCTGTGCCCACCACAGCCTCGTGGCCAACAGTTCCTTTCAAGGTGCACGAATTTGTGCACTGGGCCCCTAGTAAATAAATAAAAGGCAATCTGACAGAAAAATGGGATTTCACAAAAGATATCCAAATGGTAAAGAAATATATTTTTAAAGTGTTCATTGTCATTGGTCATCAGGGACAGGCAAATTAAAGCTACAGCATGTACACCAGAATTACTAAGATTAGAGACTGACAATATCATGAGCAGGTAAGGGTGTGAAATAAGAGGAACTCACACATACCATTAATCGGTGTATAAATTGGCACGGTCATTTTGGAGAAGCATCTGCCAAAAGTGAACATATACAGACTCTGTGGCCCAGAGATGCCACTCCTGTGTTTACATATACTCAACAGAAAATCATATATACTCATAAAAGGCACAAACAAAAATGTAATAGCACCTTTATTCATAAGAGTAAAAAAGTAGAAACAACCTAAATACTAACAGTGGAATGGTTAAGTAGATTGTGTTATATTTATAGCAGGGAGTACTATTCAGCAGTGAAAATGAACTTTTGCTGTACACAATAATTTGAATAAATTTCATAAATTATAATTTTGAGCAAAAGAAGCCAGACATGATGCCCTGGCAGGTGTTGCTAAGTGGTTAGAGCATCGGCCCACGTACCAAAGGGTCACAGGTTCGATTCCTGGTCAAGGGCATGTACCTGGGTTGCAGGTTTGCTCCCCACCCCCTGGTCGGCGCGTGCAGGAGGCAACCAGTCGATGTGTCTCTCTCACAGCGATGTTTCTCTCTCTCTCTCTCTCTTTCTCCCTGTCCCTGTCCCCCCTCCCTCCCTCCTTTCCACTCTCAAAAGCAATGGAAAAAATATCCTCTGGTGAAGATTAACAAAAAATAAATAAAAACAGAAGCCAGACACGAAAGTGGATATACATTATGATTCAATCTATATCATTGGTTCTCAACCTTTTTAATGCCGCAACCATTTAATACAGTTCCTCATGTTGTGGTGACCCCCAACCATAAAATTATTTTCGTTGCTACTTCATAACTGTAATTTTGCTACTGTTAATGAATCGTAATGTAAATATCTGTGTTTTCCGATGGTCTTAGGCTCTACAGCAGTGGTTCTCAACCTGTGGGTCGCGACCCACAGGTTGAGAACCACTAGCAGGGTCGCCTAAGAACATTGGAAAACACAGATATTTACATTACGATTCATTAACAGTAGCAAAATTACAGTTATGAAGTAGCAACGAAAATTAGTTGCTACTAATTTTCTTAAGTTAGTAGTATTATCATTTAGTTTAGAGCATTCATATATTCTCTAAACTAAATGATAAATTCCATAAGGACAAGACCTTATATGTCTTTAGAACCTCCTATGGAACTTAGTTCAGTGCTAGGCAAAAACCCAAATTTAAAAATTAGAAAATACATTGGATGCTAACCACCTCGGTAAAGAATAATAATCAATGACTATTATCCTAAGTAATGGAGTGGTATCACTGTAAACATATCACTTTTAAAAGATACTATTTCTATTTATTTTGAGATTGAATTCTACAAATTTTCCTTAAAATAGCACTTTTTTTTTAACCTAGTTTCAACATTTAAGACAATTCTAATATTTTAAGTACTTATCTCCCGGTGTGTATCTCCATGACAATATATTTGTTCGGTAAATAATTGTTAAAGTTTCGACCTAAGTGCATCTTTTTTTTTAATTACTTTATTGATTAAGGTATCACATATTTGTCATCAACCCCCCCCCCATTCCCTTCCCAAACCCCTCCACACGCATGCCCCCCTCCCCCTGTTGTCTGTGATCACTGGTTAGGCTCATATGCAAGCACACAAGTCCTTTGGTTGATCTATCTCCCTTGTCCCCACCCTCCCCTACCTTCCCTCTGAGGTCTGACAGTCTGATCAATGCTGTTTATGTTCTTCAGTCTATGTTGTTCATCTTTTCCCCTAGATGAGTGAGCTCATGTGATACTAGGAATACACTTATAGGAACTGAAAATGAGACAAGCAATAATAGTTATGCTGAGAGGCAAATGAATCAGTCTATAGTGAGTTTCTTTCTGGGCCAACAGTTCTTTTGAGTCCGGTTTCTATGTCCAACAGTTGTTTATATGTTCATAACAGCAATGATATTTCAGTTCTGGATGGTGGACAAATGGTGGTAATGCAGGTCTGACCCTCTCTGGTATCCTAAGTGCATCTTGAGTGGCAGACAAAAGTCAACCTGGTTTAAAAATTAGGCCATTAACAAATCAAGAGTATCAGGAATTCACAGTTCAGATGGTCAGTTATTTTGTGTTTTCTTTCTAAGACGACCCAATCAAAACATCACATTTACATGTAGCACATGCAAAAACACTGAGAAATGCTAAGTATTTTCTAAAGGCACCATTATGACTCTCAGCACTTTACAGCATGCCACTGTCCACTTTACAAGTAGAGAAGCCGAGGTGCGGAGAGTAAATGATAAGCTCAGATTTACACCACTTTTTGTTTTGGAGGCAAGAAGGCTTCTAGACTAGAGCTCTAAGAATAACGAAGTCTAGCCTCCTCATTAGCTGCTGGATCCCAGGAGAGAGGAATGAAAGATATAGTTGGGCCCTAGCTGGTTTGGCTCAGTGGATAGAGCATTGCCCTGCGGACTGAAGGGTCCCAGGTTCGATTCCAGTCAAGGGCACATGCCCAGGTTGCAGGCTCGATCCCCAGTTAGGGACATGCAGGAGGCAGCCGATCATCATTGATATTTCTATCTCTTTTTCCCTCTCCTTTACTCTCTGAATTCAATAAAAAATATCTTAAAAAAAAAAAAAAGAAAGATATAGTTGGGGAAGCTGAAATTAAAGGGAATGTTTTAAAATCTCTTGGTTCCCTTTTTAAAGGTAGGATTTGAAAAACTTCATTTTGTGAGGTACTCATGGGGACCTGGAAAACTGCTCTTAGCATTTTAGCATAAATTAAAAGTCATTTAAGCAGCCCTCTATTCAGCTCTCGCCAGCTGCACATTTATTTTTTTGGTCAAGGAGGTTTTGCTGCTGCAAATGAAGAGGAAATGAAGGCATTAGAACCTGGGCATATCTGTAAAAAACGAAGAAGTGAATGTGGATGTTGGATTAAGTTCTCTCATAGCCACAATTCCATTTATCTGGGCAAGGGATTTGCCCCCCAACAAGGAACTCTTGAAAACATTCTCTGAAAACTTAGGCTGTTGTGTATGATCTAGAGTTGCTGCAGGTGTTTCTTAAAAGCTCATTAGCCCTCCAGAGAGCTATGAAAATAAAGCAGCTCCAGACCTGAGGAGAGCTCAGTAAGCAAGGTGGCCAGGTGGGAGCACTAGGGGGAGGGGGTGGCGGGGGGAGGGGAGCTGTTCCCACCGCACCTGTACTGCGGCAGGAGTGACCTGAGCAGACTGGACGCTCAGCTCCATTGTGGACAAGCAGCATCAGGAGTGGGGGATGGGGAATGGGGAAGTGAAGGATAAAACATTACTTGCTAATTCTAAACATATGTAGCCTGCACATTGGTGAGTTGAGTTTGGCAAAGGGTGAAACAAAATCTCGCTGAACTGCTTTCCTCAGTGACAGCTCTATTTGTTGATTTTTCCACTGGCACCCAGCTTTTGGAGTCTCCATTTTCCTAATTCGGAAACAACAGAGGGCAGTCATCGCTCATGTCTGAATACAACACTTGACATCCATGTTTTCCTATAGAGAAGATCATCCTCTGTGGGCCTGCAAAGCATCAGTCTCACTCCGGCACGGAGCGGAGACATTTATATGCCCGCAGTCTGGTGTGCTGGGCCACCACAGACCGTACCTCTCCCTTTCCTTCCTGGCTCCCTCCATTTCCCAGAGCACAGCAGCGGCCGATTGGAATATGGCATAAGAGGTTTCTTCTCCACCCGTTTCCCCCTATTAATAGAACATGGCAGAGGAAAAAACCCGTGAATGTCAAGTCACCAGCGAACCCAGTTGGAGATGGCCCATCTGGAGTCAAAATCAATCGGGACTCTCTCCCATCAGAGGAAGGACGGGAGCAGGGAAGGGATGTCCCCAGTTACTTGTCATGGAACCTGAGAATCACGTGCACTAGGGATTTATTTGCTTGCACTGCAGGAATGGAGAAGACAGAGCCCACCCTATCATAACTAATATTGCCAGAGCTTCTTTTTCACTGTGCTTATATTAGGACTGGCTAGGAAGTAAAGCAAATTTGTGAATCATTATTAACTCTTTCTTATGGTTCAAGTACTTCTGACTGTATAACCTTATGCATTAAAAATGAGCTCTAAGGTAATAAGTTCCATTATTTCTCCCCACACTTCTGTTTGATCTTACCCACCCCTCCCAGTAGGTTGTGAGAGAACTCAACCCAGTAATTGTAGCCCCAATTACGATGTTATAAACTTTGTCTTCTTTGAAGGTATACAGCTGGGATAGTGTTCAATTTGAGCAGTTTATAAACTTTTTGAAGGGTACATCCATATCCATCTCAATATTTATCACAGTACCAGGAGGGGGGATGGGAAATGGGGAAGTAAAGGATAAAACAAGAGTGCTTGTGGACATAGTTCAATTGGTATCAACAAATATTGACTAAATATATATAATGTCCAAATACTTTATTAGTATTACCTGGGATATAAAGGTGACCAAGAAGAGATCCCTACTTCCAAGGTCTTCGTACTGCAGGAGGAGGTGATTAGAGATTTACAAATATTACAAAAATGCCATGTGAAGTAAGAGGAGGATCATGAGAGAAGTGAAAACATGAAGGGATGTTAAGGAGGGAGGCAGCCTCTCTGGACGTCTGCAGAAAGCCTGACTAGAGGGAAGGTGTTTCAGACAGCACTGACAGGCTCAGGGTTCCAATAGGCAGGGCTGAAGAGAGGAAACGGTGTTAGTGTGATGAGCACAGACAAGGAATGGCCACAGATTCACCAGTTGTCCTGTTTGATGAGGAAAAAAAGATATGTAAAAAGAAAAGTGAGCATTGAAGCTGGAAAGGTAAATTTAGTCTGGCAGGGTTTTCTCCAGATACAGGTTATGAATGAATTAAACAGTTCCTACTAGTACTTGCTATCTACTCACAGCCCTTCTATTCTATGCCCGGCCCTCACTGTCAAACTCTGGAAAGCTACATGCTGCATTTGCCAGACTCCTTTGCCTCTCAGCGCTGATAGATGATGTAGATGCTGGCAATGAGATGTACTCTCAGGGCATTCAGGAGGCGGGAAGGAGACAGGGCCGGCTTTGTACAGCAGTGCCAGCTAACGAGATTGAACATTTCAGGGACGCTTTCAGGAGCCTAGTTTTCTGAAGTCACGTAGGGATACCTCCCCCACAGTGCAAGATCAGTCACTGCACCTTGCCACCCCCCCGCCCCCACCGCCATAAGAAAGGCAGTGTTCAGTGGCCTCTTTCAATCCTGGAGTTAATGTGTACAGGTGCCACATTTGAGTGTGCTGCTCCTATCCACTTACCAAGAGTTTCAGTTCTTTATGGCCTCAATCCTGCAGCCAAACAAGCCACCCCGCAATTTAGTGGTTTAAAATACAAGTCGTTTATTGTTTCCTATGGGTCCATTGGGGCTGGCTGTCCTAGGAAAGCTCAGCTCTCCCCTCTGTGGTCTCTCATCCCCTGGCAGCCAGGCACAGGATTCAGGAGAGGAAGGAGAGAGCACCTTTTTCAGCCTCTTCTTGAATCACATTCTCTATTATCCCGTTGGCCAAAGTAAGTATCATGGCCCGCCCAGAGTTAGAATGGGAAGGCATCACAAAGTTACAAATTAAAGTATATGGACACCTGCAGGCGATTAACTGGGACCATTCATGTAAATTTCTACCAAAATGAGTACATTTGAAAGCTGCGGGTTTTGAGCAGGGTCAAAGTGAGAGGAGTTTCTGTGGCTACTCCCGGCTGCAGCTTGAGCAGCTCTGGCTTTCTGTCATTTATATTTGGTGATGTTTAAAGTGTCTGCTGCAGATGCAGATACACGAGGAGTCCTCCACAAGCCTTCATAGGAAAATCTTCAGGTTTTTAGAACAAGCTACACCTTCTTCGGTAAATTAGTAAATAAGCATTTCAAGGAATAGTTTCTGGCTTGGGTCCTAGCAGTGACTAAGTGTCTGCTAATGGAATAATAACCACAAGACCTGATCCTCCAATCAAGATTGGTGTTATCTGATATCAATACCATAAAGTTGTGCAACTCGAAAGGCTGTATGCAGGGCTGAGTATAAGCAGGTCCCGAAATTGCAAAAGCAAGTGGCTCAGATGCCCACAGAACCCACTCCATTGCAGCCTCTCCCCAAACTAGTATCTGTGGCCTCCTGACGAGTTTCCTATGACCAACTGACTGCAGAAGGAAAAACATGTCAGGCTGGTTGACGGTTTTGCAAGGTATGCCGGCACCAGCTGAAATTGAACTGCTGTGTATGAAAGCCCCAGTTAGAAGCGGCCCAGTAGAAAGATGATCAGAAAAAGGAATACAAAATGGGAAAAACTTCAAAGATGTGTATCTAGTTCTCCATGTTGCCTGAAAGGAAAGATAAAGAGAAGTGCGGATCTAAACAGTTCACAGGCTACAGCTATGGTTTGGCCAGATAGTCATGGATGAAAATGTAACACAATTAGAGAACTGGTTATGCGAAGGTCTGGAGAAAAGAAAGGCCTGTAGATAAACTCCTCAAAATGGCAGAGTGGGAGAAGGTTTGTTGTCCAATGAATGCTCACCAATGGGACTCATTGAAGACAAGCCTACCTAGTCGGGAGGACAGAACCTGTTCTGTGAATTTCACCTGGCTTCTCCCTGGCTCCCCTAGGGCTGGCCCTGATAGCAGAGATGGAAATGATGCAGGGTTCAGCATGGACTTTCACTAGAGAGGAGGCAGGAAATGCTACTGCAGAATGCCTGCGGCCTCAAGGAGAAGTCAGAAAATTTAAGGAAAAACAAACTCTCAGACAGATTTGAAAATATGGCCATAAAATAAAACAGGTATGGTATGACTAATATGAAATTATTTTAGAAATAATTAAAATTTTAATATATAACTATTGATTTATATGCAGACTGAATAGGAGATTGGATATAGATGAATATCAAATATGTTAGCAGGAAGATTGAGATGAAAGATTATCCTAACACAATACTATAGACCAAAGATAGGTGAGAAGAAAAACGGAGACCAGGAGGACAGATGTAGGAGTTCTAATATATGTCTAATAGGAATTCCAAAAGAAACAGAAAATTAAAGTGATAAAAGAAGAAAATTACTCAAAGTAATGAACCCATAGATTAAAAAATTTCAGATTAATGAAGAAAAAAATGCCTAAACACATCATGGTGAAATATAAGAACTCCAAGCATAAAGAACAAATTCTAAAAATGTCCAGAGTAAAATAAGGAGTTGCTCACAAAGAAAGGAGAATCAGATTGACATTTGCTTTCTCATCACCAACACTGGATGCTGGAAGATAATGACAGGAAATCAGGAATAATTTAAAAAGCATAGTAAATCTAATGGAATGATAAATCCAAACATATAATTAATCATAATATTTAAAAATAGCAAAGTGCAGAGTGTGGAGACAGGAGGCAGATACCAGCTATATGATGATTATAATAGAGTAGTGACCTAGTGCACGGATTCGTGCACATTGAAAGGAAACTAATTATAAAAAATATTTTAATATCGCTATTCACCCTTTCTCTATATTAGAAGTGTCAACCAAATTCACAATCGACAATGACAGATCAAAACACACGTGTGCGATTGGCACCAGCGAGAGCTTTATATGTATTGCATATGTGCGAATCAACTTAGCCTTTTTATTTATATAGAATAAACTTGCTTAGATCTGCTTTCTGATGTAGCTAAACTTTTCCAGCCCAGTGAAGCACCCCAACTTCTCTTTCAGGTAATTGTCAGCAACACAGCAGTAAATATCAACATGAAGCAGATTATTATTGTAGATTCCGCAGGGAGAACAAAGGGTAAAATTTTTGACTGCAGCAGTGTTTGATTATATTCTGCGCAGTGAGAAAACCTGAAGTCATTTTCAAGTTCCACCATTTCTTACTTCTTTTCTGTCAGTTCAAGTTTCTAAACTTTCTAAATCTCCATTTTCTGGCTAATAGGATTCTACCAACTCTTCTATCTACCTACTCCAGCACTTCTGTGAGGATCAAATGAGATAAGGCACGGGAAAACGCTTCACAGACATTTGGTTAAAGTGTAAAATGTTTCCACCTGACTATAAAGCAAATCATGTTCCTGGGTTGAGAAACTGCAAGGAAGCTAGTTGCTAGGGAGAGGAAGTGGGGCGTTGCTATGTGACATCATTACCCAGCACCCACAGTGACTGTTTCCGGGCTGGGCTGGACTGTGAGCCACATTTTGTGTCACAGGGTCTTGGCAGTGTTAGCTGCGATTTGGTGGGGTGTCACTCCAGTGTGGTGGCAGGGCCTGTGTCCCACTTGGGGGAAGCCGAGTGTTTGTTTGTCAGCGCCAGGTCTAGGGTGCCAGCCAGTGCGTGTCATGGAAGCTCCTGCACTGAGCATCTGCCCCCTGGTGGTCAGTTCGCATCATAGCTACCAGTCAGATGGTCAGACAGACACTTAGGCTTTTATATATAGATAGATATTTATGAAAGAAAATGGCACAGAAAGATTTACTGTAAAGAACTAGAAAGATATACTAGAAAAACAATGCTGGAGTGTTAACATTAATATCCGTAAAACAAAAATATTAATAGAATTAATAAGAATATTATATTGATATTGGCATAAATTACTTTGATATACTTGAAGAACCTACCAATGATGCAAATACAAAGCAAAACTTGCATTTTGGCGGGGGGTGGGGGGGAATCCTGAAAATAAATACACTAAGTATCAACTCAAAAAGCTAGAGAGAGAAAGTTGAGTAGTATGAGTAGTATGGGGGTGGGGTGGGGGTGGGAGGAAGAGAATAATCAAATACGCTAAAAAATAAATTGATAAATATAAAAGTAAAAAACAAAAATAAGTAGCTGATTAATCAAATGAAAAAGCTAGTTCTTTGATAGCAGTTCCTTAAAAGGAGCAATTAAATAAACACTGTCAAATGTACTCATGATAAAAGAAAGAAGACAAATTATCAACATTAGGAGTGAGGAAAAAAGTAAAAGAAATATAATTATAAGCAAATCAAATACAAATTTATATGAAACAAATTGGGAAAATTAGTTGAAATATATTATTTTGCAGGAAAAACTGAGTTACCAAAATTGACTCAAAAAGGAACTGAAATCCTACAAAGACCAATAACCATAAAAGAAATTTAATAGGAAATAAAAACCCTAAAAGGGCACAATGCCCAGAAAATCTTCTGGGCACACTGTATTAAACCTGCAAAGAACAGATAATTCCTGTTAAAGAACATAGCAAAAGATGGAAAGTTTTCAGTTAATTCTACATGTATAGCATAACCCTGAATCATAACCAGATAAAAATAGAGGGGAAAAACCACACACAAACACAACAAGAAACCCAAAGACAAATAGAGGCAAAAATCCCAAATAAAATGTTAGAAAATCCAACCCAGCACTGCATTAAGAGAATTGCATCCTGAACCAATAGTCTTTTCACAGAGATGCTAGGATAGTTTAACATTAGTCTCTTAGTGTAATTCACTACAGTAAGAGCTTAAAAGAAAGAAAATTATATCATTATTTCAGGGCACATGAAAAAGTATTTGCTAAAATTAGCAATTATTCCTGATAGGAAAAGTTCTTAAGCAACTTGATAGAAGATACTGCCAGAAACCCACATGAAGCTTTCAATGAATTACAAAGAGCATTCCCATTAAATTAAAGGGTTCCTCCACTCTCATAACTCCTCAGTAGGGACTGCTCCACCACAGCAAGGCAGCAAATGAGGAAATGAAAAGACATCTGACCCAGGAAACACATGATCCAACCCAGGAGAGAGGCAAAGGGAAGCCCAAGAATTATGGTGAAGGAAAATGTGGGCTGATAGATATGCAGCCATTCTACAGTGAGGACTAGGAGGATGAGTGGCTGTAGGAATGATAATTCCAAGGGAGGTTAGGGGGATATTGAAAGAACTGTGTTAAAATGTATTGAGAAGCGATGTAGACTTCAGGCAGAGTTTTAATATGAATTTGTGATAGGTACCAAGAACATAAAGCAAAGAAAAAAAATGAGTTAACTATTAAACTCTGGGGAGGGAGAGTTATTTAAGAAAATAACTGAACTATAGTATACTATCTGACTCAGTTACAAATAACATATATAGTCATATATGTAAAATGTAAACTCTGAATATTGATCCAACCAAAATTGTGATATAACCTGTTTGGGAGAATGGGGTGAGGGTTGTAAAAGAGTTAATTCCTTATCTTCCATAATAGGAAGTCAGTAGACAATATCTGAAATTTAAAAAAATAGTAGCATAAGCACATTATTTAGTGATATAAATGCGAAAACTGGGAGAAATAACTGTAGAATTTAAAGTGGTGCCACCGAGGAGTGGTGGGGTGGAAAGCCTAGGTTCTGTTGTAAGTCTTGTAAAACTCAGTTGCTTATTTAAATACCTGCATGTATTACTTTGATAAAAATTAAATTTATATTTTAAAAAAGAAAGGATGACAATACCCAGTAAAGATGTGGAGAAATGTATATACTCTGATACTACCAGTGAGAATAAATTAATATTTTTAATTAACGTTTTTACTGATTTTAGAGCAAAAAAAAAAAAATAGAAAGGATAAAGAGATAGAAACATCAATGAGAGAGAAACATTGATGGGCTACCTCTTGCACACCCCCTACTGGGTTACCAAAGAGATCAAAGAAAAAAATTTAAAACATCCTGGAAATGAATGACAATGAAAACACAACAATCCAAAACCTATGGGACACAGTGAAAGAAGTCTTGAGAGGGAAGTTCATAGCATTACAGGCCTACCTCAAAAAAAAAAAACAAGAAAAACTGGTAATGAATTGTCTAACTCTACAACTTAAAGAATTAGAAAGAGAGCAACAAGAAAAGCCCAGAGTGAGCAGAAGGAAGGAGATAATAAAGATCAGAGCAGAAATAAATGACATATAGACCAAAAAAACAAACAACAACAACAAAAAAAAACAATACAAAAGATCAATAAAACCAAGAGCTGGTTCTTTGAAAGGATAAGCAAGATTGATGAACATCTAGCCAGGCACACCAAGAAGCAAAGAGAGAGGACCCAAATAAACAAAATCAGAAAGAGGCAAAATAACAACAGACCCTACAGAAATACAAAGGATTGTTAAAAAAAAAATACTATGAACAACTCTATTCCAACAAACTAAACAACCTAGAGGAAATGGACATATTCCTAGAAAAATACGACCTTCCAAAACTCAATCAAGAAGAATCAAAAAATCTCAACAGGCTGATAACTAAGGAGGAAATTAAAGCAGTCATCAAAAAACTTCCAGCAAACAAAAGCCTGGGGCCTGATGGCTTCACAGGGGAGTTTTACCAAACATTCAAAGAACTAAAACCTATCCTTCTCAGATTATTCCAAAAAATTCAAGAGGAAGGCACACTTCCTAGCTCTTTCTATGAAGCCAGCATTACCCTAATCCCAAAGCCAGATAAAGACACTACAAAGAAAGAGAATTACAGACCAATATTCCTGATGAACATTGATGCTAAAATCCTCAAGAAAATTCTAGCAAATCCTATTCAGCATTACATTAGAAAGATCATACACCATGACCAAGTGGGATTTATTCCAGGGATGCAAGGCTGGTACAATATCCACAATACATCACATAAACAAATTGAGAGACAAAAATCACATAATCATATCAATTCATGCAGAAAAGGCATTTGACAAAATCCAACACCCTTTCCTGATAAAAACTCTCAGCAAAGTGGGAATAGAGGGATCATACCTTAACATAGTAAAAGCCTTATATGACAAACCTACAGCCAACATCATACTAAATGGGCAAAAACTAAAACCATTTCCCCTAAGAAGAGGAATGAGACAGGGATGCGCACTTTCACCACTCTTGTTTGACATAGTACTGGAAGTGCTAGCCATACCAATCAGACAAGAAGAAAAAATAAAAGGCATCCAAATTGGAAAAGAAGAAGTAAAATCGTCATTATTTGCAGATGACATTATAGTGTACTTAGGAAACCCTAAAGACTCCATCACAAAACTACTAGATTTAATAAATGAATTTAGCAATGTAGCAGAATACAAAATTAACACCCAGAAATCTATGGCTTCTTTATACACCAATAATGAACTCACAGAAAGAGAAACTAAAAAAACAATCCCATTTACCATTTCAACACAAAAATTAAGATACCTAGGAATAATTTTAATCAAGGAGGTAAAGGATCTTACTCAGAAAACTTATAGGATGCTGAAAAAAAGAGATAGAGGAAGACATAAACAGGAATCGAACTGGTGACCTCTTGGTTCATGGATGGACACTCAACCAGTGAGCCACACCAGCAGGTTAAGAGTATAAATTAGTATAAGCTTTCTAGAGAGCATGTTGTCAGTAAGTGTCAAAATTTCAATGTTCCTATCATTTAGCCCAACAATTTCTCCTCCAGCAAACATGTGAAGGAAAACAACAGGGGAGATATGCAAAGATTTACCTAAAATGATGTTCATGGCATCATTCTTTAAAATATTGGGACACTCTCACTATTCGTATACATTATTAATAGGGGAATGATTGAGTAGATTATATACTTCCATACAGAATAATACTTGCAGCCTTTAAAAATAATAGTATATGGGTGTGTGTGGGGGGGAGCAATGGGGGGATAAGGACACATATTTAATACCTTAATCAATAAAGAATAAAAATAATAATAATAAATAAAAATAATAGTATAAAGTAGTAGTTTTCAAATAATGCTTTTGGGAGTCTGTATTCATTTTACAAGGCTGCCATAGCAAAGTACCAAAAACTGGGTGGCTTAAAACAACAGAAATTTATCATCTCACAGTTCTGTAGGCTAGAATTCTAGATCAAAGTCTCCACAGGGTTAGTTTCTTCTGAGGGTTGTGAGGATGAATCTCTTCCCTGCCTCTCCCCTAGCTTCTTGTGTTTGCTGGCACCTTTAGCTTGTAAATGCATCACCCTGATCTCTGTCTTCATCTTCACATAGTGTCCTCCCTGTGTGTGCATCTGTCTCTGAGTCCAAATATTCCTTTTTTATAAGGATACCAGTCATATTGGACCAGAGCCCAACCTAATGACCTCATCCTAACTTGATCATCTGCAAAGTCTATTTCCCAATAAGGCCACAGTCATGGTACTGGGGATTAGGACTTCAACACCTTTTGGGGGATACAATTCAACCACAAACTCTGAGAAGGGATGCGGGAAGCCACCGCTTGCCAATACTATCATGAGAGTGCACCAAGAACGCAGAAGGCCGATAGACCTTGAGTGTTAGCAGGGCTGATGCTAAGCACCAATTGTTCGTGTTGAGATAGTGGTGGCTCAAAGCAATTTTTGACCTGATAGCCTCCAAGTAAATGTTTACTAGACCTTACTGATCTTTACTGATCTTCATTCTCCTTAGAGATGGTCTGTCTGCTACCTGTTTGCCGTGCTTTACTGAGGACAAGATGTGTATCTAAAATAGAATAAAAGCAGACAGGGCTCAGTTTCAGTGTGTCTCTTCAAGAAAGAGTCCCCACCTGGCCCCCAATGCCAACTAAATTCATATTTCTTGTATAGCATTTTCATTTGTGCATTGGCCCCTCCTTCAGATCCTGAACCCCTCCAGGAAGGTCGTAGCAAAAAGCCACAAAATCCACTACAGAGAAACTTTGGTCCTGAGGTAAGTTCTAGACTTCGCTTACCTACTTGAATTAGAAATGTTCCTTTTTTTATACATTAGTATTCTGAGAGTTCATCTAAAGGAAGAGTCCACAACTTTAAAAAACATTTAAAAGTTACCTAAAACAAAAGGTGTCTATCGAGATTAATAATGGCGGCATAGTAGGTGAATGCTGCACAGACATGCTCCCACAAACAAGCTGGAATTACAACTGAAATACAGAAAGGCTTCCTGAATAATCAATGGAAAACTCACAGGAGAGAACCCTGATACCCAAGGACCTAAGGTGGAGACCGCATAGAGACTGGTAGGAGGGGCAGTGGCATGAAAGGGCTGGCCAGTTGTCCACAGACAGGAACTGAAGTCCCAGAGAGATATCTCAGCTATGGGGAGATGCCACTGAGAACTCTTGGATCTAATCCCTAAGCTTGGCTCCCCAGCAGAGAGCACCAAATCTGAGGAGGGTACCCACATAATATCTAGCTGTGAAAAGCAACAGGGTGCTGTCTGCCAGGGAGTGGCAACTGAAAGTTTGAGCACCCTCTTTAAGGGCCAATGCACAAAATTCCCTGTGGAGCCCCCCACCTTGTGCTCTGGCAGAGGGAGGGTGAAATGAATGGAGCTGTGAGAGCAGAACCCAGGACTGGGGACTCGGGGGATAGAGCTCAGAAGGCAGACACCCCAAATTTGCTGGGATGAGTCATTCCCTCATGCAGTGAAGGACATCTTTCCCACATACACATTTGCCTTGCCTGGGGGGAAGACAGTTGACACACCCTATTGGAAAACACCTTGCCCTGAGGCCACTTAAGAAATTAAAAGTAACAATTAGCCTCCAGGGAGAAGCAACTGCCCCACCCTGTTGGAAAAAAAAAACTCTCGCCACACCTTAGGACAATTGCCTGGGGGTTATTCAAGTCAGAATCCTATTAGTCTGTGGACAGAGGTGGTCTCTGGAGGCTTTGAGTCTATGCCTGATCCAATTAGTCAGAAACAGCCTTTAACACTGTCCTGCACTAGAGATTGAGAAGTGTAGAGGATCTACCTAAAATATAGTCACAAACCCAAACAGACAGCCAAAATGAGGAGACAAAGAAACAACCCTCAAATGAAAGAACTAGATAATTCTCCAGAAGAAGAGATAAATGAAGCAGAGATAAAAGCTACCTAAATAAAACTAACGATATTTATTTATGTCCCTAGTATATAGCTAATATTTAAAAGGCAGTTTGCAAGAATGTGACCATGTTCCCAGTTCTGTAAAAACACAAAAATCTCTATATTTCTACCTACAGTGTTTATATTTAGAGTGACATCATTTTTTATGTAATGTACCCCCAAAATATTCACATGCTAACAGGGCTACAATTGTACAAGGGTCCTTTATATACACCTTTCTGTATTACCTAATTTCTTTACAATGACATATCTTATAAAAATAAAAGACTATATATAACTATATTTTAAAGAGAATAAGAGGTCACTTGTGACCTCTAATATATACAGGTTGGAGAACTGATTGATATAGTTTATCTACCTGGCTTGGCTTATAAGAATTTCAAACCAAGATAATTTGGATGACAATTCAGTTGTCTCCAAAACATTAGTCCTTGCCATCCAAACCTCACAGATAAGATTGAGTTTGCAAACCCAAGTGTCTATCAATGGGTGAATAGAGAAATGAAATATGGTATTCATATATAATGGAATATTATTCAGCCTTTAAAAAGGAAGAAAATTCTGACACATGCTACAACATGGATGAGCCTTGAAGACTTTATGCTAAGTGGAATATCAGTCACAAAAGGACAAATACTGTATGATTCCACTCATATGAGGTACTTAATCAAATTCATAGAGACAGAAAACAGAATGGTGGTTGCCAATGGCTGAGGAGAGGGGAGAATGAGGAGTTATTGTTTAACGGGTACAGAGTTTCAGTTTGGGATGATGAAAAAAAGTTCTGGAAATGGATGGTGGTGATGGTTGCACAACCATATGAATGAACTTAATTCCACTGAACTGTACACTTAAAAATGGCTAAAATGGTGAATTTTATGTTATATTTCTTTTACTATAATTTAAAAACAAACAATAAAAAAATCTGAACATAAAAAAATTGGGTCTTCAAACACTTCAAGTAATGTGTACCTATCTGACATTCATGTTTAATTTCATAAACTCATTTATTTGTTATTTTTCATTAATGAATCATTATAATCATATTCATCCTTTTCATCTTCACTGTCATTAGACTATGTAGGAAACCAGCTGTATACTTTATTCTAAAGATGGTTTTTATTTCATTGTGTAAGTAGCATATATATATTTGGTGAAAAACACTAAAAAGAGTATTGGGAAAGTCCTTATTTGTAATACTTAGATGAACTTACCTAAACTCAACTTCCCTCCCTTGCTCCAGGGCAACCTATCCCGGGCCCACCCTCGTCCACCTCCCACGCCAGGGAAAGATGGACCGAGATAATCAGGAAAACCACCCAAGAAAAGAAAAAGAGGAATCAGTTACAAATTCAACAAGCCAGAGCACAAGAAAACCCAAATCTGTTCCAGTTCTCTAGTTTCACCTTAAAGGCAAAGAACTGTAGATGCTTGTGAGGAACTAACTCTTCAAAGCCCAAACTCGCAGCCCCTCCACGCGGGAGGTTACCAGCATCTGGAGAAAAACAACCACGACCAGAAAAGCTCTGCTTTGTTTTCATTCCTTGCAGTCCTTCAGGAAACTCTTGATAATGTGAAATGTTATTACTGCAAATGTTGGCCCAGGCAAGTTTACTCTAGAGTCTGACTATCACCGACTGTTCACAAAATAAAATCATTTTTAAAGCCTGTGAGGAGAGCCAAGTGCAAACCACAAATCAGAAAACCACCACGGCGGGCTGGCCTCGCTGCCAGAGTTTAATGTGATCTAATGGGAGGACAACGAGATGTGAGAATTTGATTTTACGACGCTCCATGAAACATTTGGCAATACAAAGGGGCTGGGCCCAACTTCCCGGTCCTTAAGCAAATATTTGAAGTAATGTTTTACTTTCTCATCAGTTTTAATTCTGTCAACCAGGGCGTAGAGATCCAGCCTGCCCTATTCATTTTTAAAAGTGCTGTCTGCTTTGGGTGGTTATAGATTCGCTCAATATCAATTCATACAGGAGGAAGATGGGCAGGTGGGGAAGGGGCCAGGAAAATCGGATGAAGCTATTTAGTGGCAGAGTATCAACTGGACTGTAGTTCTCTTCTGCATTTGTGATTTATTCCGTGGGTGGGAGGGCAGGGGATAGCGCTCACTGCAGCAACATTCTTTCATAAGCAAAAACTAACCCCAGCGAGAGAGAGTCAGATCTGGACTGGATCGGGTTGCCCTAACACCAAATGGAATTGGAACTCAAGTGTAGTTCTATTTCCCATCACTCCAAAGAAATAAAAAGGAAGAAAGAAAAGGAAAAAGAAATAAAATGGTAGCAACCTCGAAATTCATTCCACACATCCAATTAACAACTGATGGCCCTATGAAATATAGAGGGGTCAGTCAGGGAATCCCAAGGAAGGGCCCGTGAACAAGGGAAAAATAAATGAAAGTCACATTTCATACCACATTTATTTCTATTGCCAGGACAGTAGAATGAGGATCAGATCTCTTTTCCTCTTCTTATGGAATAATGCATTCCTAACAATGACAAACTCTTACTAAGGTTGTCATTTTATAGCAATTACAGAGTCGACCCAATGAACAGATGTGAAGCCCACAGTCAGGTTTCTTAAAGCAACAGCTCGCCAAGTGAAATGCAACAGATCCCAGCATGCAGGAAGAAATATTAGAACTTCTATTACTATTGACTATTTATCTAAACAATAAGCCAGAAAGTCAGCTTTACTGATAGTTAAATAAGAACGACACAGGGTATCATCACCTGATGTGGATATAGACGGTCACATAGCCCCCATGGACCCTGAGTCTCCTGAAGGAAGGCTGAGAATTCAACAATCCTGAAGGTGTGACAGGTACTGTATAGGGCCAGGTAGGTTTGGCTGCCTGACTGATCCTGTACCGGCTCAGCACAATAGAAGTGTATTTCTTGGTCAGGGAGCAGTTTTGGTGACCAGGTCAGCAGGACAGTTCATCATTCAGGTGCTCGTGCTGAGGAAGCTCCGCCACCTTCTGCTCCTGGTCACCTGGTCCATCTACCTGTGTCTCTTTCACCAGGAAGAACGGCCACAGAGAACCATTCCTAGGAGGATTTTTATGGGCCCTGCCTAGGAGTGGCATCATTTCAGCTCACCTTCCATTGGCTAGAACTTGGTCTCACAGCCACACCCAATCTCCAGGAGGCCAGGAAATGTCGCCTGATTATGGAACCAAGAAGAGGAAAAAGGATCGTGGTGAATAGCCAGTAGTCTCCACCTCAGGTGCCCGAAGCCATTCAGTGTGTGGCAATAGGTCATAGTATACATGTTCCCCTTACATAGATGAACTGTTTTAATGAAATTTAATCTCTTCAAATGAACAACTGGCTTAAAAATACTTCTTTGTAAAGTCAACAATTGAAGATAATAGTAATAATCCAAGTACAGGCCAATAACAAAGAGAGGTGAGAGCTAAAGCTTCTTAAATTTTTACTTCTTTGTCAGCCATAATGTGAGGTGTGTGGGGTGTTGCTGTTTGTGTTTTGTTTGTTTGTTTGTTTTACTATTAAATTACTTCTGAAAAGAAGAAAATTGAAAATTTCCCCAAAAATTAAGTGTATTTAAAAATGCATATTTATATTTAATCTATACTAATAAAAGGGTAATATGCTAATTAGACCGGACATCTTCTGGACAAAGCCACAGTGGCGGGGGCCAAGGCAGAGGTGGTTAGGGGTGATCAGGCTGGCAGGGGAGAGCAGTTAGGGGCAATCAGGCAGGCAGGCAGGTGAGCGGTTAGGAACCAGTGGTCCTGGATTTCAAGAGGGATGTATGACTGCCAGTTTAGGTCCAATCCCTGTTCCCCGAGGGGTCCCAGATTGGAGAGGGTGGAGGCCGAGCTGAGGGGACCCTTTGTCCCCCCGTGCACGAATTTCGTGTACTGGGCCTCTAGTTTTATAATAATGAACCTTTCTGTATATATATGGATATATATGGAGAGAGAGAGATAAGATATATTCTACATAATAAAAGCCCAGCGACCAAAACAGCAGAAGGACCAGAACCACCACGGCCCCTCTCCTGGCTGGCCCTGCCCCTCAGCAGTTAGGGGCAATCAGGCGGGCAAGTGAGTGGTTAGGGGCGAACAGGCAGGCAGGCAGAGCCCTGTGATCAATCACCTCAGCCTGCGGGAGGAACGCTCAGTGGCTGCGATGGGAGGCACCGGTGGCAATGGACGCTACAGGGCAGGGCTGGCACCACAGCAGCTCCTGAGCGGGCATGGCACCTGCAGCCTGGCTCAGGCCCCAGGGCCCGCCTCTGCCCGTGGCTTCTGCAGGGCTGGACTGCCACTCCTCCTGCTATGATGCCTGGGCAGATCCCAGCCCCTTCCATGTCTGCAGGCTCTCTACCAGGGCTTGGCCCCTGACCAGATTCCCCAGCTCGGCCCTAACTGCAGAGGAGCTGACATCCACAACACTGGGGCCATGATCGCCCCTTTGCACTTCCTGGAGGTGAAACTGGGCAAGAGGCCTCAACCTGTGAAAAGTGAGCTAGACAAGGAAGAGGAACGGAGGGAAAGGCACCGGGAAAAGAACAAAGTGGCGGCAGCCTGATGCTGGAACAAGAAGGAGCGGACGGAGTGTCTGCAGCGGGAATCTGAGTGGCTGGAGCTCATGAATGCGGAGCTGAAAACCCAGATGGAGGAGCTGAAGCAGGAGCGGCAGCAGTTTATCCTGATGCTCAACCGGCATCGCCCCACCTGCATCATCAGGACCGACAGCGTTAAGACCCCCAACTCAGAAGGCAACCCACTGCTGGAGCAGCTGGAGAAGAAGGGACCATGGGCTCAGAGGAGGAAGAGGAGGAGGAGGAGATGAGGAGAAGGAGGAGGAGGAGGGTACCAGAAGGCTCTTCCTTGCTGCATGAAAAACTCTTCAATGAGGCTCAGCATCGGCCAGGCTTTTTTGTGAAACTCAGATCTGCCACACCAAGGGAAGAAACCCAGGCTGATGAAACCCAAGACCAAGTGCTAAGACCAAAGTAGTCCTGAGGGGGGCCTGTTCTGCCTGGGGCCAGGCTTGCAGGAGGCAGGACAGAGGCTCTGGGCCAGAGAGACGCCCAACCAGGCAGCTGTGGGCACTTCTCCGGCCTCTCCACCAGGGCACCCACCCAAAGGACCTCCGAGCAGCCAGGAAAAGCCATGAGTTGTAACGAAAATTAGGTTGAGTATGGAACTCAGAGTGAAACTGCAATCTGCCTGCCCCCAGCCCTGACCCTGACCCTGACCCTGACCCTGATCCTGATGCAAGGCTGGAGAAGGGCACAGTGCCAGGCCTTGCTGTACCCACCCACCGTGGTCCAGCTCAGTCCGGCCCAGACTGGCAGCCGGGGCACACCCTGGCCGGCCCTGCTGGAGTTGCTGTGGGCACATGGCATGGGCGCCCTTCCAAAAGCACATACTCACTGAATGTTTACAGACTGGCTGTCCTGGCAGGGTTTTCAACTGTATATGCTTTTTATACTTTATTTAAATATTTTTTACAAAAAAAAAGATTGTATACAAGCAATATATAAATGGATTTCTATAATCACTCGATGTGATACAGTATAAATACGCTATGGCTTGTTTGTTACAAACAGATATTCAGCAGTTATGGCCGTTGTGTGTAACTTCTAAGTACTGTAGTCTCTGGGTGTTGGGGGTGGCAGGGATGGGGCGCCATGCATTTCCATCCCGGTAAACCCTTCATAGTACTCAGTTCTGTATCGCTCAGTAAACATTATTCTTACTTAAAAAAAAAAAAAAAAAAAAAAAGAGGGAGGCCCAGGCTACCCAGCCAGTGGTGCTGCAGCCGGTGGGCAGGGCCTCCTTCTGTGGGGTGATCGATCTGGGGGCCCCGTGATCAATCGCCCCACAGAGGGAGGCCCAGGCCACTGGCGAGTGACACTGAGGTGGGTGTGTGGGGCTGGCCAGTGATCGTCCTGCAGAGGGAGGCCCAGGACAGCCAAGCAATCACACCCCACGCCTGTCGCCTGTAGAGGGAGGTGACCGGTGGCAGGGGGAGGGGGGTCAGCACTGCACAGATGGCAAGCAGTGGCAGCGGCAGGGGTGTGGCCAGCTGCCAGCAGCCCAGGGAAAGGAAAGCGCCGATAGGCCCTAATCTCGGGCCAGGCCTAGGGACCCTACCCGAGGGGTCCTGGATTGGAAGAGGGTGCAGGCCTGGCTGAGGAATCCCCCCCCCACCCCCCCCACCCCCGTCCTGAGTGCATGAATTTTCGTGCACCAGGCCTCTAATATATTTATTTATTTATTTATTTACTTATTTATTTATTTATTTATTTATTTATTTATTTATTTATAAGAATGTATTCAGCCCTAACCGGTTTGGCTCAGTGGATAGAGCATCGGCCTGTAGACTGAAGGGTCCCAGGTTTGATTCCGGTCAAGGGCATGTGCCTTGGTTGCGGGCACATCCCCAGTAGGAGGTGTGCCGGAGGCAGCTGATTGATGTTTCTCTCTCACTGATGTTTCTAACTCTCTATCCCTCTCCCTTCCTCTCTGTAAAAAAATTAATAAATATATATTTTTTTAAAAAGAATGTGTTCATATTACATTTAGCAAAATGTTCAATCATAAAATTAACTGGAGAGAAGCTTCTATAATTTATGTGCAATTTAAAGTTATGCGATACATAATCTATTATTTTGAAACATTTTATTAACCTTGTTGATAGATGTGTAGAAGCCTCTCTTGAGATTCCTTATTTAATAACAAAACACAAAAGCCACATACCACTGGGTCCTCCTCATTTTTTATCTCCCCTGTATTCAAATGACAAAATAATATACCGTATTTTCCGGTGTATAAGACAACTGGGCGTATAGAAGATTTTCTTGGGTTAAAAAGTCGTCTTATATGCCGGAAAATACGGTATGTAAAAACAACCTGGCAACAAATAGAGGTTTATTCCTTTGTCAACATAGAAAAAATGGCTAAAGTTTTAAGAAATGAGAATTCAAGTATGTTATGCCATGTTTTAGATAAATGAAAGTACAGGTATGTCTACATATTTCAGCTTATGGTACTTGCTAGATACTTTTTCAATAGTTAAATATCCAATGACTTGGATGTATGTGTTTGCACATGCACATGTTACCTGCACAGGTATTGAATATCTACTCTTATTCTCATAGAGTTGTTATTACAGTGTCAATAGTAAATTTAGCAAAAACAGTATTTAAGAGAAATGTGCCTAAATATATCTACTGATGAAGCAGCTACTTTGGAATGTTTTAAAAGATTTCTGGGATAAGTTTACTGAAGTATCACAAATGAAATGAATTTGCTCCACCATTCATAGGCAAGCTACTGAAATAAAATGCTACAAAATGTCACTGCTGTGGCTATTTTATAAAAATTTAGAGTCAACCATCTCACAACCACTAGGATGGCTACTAGCAAAAAGCATACAAAAACAATTGTTGGCAAGAATATGGAATTGTTGGTGGGAATATAAAATGCAGTCACTATGGAAGATAGTATGGTACTTCCTCAAAAAATTATAGAATTAGCCTGGCCAGAGTGGTCCAGTGTTGAGCATCGACCTATGAACCAGGAGGTCATGGTTCCATTCCAGTCAGGGTATATGCCTGGTTTGTAGGCTCAATCCCCAGTGTGGGGTGTGTAGGAGGCAACCGATCAATGATACTCTCTCATCATTGATATTTCTATTTCTCCCTCTCCCTTCCTCTCTGAAATCAATAAAAATGTATTTAAAAATAAAAATATAAAAATAAAGAATTATAATATAATCCAGAGAGTTCACCTCTGAATATATAGGTAAAATCATTAAAGCAGTGTCTCAAAGAGCTACTTGTACATCCATGTTTATAACAGCATCGTTCACAAAAGCAAAAAGGTGGAAGCAATGCAAGCAGTCATCCTGTATGATTCCATATGAGTACCTGGAGTAGTGAAATTTATAGAAACTGAAGGTAGAATGGGGTGCCAGGGCTGAGGGCAGGGGAAATGGGAAGTTGCTATTTAATTATTATAGAGTTTCTGTTTTGCAAGATGAAAAGAGCTCTGGAGATTGGTTACACAACAATGTGAATATACTTAACACTACTGAACTCTACTCTTAAAAATGGGAAATATGGTAAACTAGTGGCCCGGGGCATGGATTCATGCACATTGAAAGGAAATTAATTAGAAGAATCAGGCTCCCTCCTCTCTGGTTCCAGGGTGCCTCATCTGAGAACTGCCACTGCCAAGTCACCACAGCTCAGCAGCTCCTGCATTGAGCGTCTGCCCCCTGGTGGTCACTGCGCATCATATGTGCCAGCTAGTTGGACGGTAAGACAGTCAATTTGCCTTTTATATATATACTAGAGGCCCAGTGCATGAAAATCGTGCACTGGGGGGGGGGTCCCTCAGCCCAACCTGCACCCTCTCCAATCTGGGACCCCTCGGGGGATGTCCGACTGCCTGTTTAGGCTGGGATCGGGCCTAAACAGGCAGTCGGACATCCCTTTCACAATCTGGGACTGCTAGCTCCCAACTGCTTGCCTGCCTGCCTGATTGCCCCTAACCGCTTCTGCCTGCCAGCATGATCACCCCTAACCACTCCCCTGCCAGCCTGATCAACGCCTAACTGCTCCCCTGCCAGTCCGATTGTCCCCAACTGCCTTCCCCTGACAACCCGGTCACCCCCAAATGCCCTCCCCTGCATATTCCCTCTTTATTAGATAGGGTTTTTTTCTTTAACATATTGGACAGCCCTAACTGGTTTGGCTAGGTAAATGGAGCATTGGCCTGCAGACTCAAGGGTCCCAGGTTTGATTCCGGTCAAGGGCATGTACCTTGGTTGGGGGCACATACCCAGTGGGGAGTGTGCAGGAGGCAGCTGATTGATGTTTCTCTCTCATAGATGTTTCTAGCTCTCTATCCCTTTCCCTTCCTCTCTGTGAAAAATCAATAAAATATTTTTTTTTTAAAGAAACATTTAAGATTCCTCCCTATCTGCCTGGCCGGTGTGACTCAGTGGTTGAGACCCCAGGCTGCCGCCGCTGGGAGGGGATCACGGCCATGGGGGTGCACGCTCCTGTCAGGCTGAGAACCCAGCCCAGGATGCCATTGCTGGGAGGGGATTGCGCCGTGGGGGTGCGCGCCCCTGCCAGGCTGAGACCCCAGGCTGCTGCTGCTGGGAGGGGATCGGGCGGTGGGGAGTGAATTTGTTTTTGTTTTTTATAAAAGGTCAGTAGGGCCTCTGGGCAGCATTCCGCCAGGCTGCTTACTCTGCAGGCTCTCAGCGGCAGCCCTCCCTGAGACCGGAGGACTCCGGCAGTGCTGAGAGGACTGGGCGTCGCCATCTTGTGGCTATGGGTGCCACCATTTTTGTCAAAGAGTGATGGTTAATTTGCATATTACTCTTTTATTAGATAGGATAGATTCTGTGTATTTTGCTATAATTCAATTTTTTTAATATAGGGATTCTTTGTAATATTTTATAGTGAGATATGGAGCAATCAAGAAAATATCTCTACAACCCAAAAGTTTGCTGTTTTTTTTTTTTAAAGAACAAAGAACATAATAAGAGAAAGATACACACACAATCTACTTTTAAGGTAGAAATTATATTTTTATAACAACCAAAAAAAACTGCTCTTTGAAAGAAACTCAAGCTATGATGAGAACATTTTGAAACATATTTATAAGTATTTCCATCACTGTGTATATTGTAGCAGATAATTATAGACATGTAGCCCTATGAAAATTTTCATAACTGAATAATTACACTTAAAAGCCAATATTTAAACTTTTAATAATTTATTCAAGAGCTTTAATGGTTTAGAATCCAGATGGTAGAATTATTTTGCAAGAACAATTGGTTGAAATTAGGGAACATTAAATTTTTTTACCTAGAGTTCAATAAAAGCCTTTGCATAATTGAAAAATAGGTCACATCAAAGAAAAACAAACAAACAAAAAACACAACAAAAATAGGGTAGGAAAATAAATGTCATGATTTAGTAAGCCTAGCCAATGAAGAACTCTTTTCATTTGGATCTACAAATATTTATGAAGCATCTTTTTAAGATAAGATACTCAAAAATTCAAAAATTGAGCCAGATTTTGGATTCACTACATTACAAAGTTTTAAAACATGATTTAGAAAATAAAATATTATAAAATATTTTTCTCATCTTATTTAAGCCTATGTTAATTTCTATTCTACATGTTTCATAAAGTGCATAATATATCAGAAAGTAGTATATGTATACAACTCATGCATAAATTAATTTTGTTCATACATAATTTTTTTTAGTAATATTTTTCTCAAATTTCTTGGAAACCAGTCGGAAGAAATCTATTAATCTTTGTTTAAAAAGCAAATGGTCTAACCTGATATATGGAAGACCAAGATTGGATATGACAAAGGCTTTCCTTTATAGTAAAGGCAAGGAGACACAGAATGAATTCCCATTCATCAGAATTATTTAGGGATAGTCCTTCCTTAGACTAGAGAGGCCAATTCATTTATACATGGGAATACTATGTAGCTCTTTTGTTCTTTGAATTAAATGTTATCCATTAAAGAATTTGAAAAAAAAATACACACACACATACACACACTGAGTGGCCAGATTATTATGTGTTCAGAGATCATAATAATCTGGCCACTGTGTGTGTGTATATATATATAAAATAAAAGCCTAAGCAACCGTTATGGTGGGACAACCAGAACAACTGGTTGTTATTATGCGCACTGACCACCAGGGGGCAGATGCTAAACACAGGAGCTGCCCCCTGGTGGTCAGTGCGCTCTCACAGGGGGCGTGCCACTCAGCCAGAAGCTGGGTTCACGGCTGGCGAGTGCAGCAGTGGGCGGGCGGTAAGGAGAGAGAAGTCCCAGACTGCGAGAGGGCATAGGCAGGGCTGAAGGACCACCCCCCAGTGCACAGATTTCGTGCACCAGGCCTCTAGTATGCATATAAGATCTTTGGTTAATCTCTTCCCGCTCTCCCCCCTTCCCCTTCCCTCTGAGATTCATCAGTCTGTTCCATGTTTCCATGCCTGTGCGTTGAGCATCTGTCCCCTGGTGGTCGGTGTGTGTCATAGCTACTGGTCAAATGGTTGAATGATCAAATGGTCGCTTATGCTTTTATTTATATACTAGTAGATATTTCTGCTTCATATATTAGATATCTCAAATCTGTTTTAGATGTAATGAGACATATTTAAGTAAGTAAACAATTACATAAAGACTATATCACTTTCTATCTGACCTCTCCCTCACATAAATCCACTACACACCCACCTATCTGTACACCCTCAAACACTGAATTTTAATTTATCACCCTTTTTCTGCTAACTTTAAGCAAGACTTGAGTTCATATTAGAAATAAGATACAAGTCTGACATGAAAAGAGATCAATAATAAAACTTACAGTCAAAAGTTTCCTCTCAATTTCATTAGTTCCCCCTAATCAAAGGTAATAAAAAATTTAATTTTAATTTTATTTAATTACATTAGCTCATTATCACATAAAGACTGGCCTGTTGATACTTCACCTTTCCCAATGTGGCTGAGAAAGTCAAGAAACTAATAAAATAAAATAATAAAATCTGCCAGAATGTTTTTTTTAAGAATTGTCTTTAATGATTAAGAACAATGTACACTTGAGACTCAAGTCAATTTCTCAAAAATTTCATCAAAAAAAATAATCAGGAATGTTAGCTGCACTAAACAAATGGATGTTTTGCAATCTTTTTTAAAAAATAAGAGACAAAGAGATTTTAATGAGCTCCCTGTTCACCTTGATTAAATCAGAATTTTAGAGAAAGTAACCTAGCAGAACCTCAGAAATGCGAAGTTCAAGTACAACTAATGAAGGGACAAAGACTTTAATTTTAGCGGAATGGTCCTTCCTTTCTGTGTCAGCTTCACACTCTATTAGATCCTTCGGGACAAAAGGCTGAGACCCTCCCACTGGGAATCTTTAGCTGAAGCCCTGGCCACTATTGTTGATTTTCTCCTAAAGGGCTTGGGAACACATTTTATAAACATGAAAACAGAGAGCAAATAAGTGCGAGAAACATTTAGTGAAAGAAGGTCAATGGAAATAGCTCACGTGCTGTCCAAGCCCCACTGGATTTCTTTTAAAATGGTGTATGTAGATGCAATTCTGGTGAGTGTGTTTAGTCAGATAGAGATTTGAAAATGATATTCATTTGTCTCCTTACATGTGAAAATAATCACAATTTCTCAGGGAAGACCTGGGTTACCAACTACTGGGCTTATCCCCTCATACCATCCAATGCCTTATTTTCAGCCTGAGACTCAAGGATGCTTTCCTTGAACAAATCAACATTGGCTTCATGTACGGAAATTCTGCTTCCCAGGGTGACCCAGTGTGAGTGAAACACTGAAATTCCATGGAACCTGCAAACCATTTCTCCTCTCCTGACTGGATCTGGCACATTGACACATGGAATCAGAACTAGAGAGCCAGGGACCTATCTGCCACATGAATGCCATTTCAGGATATCCTCAATATTATTGTTTTCCTTTTCAATAAAAATGAAATAATAAATCACATAATAACACCATGAAGAATTTTTGCACATGCTAAAATATAAAAGAGAGGACGTTATTTCTTGACCTTCCAATATATGTGAAACCCATCTTGAAATGGAACAAACAACTTGAAAATACTATATTATATTCACAAACGACATCTGAATGGAACAGTTGCTTCTGCAACTGTGGAAGAAGAGAAACTCCATCCATTGAGAGAGGGCTGCCAGAAATGGATATTAAAAAACCCCAAAGCTTTCTCAGTTTAAGTTAAGGAATAAAATTAGTCTGCTACAAATCCTACCCCTAAATCAAAAGATGAAAATCATCCAGTTTGAGTATGCAGACCTTTCCAACTAATCACATGAATAATTCGGCTTAAGAAAGCCACTATTATCCAGCATGGAATCTCTAATATGCAGTCAAAAGTTTTCTCAGGATCTCAAAGGGGTTCCAAGATTGCATTTTTTCATGACAAATGGTGGTTATGACTAACTAAAATTCTACCACAAAATATAAAGCTGACAGTAGACTAGAAATCTATTCAATCCACAAGCATTCCGTAAGTATGAGCAGATTGGAAAGACACTCCCAGTACCAATCTCTATCTGTCCATGTTTTTTGTGGGCTCACCACATGCTGGGTGCTGGGGTGTGAGCAAGACAGACACAGTGGTGCTCTTCACATGGACGTCCCAAGCTACAAATGGTAGTGACATCTCAGATTGATGAAAGGGCTATTATCATTGGTGTCAGATTGAGAGAACTCTTAGTTCTGATCCTCTCATGGCCAAACTGTTAATGAGGTTGCAAAGAAAAAAGTATGCTTAAATTCACTTTTATTCGTTAAAAAAATGTTCATGGAGTTTACTATAGACTGAATGTTTCTGTCCACCCAAATTCATATGCTGAAAGCCTATCTCCCAATGGGATGGTATAAAGAGGTGGGGCTTTTGGGAGGTAATTAGAACTGAATGAGGTCATGAGGGTGGGGACCTCATGAGTGGGATTAGTGCCTTACAAGACCCACAAGAGAGCTTTCTCCTCCTCTCTGCTCTCCACCATGTGATGATGCAAGGAGAAATTGGCCATCGGCAACACCGAAGAGGGCTCTCAACAGAACTGTCCATTCTGGCACCTTGATCTCTGACTTCAGCCTCCGGAATTGTGAGAAATAAATGTCTGTTGTTTATAAGCCACCCAGTCTGTGATATTTTTGTTAGAGTAGTCTGAACTAAGACACAGTTGGTGTGAACTGTTTTTATTCTGTTTTGTTTTTGTTGCTGTGGCTGTTGTTGTTTCCTTTCTGTCCACTCTCCTTGTAGATCCAATTATGAATGGACTATAGGCCCAGTGCACAAAATCTGTGCACTCGGTGGGGGGGGGGGAGTCCCTCAGCCCAGCCTGCACCCTTCACAGTCTGAGAGCCCTCAGGGGATGTCTGACTGCCATGGAAGCAGGAGAAACTCCCGCCACCGCCACTGCACTCACCAGCCCTGAGCCCGGCTTCTGGCTGAGCGGTGCTCCCCCTGTGGGAGTGCAGGGGGCAGCTTGTGCGTTGAGTGTCTGCCCTCTGGTGGTCAGTGCATGTCATAGCAACCAGTCATTCTGCTGTTCGGTCGATTTGTATATTAGCCTTTTATTATATAGGATTGGAGTAGAATCAGTATTACCAACCACAAAACATTAACTCTCATTTAGAACCTTTGGCACATAGGTGATCCAGACAGATACCACTGTCTGTCGTCGTCATCATCATCATCATCATCATCATCATCATCAAGAGCCCTGCATTGCCTACCCTATAAATCCTATTTATTATATCCATAAAACATGTGTTAGTATCACCCAAATGGCACGAGGGATATGGTTAGAGAATATATCTCAATATACATCTGCATATATTGAGGACCTAATGGATTTGGTATTTTAGAAATTGTACCCAAGCTGGCAAATCCAGATGGGCTGAAGTTGTATGGAAGTGTAATAAAAATCTAATAAAACATTTGAGAAAACTCACACATCTGTGGACAGATGGGAGGCATTATGAAATACAGGCCATTGCTACGGCAACCTCTAACCCCCCTGGCTACTGCTGCTGGGCCAAGACCGAGTGTAAAGGGCCCCCATGAGTTTTCCTTCTCTGTCAGCATTCAGAGAAATCATTTGTAATCTCTCTAAAATGAACTATTAAAATAGACAGCCTTTGATCCACACCCATGAAAACGATGCACAAAATACTCCAAATCTTTGACCCAGGACCCAAGGTCTCGCTGCTTGTATTTGTTTGTTTTATAAACATAATATTTCCATGAATACACTTTGCTAGTTGCCAGAAGTTTTTCTCTCTGACAAATGCACTAGATGGTAATGTTTGAGGTGGGCTCCTCAATGTAGCTTCAGAGAGTAACTTCAGAAGTGATCAATCAGTTTTACAAACCACAAAACAGAATGAGAGTTAGGTTTGGAATTTTTAAAAGGCTACATTCACCAGACTATGTGAATAATATGACATTAATGCTCAGAAATCCCCATTTGAAAGAGAATTTAATATATTTGTGGGTGCCGATGTGTATAAATTTCACTGAATTCCAGAGTAACATTAGAATTTCCTCTTTCCACCTACTGACTAATCTTCAACTTGATATTTAAGAATGACTTTCTTCCCTAGATGGAAGAAATCTTCAGCATTAAACATTTAAAGTGTTTAAGTCTGGAAGGTGGGATTTGGGGAGAAGAGGGAAATTACTTATGCAGCATCTCAGTGGAAAGCTATCAAGGACAACGTAGGGAAGTGTGTCAGAGGTGGACCAGTTGTACAAGCTTTTGAGTCAGTTATACCTGGATTCAGACCTATCACTTTTTTGGCCATGTGATTCAATTTCCTCATCTGTAAATAGTCCCTGTCTCCTAAAATTGCTATGAGATTTCAATGAATTCTTATACATAAAGCACTTAGAATAGTGTCTACCTTGTCATAAGCCCTCAATAAATGGTAGTAATGATTATTGTTGTTGTATTTCAGGCCAAGGTGGGAAAAAAATTCAACTATAAATCATTGTTCAACTATAAGAATCCTGAGTCCAAACTGTATGGACAGTGTAAAATCAATAATCTCAAAGTGCTTAGTAAATAGTTCTTAACTTTTTTCACTAGAAGCTGGATCATTTATCACACATGTATGGTTACCTCTCTTAATCTCTTTTGGCCAATCAATGCCAAAGAACTGCTGAAATGAAAACTATCACTGAAAAAGACGTCGTGTCTTCCACATGAAATCCTAAGAACAAGTGCTGCAAAGTGGAAGTTGAATATCAAACCCATAGGTTGGAAAGATGATGTTTCCCAGATCAGGATACACAGAATTTCATATTTGAAATTAGAAATCTGTACTGTGATTCATAGACTAGTTTATTATACATGTACATTTGTAGAGAATATTGTAAGGACACTGGTATACCCATCTTAAAAAAGCATTAGCACTCTGAGTACACTAGGGAATGCTATATTGAGCAGTTGCTGAAGGCACTGGGAGTGACTCCCCTGGAGGGCAACACACTGTGTTATATGTGAAGGGTGTCCCCTGTTTTGAGCTACACAACAGCAGACCTGGACCCAATCAAATCCAGTGACCACTTCCTTGTATCATTCAGGAGCCACCATCCTGAATTTGATGTTGACTATTCTCAAGCCCATTTCTACTGCTGTGTTGTTAACAGGCTTCCCCAAAGAGACTTGATGACATTGACTAGTATAACTGTGCCCTGGGAAAAGGAAACTGTACCCAGATCTTTACCTGAAGAGCTACTGATGCTGGCTCTGAGTAAATGCTAATCCTTGGGGTCCTAAACTGGTACTGTGGTCAACTATTAAGAAGGGGGATTTATTGGGATCAAGTGATAAACGGTGTATTCTTAAACACATCTGTGGTTATTTCTCTATTCCTGTATGTAGGCTTAAAAAAAAAATAACTAGACTAATCCTTGCTATAGCTTCCTGACCTCTGGAGTGATGGCTATCATTTCTGATAGGAAAGCCAAGAGGAAGCTTCTGGAACTATCATTCCTTTCCCCAATAACAAACCAAAGTTAATACCATTTCTCTAGGAGGGATCACAGAGGTGAGTGCTACCATCAGAGATTTGAAAGCTATAAGGATGACGATTCTTAGCACATCTGGTTTAGTCAGCTCAGGCTCCTATAACAAAATACCATAGATTCGGTGGCTTAACAATAGAGATTTACTTCTCACAGTTCTGAAGACTGGAAATTCCAAGATCAAGGTGACTGCAGATTCAATGTATGGTGAGAGGCTTCTTTCTGGTTTATAGACAGCTGCCTCTTGCTGTATCCTCAGATGAGGGGGTGGAGGGAAAGGTGGAAGTGGTGGAGAGACCTCTGGTCTCTTTCTCTTCTTATAAGGGCACTAATCCCATCATGAAGACCCCATCCTCATGACTTCATCTAACCTAATTACTTCCCCAAAGCCGAACTTCCTAATACCATCACATTGAGGGTTCCAGTTTTACCATAGGAATATGGGGATTCACAATCAGTCCATAATGCAACCTTAATTGGGGAATGGCTCTGATAAATACCTGATTAAGTAGCTATTGATCTAGCAACTCTCTATCCGTACCCCAATAAGCAGAAAACACCAGAGGCTCTCTACTGCTCAGGCAGGAAGAGGCATTTATCATTACCACCTCTCCTCAAGGCTGATTAACTCTCCAGCTCCAGCCACAGTCATCACCTTACTTCCCCAGAACATCAAGCTGGTGATTACACTTGCTAACATCATTTTGACATGATTTATTGAACAAGAAGTAGCAGTTATCCTACATTTCTTCATAGGACAGATATTGCTAAAGGGTGGAAGATAAACTTCATAAAAATTCAAGGGCCTGACATCCTAGTCCATAGGTCGTTGGATATCAAGATAGAATTGTAATTGAAATAATGAAGGAATTAATTAGGTGCCAAGATTGATGGAACTTCAGTTTTCCTCTATTAGGGTGGAGATGAGCAAGTTATCAGTATGAGTGATAGAGAAAATAAGTTAAGCTTTTGTCTTACTCTTGCTGTTATTGTTCGGAAATCTAAGTTGAGGAGGAAGGGCACATTGGTGTGTTGAGGACCCGTAGAGGTTCGATGTGGTATATTGCCAGCTGAGATTCACACATACAGGGGCTAGAAAGCTAAAAACCACGCTCCTTCTTTACAGCGAGGTTCTGGAAGCTATTTAGATTCTGCCAACCAGATGAGCTCAATAAGATCTGAGAGGTGGAAATGATGCAGAGCCCACATTTCTGCTGCTCCTGTGCTCTCGGCGGCAGGCGTGACCATGGAGTGTGTGTGGGCCGAGCCCCAGTGACCAGTTGTGAGCTTTGTGGGTGTCAGAGCCACAGCAGAGGATCTGTTTTGTTGGATCGTAGCAGGCATGACATTGATCTGGACCCAGCAGCAACAGCAGCAGCTTTCTGATCATGGCAGTTTCCTGAATATGACAGTTACCTGCTGTGACAACTTACTGATCCTGGCAGCAGCCATGTGGTTCTGGAGCCAGCAGCTTCCTGATCATAGAGAAGGCAGCAGCTCCTTTGCTGACCCAGTTCTGTGACTCAGGGGAGTCATTCCTGAAAGGACAACTTAGACTTGTCCTATTCCAGGATTCTACATACTCTCCACCAGAGAACTGAATTGCATTGTTAAGATTAAAACAAACAAACATACAAAACCCACATCTGGTATCAGAAGTGCTCTGTGTGAGAGGGTAGGGAAATAGTGATTCCCCAGAAGTAGGTACTATTATATCATGGCCATTATACAGACAGAGATCTTAAGTAATGGGGCCAGACCCTCCCTGTTAATAAACGGCAGGACTGAGGTTTGAACCCAGGCCTCCTCTCTCTGCTGTAACCACCTCAACTCTATAGCTGGTCATAAGACTAACAGTCACAGAGTTCTATAGTTACAGCTGCAGACAAGCACTTAACAAAGGAGAAGGACAAAGAGCAATGGGAACATGGAACAAGAGGACATGACTTAATCTGGGGTGGGGGGGGCAGGACATTAGGAAAGGTTGCCTTGAAGGAGAAATATTTAAACTGAAAGATGAGTAGGGCTTAGTTCCATGAAAGTGTGTTTTCTTTTTTGACAAGGAGGCAGGGACAGTGGGAAGCACCTTCTAGGAAAAGGGTAAATGCAGGGCTACAGTGGTGCCTTTGGAGAAGCCAGTGCGGCTGGAATTCAGGCAGAAGCAGCGTGTGGTATGAGCTGAAAATGGAGCGAGGGGTGGAGGGGTGAGGGTAGGGTCAGGCTGGGCATGGGTGCCCTGGCAAGGAATTTGGACTTGATCCTTCACCTCCACAGGGGTTTAAGCCAGAAGCAACACAAATAATTTATGGCTTTAAAAAAAAAATGCACTGACTATATTAAAGAAGGTACAATGCTAGAATTTCATTAATTAAAAAAATGTTAAGTAAAGATTTCCATCAATAATTACCTTTACTAAAATTTTCTGAAAGGCTGCAAATTTATCATCAAATTTTAAATTTAGCATGGAACCAGAATAACAGAGCACTGAGAGCATGGCCTTTGGAGAAGTCATGTCAGACTTTCCTCCCAACTGTTTAAATCACTCACTGCCTGACTCAAGGCAAGGTATGCCATTGCTCTGGGTCTCAATATCCTCATCAGTGAAATGGGAATAATATTTACTTGTAGGCTTTTGTGAATATAACTTATCAGCAGGATCCCTCTAAGACTTAGAAATCTGACTAAATTTTTGGTGCAACTCTCCAACCTGTTACAATGAAAAGCCCTTCCCACCGCTTCCGGTAACTTCCAGTGCTCATGGCCATAATTTTTTCTACTTCTAGATGTCTGCACCCACCAGGCTACCTCAGCATATCCATCTGGAGGGAAGCCCAGTGCCTTGCAGTCTCACCACATTTCCTGATCCAGAGGTTGCATCAATTTCACTAATATACTTGAGATTTGGAAGGAAGGGCTCACAAGAGGACCTACATTGAGCATCGCTGTCTCCACCACCTCACTGGTTCTATCTGCCTATTTCCCTGGTCTCCTTTTTTCTCTGGCTCGACAACAAAGCTCCCCCCCGCCCCATTTAGTAAGAGTTCTGCCCACACCTATGTCCTCTTACTGTCTCATCTGCTCAGTCATCGCAGTGTTCTTCTCGAGAAGACAGTTCTCCTTTTTAAGAGGAATTCTGGAGAATCACATTTTCTTCGTATCATTACATGAAAAGTTCGAAATCACTACATATAGAGAGTAGCTACTATTATAAGTATTATTATTAATATTATTATTCATTGGTACAGATATTCTCTTTCTTAGAATACAGAAAAACATGCCTTTAACCCTTTATTTAAGGTTTTCCTTAAAGGGAAACCATCCCTTTATCAGAGTGTCTCTGATCCAAGCCAGAGGGGGATTGCATTAGTTAGCTTTGTTGCATAAACAACAAACCCGAATTGATAGCGGCTACTAAAACAAAGGTTTAATTTTCCACTGACATTTCGCAGGGACTCCGGGTCCACTGCAGCTGTGTTTTTGGCAGTGGCTGGGCTGGGGCTCTGCTCCATATGTCCTCACATTCTGGAACCCAGGCTAAAGAAGCAGGACATGCTTTTCTCATGGCAGAGGGAAAAGAGGGCCGGTGTTAAACACACAATGGCTCTTACACCTTCTGCTCAGACAGAACACAGATCATGCCCCCTCACATCCTATTGGACAAAGAAGTCCCATCGCTAAGCTCAATGTCAATGAAACAGAGAAGTGGACAGGCTGAATATGCAAGTGGATACTGGCCAGGCCTACGCAATAAAATTCTGACCCTCCACCTCGGCAGCACACAGCCCAGGAAGCCAAACCACAGCCTCTGTAGCAATTGGCCCCAAATGGTCAGGACTTGGTCAATGACTGCCAGATTTTTTATTTTCTTTTTTCGCCCTGCTTCAAGCTCAGGATCAACCAGAGAAAGTTAAATATGCGCAGACCAATCACACAGCATTCCCGGCTCCTGCTTAGCCCGCCTCCAGCTTCCCATGCTGGGGACCTCCAATCAACACACCTGCAGCTTCCCTCTCTTTCGCTACGAAACTGCCTGCTGCCTTTGACTCTCTGCCAAGGGCAAGTGATGGAGGCCTGCTGCCTTGCTCCATGGCAAACTGAATAAATAGCCTCTGTTGGTTCTCATTTGGGTGGCCTGCTTATTCCACAATATAGACCCCTCCTGTGGCAGCAGGGCGGGGTGGGGAGGGTTACTGCAAATCTCACGGCAATGGGTGAGGATGAATAATCTTCTTTGAGGGGAGGGGAGAATCGATAGAGGGGGGGACAATGACACAATCTGCCACAGTTCAGCCTCTGAATCAGGAAGAGCTGATTTCCTCCTCCCCACGTGCAAAATTCCATTCAATCATGAATGTATACTTAATAGTCTCTGTTTCACATCTGGATGTGTCTGCTTCTCTAGAGCCATATGGACTAAAACACAGGTTATATATGCAAGACACAGTGGTAGCTCAGGAATAAGATAACAGCAGCAAACACTCTTAGGAGGAGGAGGAATGGAAGGTGACTCATCAAAAAGCGATTCCAAAGTGCCCCGGCAAAGGTGGTAAAGGCCTCCTCCTCTGTGGGGAGGAGATGCTCTTAGATCGGGCTCTCGTTCTACATCCTAGGAGGAGTAACGGTCCAGTCCAGTTTTCTCTTCGGCGCTTGTCTGCCCTCTGAGAGGCCCTTCCTTTTTCATTATCCTCCTGGACTGCATTGAAAGAAACCATGGACAGCATGCCCTCCTTTGTGGCGGAGCATTGTTCAAGGAAAAATGACTCTGAGGTTTATGAAAAGGACTTTAAGGAAGACTTGATTCAGGACTATTTGCAAAGGCTGCTATGACTGTAGGGGAGAGAGATTGGGCTCAACTTGCAATCCAGCAAGGACAAGTGGGGACTTATAGTCAATGAGCAGAATGAGGGGGTCAGTGGATGGAAAACCACTAAGAGGAAGACATCAAGGCATAACAGGATTCTTGCTGAAGACAAACCAGGATGGTCAGATATCAGGGGTGAGAGATGAAGAATTATTCAATCAGATGTTGAGGGTGACCAGATATCCAGGGAGGGAGGAATTCTTGCTGGCGTTGGGAGCAGAGGAGGGGGGAACTAGCCAAAAGGATGGCTCCTAAGAATTTTTGTCAGTATCTTTCTCAGTCTCTTTTCTGCCTATAGGCATTCAGGGTCCCAAAGGTTTACTTTTATCACTTGAACAGTTATGGTCTTTTTAAATTTAGACTCATGGCTGAACCCCACCACCACCACCCTGGCTTTGCACACACACACACACATACAGACACCAACCCCCCCCAAAAAAAAAGTGCTCTTGGCTTTATATCTATTTGGTTCCAGTTAGATCTGTGTGGCAATAGCCACAGCTACAATTGTTTTCAAGACCCTCCCCCTCTCTCCTGAAAAACTGCTTAAGCTTATTGGATTTTTATTGGATAGACATGCCCTCCTCTCTTTTCTCTGAGCCATTCTGTCCAGCTGAAAGGATTTATTTGAAGGGAAGGGCGATAGCTTAATAAATTTAGAGGTTTAAGCAAGGGGTATGGTAGCCACACCCCTTGATTTATTCTTCAACCTAAGATTGTATTTTCTTTTCTTTTTTTTAATATATTTTTATTGATTTCAGAGAGGAAGGGAGAGGAAGAGAGAGAGAGAAACATCAATGGTGAGAGAGAATCATTGATCGGCTGTTTTCGGCAGGATCCAGGATCAAGCCAGCAACCCGGGCTTATGCTCTGACCGGAATTGAACCGTGACCTCCTGATTCATAGGTCGATGCTCAATCACTGAGTCACGCCGGCTGGACCCAAGATCGTGTTTTAATTGGCCTCTGTTGTTCAACGCATTTCTAAATTTTATCTTCTACTGGTAGATAAGAGAAATGACAACATATTTCAACCCTGACAGTTTTAACACTTCTAAATTATCTTTTCCTCTCATCCCTGCTTGGCCAATTCTTTCCTGAGTTCATTTCTTTTTTATAATTATTTGTCAAATGCTTCTAATAACAACCATGGCACAGTAGTGGCATTCTATTACCACATCTTAACTGAGAGCCACAATGTATTATGTGTATTATCTGCCTTCAAATTGTTGTGAACAGTGTTATACCAAATAGTAACCACTCCATATCAGATTGCCATTGTTTTCCTGTCCTTAATTAGGGTTTCTTTGTTACATACTGGGCAGAAGCCGGTGCCACATCTTTTGAGATTTTTGTTACTTAGCATTTCACTCCTGGTACCTAGTCAGCTTTGCTGTAATAACAAACAATCCCCAAAATCTCTGTGGCTCATAAAATAAAGGTTTATTTAGCACTCATGTTACATGCAGGCTGCAGGCAGGTTTGATTCTACTCCACATGGCTTCTGATTCTCAGGCCCAGGCTGGAGAAGCAGCCCCTATGTAGGACATGCCGTCCTCATGGCCAGGGAAGACAGTATTATCACATCTGCTCAAATATGATTGGCCAAAGTAAGTCACATGACCAAACCGCATATCCATGGGATGATGAAGAATACCCTTGATGGGAGGGAACTGCAGGGTAAAAATGTACAATATTCTCACAAGGAAAGGGGAGCAAATAATTGGAGAAATAATAAAATCCACCACATTGGTAAAGAATAGAAATATTTGAAGAATATGTTTTTCTCTTCTGATATTGACAAAGTAAGAGAATAAAAAAAAAAATTTAACATCCCCACTAAAACTTTGAAAAGAAGAAAAAAGAGGGGGAAAAACAGACTCTGTGTGTGACTTCCTTTTGCTCTTGATTGCTTTGTTTTTTCACTCCTTCCCTGGTCATGCATAAAGTGTAATATGTCATATGGAATAAGAGAAAAAAGTGTTCCCCATTAACTCTGCTCACCTTGCACTCCTAAGACCAAGACCATGGGTGTCAATGAAAGGGTAGGATTATAGGTCCCACCTTTCAGGGACATATGCCTCCCCTCTACAGTTTATTAACTTTCACCATCAGACTAGGCCAATTCCTGGAATACCAAGCAGATAGATAATAAGACCACATCTATCCTTCAATAACAAAAGTTCCCAAAGTGTAAGGGTAATCTGCCCACAGGTCAACAGCTAAATACCCAACTGGCCTCTATGACAGTCTTTTCCTACGGTCCAGTTTTGGGAGCAGAGACTCAATCTTATGCCTTTTTTTAAAATATATTTTTTCAATTGATGAGAGAGAGAGAGAGAGAGAGAGAGAGAGAGAGGAGCATCATTGATCAGTTGCCTCCCACACACACCCTGACCGGAAACCAAACCTGCAACCTGGGCACGTGCCCTGAACGGGAATCGAACCCGCAACCTTTCAGTGCATGGGACAACTCTCAACCAACTGAGCCACACCAACCAGGGCTCGATTTTATATCTTATACAGGACAGCTGCTGGATTATATGTGCCTTTCTACCAAAGAGGACAAGGGGTCTCCTCTCCAGGTGGACAAATTACAAAAAGCACCATTAAAAAAAAAAAAAAAGATGCCGCTCCCTTTCATTTGGTGAATTAGTAAAAGACGAGAGTGCATGGCTTAACTAAAAAAAGTACCTTTGTGGGATAAAAAAAAAAAAAGGCCCGCCACCCCCCACCTCCCGCACCCCAGCAAAGGTAGCCCTTCGCCAGGGTATCAGCTTGACAAATGCAATGTGGCTTTGCCTGCAGCCCCCACTCACCCCTTGGACCGCATGCCTTTGTTCAATGCACAAAAACACAATTATGAGTGACAACCCTGCACTTGACATTAAGCATGGGATGCAAAAAAAATCTCATGTAAAACTTGTCCAAATGAATATTTTCCCCCAATAAATTTCATTCTCAGCTTCTGCAGACCAGCGTTGAGTGGTTTAATTAAACTCCACACTGACGTGAGCCAGTCACTTGTATCCATTCTCTATTGAGAAAGGAGCCTTAGGTAACTCAGTGGTTCGAGCACAATAAGACCTTTCTCTTCCGTGTAGGTAATATGTCATGTTTAGTAGCCTCTGATGGAGTTATTTATATGCTTCCTTAATGCAGAAACAAGCCGGTGAGCTGGGGGTTTTAGGGTTTTCCACCCCCCTCTCTCTCTTTCTCTTTCATTATCACTTTGCATTTTATTCTCCTTTCTGGTTCAGTCCTCCACATTCAGACCGTTACCTTTTCTTGCCAATTGCCGGTAACAGTATACGTGAAAATGTTTGCAGGATTTTCTCCAGACACCTGCTGTCAAGTACCACATGTACGAGCCTTGTACAGTAAATGGCCTCTCATTAGAGAGGCTTGCCATGTGCTATTATAAAGAAGTCATTCTTCAACTCCTGTGCTTCACATAGCATCATACACTCAGCCGTGCAAATGTACAGATTATTTAATATTTCACAACACTCACAAATGGAGTTTGAACAAAAAATGATCGACGAACTAAGACTATTTACTTTTGGGGGAAGCCAGTGTCAAAGCATTGCAGCAGCCCCAACTGTAATGTGAGTTCTAATTTTTCACATTTGCACAGTACCCACTCCGGCGACGTGTGTGTTCGACGTGCAGAAAGAGTGGCTGGTGACTTGTTTTCTTAAAATATACCGACTCACAGTAGAAGCAGTCATGAATAATCTGGGACCACTCATCGGAAGCCACCCAAAGTACATAAAATGGAAACTAAACATAAAGAAATCCATGTTAAAATCTTGCTCGGTTCTAAGATTTATCAGTATAATTTGAAAATTGACTTTTTAAATAATACCTTTTTGGAAAAATTGTTAAAATTTTAAAAATTCACCTATTCACTTAGCAGAGAAAAATCAATGTGGTTGGTTATTTCAATGTAACCAGATTGAGCGTGTATGACTTTAAATAAGATGATTATAATTTTTCATTGCTGGTGATCCTCCTGAGGATTCTAAGGGCAACTAATCCACCGATGGCTGCCCTCCACATCTTGTCTTTTTCTATTTTATTTGGTGTGAAGATGAAAAGAAGACTGATGTTTTCCGTTACAACAGAGATCCCAAGTTAAACTAGCCAGAATACTTTAAAAAAAAAGAAATTATTTACATAAGTAAAGGTCTAGAAGTAGGGAGGGCTATAGGATTGGTTAAGTTGGTAGCTAATGATGTTATCAGTTCTATCAAGTGTTGTTGGCTTTATTCTCAGGCTGGTTACAAGATGACTTGGGCCGTTCCAGAGTGTGTGTCCTAATAAAATACAAATGATAAATTTTTCTCTTCTATGGATCTCTCTTTGGAGCAAGAAAGCTTGTCCTTGAGGCTTCCACATCTCATTCCTAAACCATCTCTAGCAAAAAAAAAAGGGGATTAACCTTAAATAAACCAGACCCTCTGTTGGAGCTGGGGAGGTGTCATTTATCCACAGGCTCATGACTTCATGGTGTGAGTGGGAGGGGAGAAGCAGAGAATAATTTCACAGATTTTGATTTTTGATAAAAAAGAGAAATTGGATGTTAAATGAGGAACCAATATGATCCTCTCTGGTAGCTTAATATGCAATTAGTCTAATAAATCTTAGTAAAAGTGTCTCTAAAAATACTACTAAACTCCTGATGATAAAAACAAAAAGCCTATCATCAACAAATCAACGAACGACAAGTGCTGGCGAGGATGCAGAGAAAAAGGAACCCTCGTGCACTGCTGGAGGGAATGCAGACTGGTGCAGCCACTGTGGAAGACAGTACGAGTTTCCTCAAAAAGTTAAAAATGGAACTTCCATTTGACCCAGTAATCCCACTTCTAGGAATATATCCCAAGAAACCAGAAACACCAATCAGAAAGGATATATGCACCCCTATGTTCATAGCAGCACAATTTACCATAGCTAAGATTTGGAAACAGCCTAAGTGCCCATCAGCAGATGAATGGATTAAAAAACTGTGGTACATCTACACAATGGAATACTACGCCACTATAAAAAAGAAGGAACTTTTACCATTTGCAACAGCATGGATGGAACTGGGGAGCATTATGCTAAGGGAAATAAGCCAGTCTGAGAAAGATAAATATCACATGATCTCACTCATATGTGGGATATAATGATCAACATAATTTGATGAACAAGAATAGATCCAGAGCCCTGGCCAGTGTGGCTCAGTGGATAGAGTGCTGGCCTGAAGACTGAAGGGTCCTAAGTTCGATAACCGGTCAGGGCACATGACCAGGTTGCAGGCTTGATCCCCAGTAGGGGGCATACTGGAGGCAGCTGATCAGTGAGTCTCTCTCATCATTAATGTTTCTATCTCTCTCACTCTCCCTTCCTCTCTGGAATCAATAAAAAAATATATTTTTTAAAATAGATCCAGAGACAAATGGCAGGGGAGGGGGCATTAGAGAGCAACCAAAGGACCTGTATGCATGCATATTAGCATAACCAATGGACACAGACACTGGGAGGTGGGGGCTTGTCCGGGGTGGGAATGGCTGCGGGGGGGGGGGGTGAGGGGGTCAACTGGGGGAAAAGGAGACATATGTAAAACTTTAGACAATAAATAAATAAATAAGCTCTTTCTTCTCAAGAGATTGCCAATTTTTTTTCACAATGTTTAGTATTAAAAAACAAAAAAGAAAAACCCTATACATCTTAGAGATGTACTTACTGGACCCATTCAAGCTCAAAACTAAAAAATTTCTCACTCACTATCTTTAGAGTAGATATTTTGGCTCATTTTAATTGCTGGATCCTCACTACACAGAAAGCTAAGTAGATCGAAGGTCAATATGAAGATTTACTAAGAGGCTAAATAAACATGGATCTTCTCAGAAGATAAGGAAAATATTTTCAGCTTACTGCCATATGTGATTTTTTCTGATGTTACAGCTACCAATCCACATATTTTTGGATCATGTATGTATTCCACAAGTTTTTTAAATGGTCTAACATCTTGCTAAACAAAATATATTCTTTGAATCAGCTACATCAGCATCATCTGGGAGCTTATTTGAAATGCAAAATCCCAAGCCCAACCCAAACCTACAGAACCTGCCTTTTTTTACAAGATTCCCAAGAGATTCGTATGCACAGTAATATCTGAGAAACACTACTATAAGGTATATTTAGTCACACCCTTGGCTTCTTGTGCCTGAAGGATGCATGTACATTATATGAAATCTAGCAACTACAGTACACTATAACGTGAGGAACCAAGAAATTAATATTATGGACTCAGAAAACAAAATTCTTGCCCATCTCTTGTCTCTGTCCCATTAATCCAAATATCAAGATTGCATTTAAACTCATTGACTTATACATAAAAGATGCCAGAAAAATATCTGATCCGTTCTTCTGATCACATTGAAACTGTCTGGATATTTGGACATGGGCTTGATGGTACACAGTGGGAAGATTAAAAATCAGAACTTGCTTTAAGTCATTTACATAAATGTTGGCACTATTTCCATCAAATAAGGACTCAGGACAATATGGAGGCCAACACACAACCAGTGCCCGGTAAATATCCGCACGTTAAGTGATAATTAGGCTAAAGATACAGACTGAAGTTTGTTTCTATGGTTAGAACACTTGGACAAGCACAGTATGTTCAGGCTTATCTACCCCACATTTAGCACACTCCCCTTCTTGGCATTTCTCTCATTTCCTCGAAAAGCCTTTTCTGGAGAAACTTCAGATCAGAAGCCAAAGAAAATTCAGCTCAATTTGCCCTGCTCCCCATGGAGCTCCCAGTGACTGAAGGCTTTCATTCCCTACTCTCCCACATTAATTCTGGCCATGCGTTAGCCACCATCAGCGTTTCCCTGGGTTTCATGATGAGAAAGCAGCAAACTTGCTGGGCTCGTCTAGACTAAGTTAGCAGACTGTGCTTTATTTTCATGGGCATTCATTTTGCTTTATTTGTTGTTATAGTTGTTTTGTGTTAGTGTACTCTACTGATAAAAAAAAAAACAACAACATATAACCTTAGATGTACAAAGGTATGGTCAAATGTACAAATGTAAGATCTAGAAATATATAGTCCCCAACACCTTACCACCCCAGCCCTTGCCCTTTACCTGTTCTTTGTCAAATTCTCCTTCCACACCCACGGCTTTTATAATATTTCATTTTTCTCGTACACTGAGGTCTGTGTCTACTGCCTTCCCTCGGAACAGACGACCTTGCCTCCTGCTCCATAGAGAAGTTTGAGACTTGAAGGTGAGAACCCTTTCGGCTTCTGACCCACTCCAGCTTCTATACATCCCTATCTTAACTTCCTTTCTCCTATCTCGTCAGATCCCATTTCCAGTTCCAGACGCATCCCTTTACCTTGAATCTTGATCCCTTTGGTGGTGGGTTGAATGGTGGCCCCTAAAAAGATACGTCCACATCCTAAATCCTGTAACTATGGATGTTGCCTTATTTGGAAAAAGGGTCTTCAAAGATGTGATTAATTTAAGGATCTTGAGATTATTATGGATTATCCAGATGGGCCCTAAATTCAATAACAAGTGTCCTTGTAAGAGAAAGGCAGAGGAAGATTTGAAACACACAGAAGAAGAGCAGACATAAACACACAGAGGACAAGGCAATCTGAAGGCGGTGCCAAAGGCTGAAGTGATGGGGCCACATGTCAGGGAATGCCATGAAGAGCCAGCACCCACCAGAAGATGGAAGAATCATATTCAGGCTCTCCCCACCACCCACAGGCTCCAGAGAGAGGCAGCCCTGCTAATACCTCGATTTCAGACTTCTGGCTTCCAAGACTATGAAAGAAAACATTTCTATTGTTTTAAGCCACAAAGTGTTTGCTAATGTATTATGGCAACCATAGGAACTCAATATACGGTACCTTCCTTAGCAGAGGAAGATCTTTCTCATATATATATATATATATATATATATATATATATATATATATATATATATATATATGTGTGTGTGTGTGTGTGTGTGTGTGTGTGTGTGTGTGTGTGTGTGTGTGTTTTGCGGGCGCTAGGTCCAATGATCACCAGCTGCCCAAGTGCCAAAAAATTATGCTTCCGAAATCTCTTGATGTCAATTCCGCATGTAGAGCAATCAAGCTGCTCTATGTGTGCCACTCACTACAGAAGCCCTTTTTTTCTCCTTTATTTTTAATCTTTCTACCGCCACTTTTCCCTTCACCATTCATCCTTGCAACTTTCTGCCATCTTAAACACACACATGTATATAGATATATAGATATGTAGATATGTAGGTATATAGATATATAGATATATAGACATATATAGTAAATTTAAGCACTAAAATACAAACAAACAAAAACTCACTAAATGTGTAATGATCGACCACACAAAGAACACGAATCCCGTCTGTGGCCTTCAAGCTGTGCAGGTTGTGCTGGATGGCACAGAATGAGCATGGCGCCTCTTCCTGTTACACCAGTTTTACAGAATGGTAAGTAATTTAAAACATTTTAAATTAAAATAAGCAAGTATTATAAGTTATAGTATAAATGTTGCATTAATATTGAAGGCAAGGTGTTCAAAGAAAATTCGAGCATGACTTGGACCACTTTGGGCTAAAGTGTTAACTTCCCAAGGTGGACAGATTTAGTGTTTGTGTTCTCTAGCTTGGAGAGCCCTTTAGTGAAACAGTTTCAGAAGTTATGTTAGAGAGTGTATTCACTGTAGCTAATAAAATGGAACTCCTGATATAGACAGTACTTGCTAGGAGGCAGGGAGTCTGCATAAAAGGTGTGTATCACCTAAGCCAACGAAACCCAAAATAGATTTGCGATAATTCTTCATGAAAGAGAGATAGAGAGAGAGATTCACCATAGAATTCTTTTAAATATCAAATTCTATGACATTTAAAATACAGCTCATATATAAACATATGATCCCCTAATTTTTCATAAATCAGAACATTTTTATACCATTTGGTTTTAGATCAAGTTTAGAGTAATGATGACAATTCAGAGACCTAAGTTTGTACTGGGAACATGAGCTTTGCCTGCACACTTGCTTCTAAGCTGTAGAGAATTGTCATACAAAATAGGGAAGACGTTGAGCCCTAAAGTTTCTATAAATCCTGAGTTAAAACAGAGATTAGGTGAATTTTAACAATAGTTGACCCTAGTTATACAGTACAAAATACTTTTTTAAAAAATTATCAAGGTTTGTCTACTACAGAAGCTTTTAAAATATATATATATTTTTTTTTTTATTGATTTCAGAGAGGAAGGGAGAGAGAGAGATAGAAACATCAATGATGAGAGAAAATCATCGATAGGTTGCCTCCTGTACCACCACCACCCCCAACTGGAGATCAAGCCCACAACCTGGGCATGTGCCCTGACTGGAAATCAAACTGTGACTTCCTAGTTCATAGGTCAATGCTCAACCACTGAGCAATGCTGACTGGGCTATAGAAGCCTTTTGAAAGTTCTTTTTGCTAAAGGAAGAAACTGTCAAAAAACATGTTACAAGAGACCAACCGTGGAATCTATTCTTGCCACCTTGCAGTCCATTTGGAGATACATTTATGTGCGAGTGTATGCGTATAGATTTTATGTGTGTGTCAGTTAGTATGTATATCTAGCAAATAACTTCACTGTTTTATGACACTTCCTGAACCACCAGTTAATAATTAAGTAGCTACAAGAGTTAGAAAACCAAGGCAACCCAAAAACACAGGGTGGAAACTGCTGAAAAATTATAAGTTGCTCAAAAGACTATCCTGGGTCGATGCAAGAGGAAAACCTGAGAACATTTTCTTTAAAAGAAGCAATAAAAGGAAACAGAGCATGCAACTTCAGAGCTCAACTCGTGCCTAATTTCTTTGTGTGGGATTTTTTCATTCCAACACGGAGCTCCCAAGACAAGCACACAGTAATCCCTAAATCATGCTCATCTTCTGGGGATAATATGTAATAGACGCAGCCTTCCTCAAGGAGACATGCAGGTCAGGTCAAAACACAATGGGTATCTCCCATCCTGCAAATCCGAAGTGTTTAGACACATAATATCTAGTGAAAATGGACACTAATGGCCACCTTGCTGAAAAGAAAGGATGCAGATGTAACAAGAGAACATGTGACTTAGGGAATGTGAAGGAGGAAAGGGACTCTCATAACTGCTTGGAAATTATACAGACTTTGTGTGTGGTTCGTTTTCTTTTTTACTGGGTGGCAGGCACCACCTTCTTTGCCCATGATCATGACCTCACTGAGGAAGTTCAGGTGCCTGGTTCTCATAGCCACAGCATCTGAGCCCACCAAATTGTCAAGTCCCTGCTCCAGCAACGTCAGAAACTATTTTTGTGGCCAATATGGCATCTGAAGGACACCTCAGATTTCTATTCCTATTTTCATTCTACATCTTTGGGTGATAAAATCTGTTATAATCTGTATAGTAGACAATGTTGTCTTTGAAAAAGAATATTTACATATCTCTTTCAAAACAATAATCTTCTGTAGATTGCCTGACGTCTATTTTATCTTTTTACTTTTTATGTGCATTTCAAAGTAACTACAGAACCCAAAAGAAGGAAGACAACATTATCACTGTTGTGCCCTACCTTAGAGCAAAGACAAAGAACTGATAGAAACCTCCACTCCCAGGCCCTAGGTGTTTATAGTAGCCAATCTGTATTTTCTGGAAATCCTCCCCATGTGGTATGTATTTGAAGCTATAAGGTGCAAGTGCTGGAGAAAACCCAGCTCTTTTCTCAGTGAAATGACCTGTTATTCTGTGGAAAGAAAGGAGGTGTTTCTCTGACCACCATTACACCTGCTATGCTTTGCTGAAACTCAAACCACCCTCCCCACCCCACCCCCACCTCGCACACCTGGGAGCTGGCTAGCAAAAACACACTTGGGTTGGGTGTGGGGGAAGAGTTAAAATATAACCATCTTGGTTCCTGGTTAAATAGCTCTTGCAAATGTCTATGGTTTTCTGTGCATAACTGAATTTGGGTCTAACTATACAGTAAAAGTATCCAAAACCTTGGGCTTTAATTGACACACACACACACTCAGACACAAATTTAGAGCTATTTGGCAAGGCATTTTGTTTTTAACATTAGTGACATGCAGCCTAACAGTGTTCTTACTGTAGTCCTGCCCAAAAGTGATCGCCTTTCTGTACTTTTCTATGACAAATTTATTTTCCCTATATGCTTTTGTTGGCTAGCAGCTCTGGCATGACTTGACTGACAATGAGCCAGAAGATCTGAGTTTGGGGAAAATGCACGGCTCTCAAGCCTTGGCACATGGTAGATAAGTGCAGAGCAAATGCTAGGCATTCAGGCATAGCCCTGTGTGTTGGCCTCCTGAGCTCACCAAAGAACACTACAGACATCGGAAGAACATGACATATCCTACAACTTGGGGACACAATGTGTGTGTGTGTGTGTGTGTGTGTGTGTGTGTGTGTGTGTGTGTGTGTGTGTGTGAATTTCAACGTTAAAACAATGAAGCAATTACTAACACTTCTATTAGCTTTGTTAGCTGAGCAATGGGTCATATGTTACAGGTTTTCTATAGTCCATATAATTGCTGTCCTGCAGGAGCTGAGAAAGAGTCCCTTTTCTCTATGAAGTGAGAGGGTAGACTAACAGCTCACTATCAGTCCAAGGATGAAAGTGATAAGGGTTTAAAAAGTTTATCCTGAACCCTGGATAATGAAGGTATTACCAGCAAATTCTTCAAAGAAGAACATGTAATCTGGAATGGCAATCTAATTAGGGTATTAGCATTTGAAATTAATCTTTTAATCTAATACTATAGAAATTAATCACAAGCAATGCAGGAAAGATAAGCACTACATAACAGGTGATATCAAGGTATTTTAGCATACACGACCTAGAAAAGAGATCCAAAGATTTCCAGTTCAACTAACAAAAGTGAGCATGGTCATGCATGCATGCACGCATACACACATGAAATTTGTGTGTGTGTGTGTGTGTGTGTGTATGGAGTGTGTGTGTGTGTGTTTACTCTCATTCTAACAAAGAGTTGTCTTCATCAGAATCTGAGTAGGTTTATTCAAAAGATGAATAGGTCTGACATCTGGCATGTGATTAAGCCCATCACTGCACCAATAAGGCAATGATTTGTAACACTTTTCTAGACCACAATTGTCTGAGAATAGCAAAATGCTAAAAGTTCTTCCCAGAAAAACAAATGTACACACCAAATTTTACACAAAATTTCAGAGTTCACAGACCTCCATAAAACCTTGCATTAGGTATTACTGGGTACATAAAAAAAAAACTCAAATGGAATAGCCTAAATTGATGCTACTTAACTCAAAATTCTATGGGTCAACAATTTAGGATGGACTCAGCTGAGCAGATCCCCCTCTCTGACATCTTAGATGAGCCATAGATCAATTACTTGTGTTGCTTATGCTCTGGATGCTGGCTCCTGGAGGCTAGGACACCTTGGCTCATTTTCATGTGGTTTACCATCTTCAAGCAAGTTGCCTGGTCTTATTCTCATGGTGGAGACAGGTGTCCAAGAGAAAGTTGAAATGCTCAAACCTCCTAAAGCCTATTTCTCATAATTGGTGCTACTGCCTCATTCTTTTCCAAAAGCAGCTCACAAGTTCAGCCCAGATTCAAGATGCTCAGAAATAGACATTATCTCTTGATATGAGATGTTATGAGCATATTTCAAAGGTTATTATTATGAGGGATAAAGAATTGGGACCAATATTTCAATCAATTTTCCATATTTATCATGAACCTAGCTTGGCAATTTTCTGCATTAATAGGGGTTAATGTGGTAAATGTAGTAATAGGGGTTAAAAGTAAAAGCAGGAGCTGTTGTCACTGTGATATACAAGTACAGAACTCAATAATTGTTTGACATTCCAGAAACTGTCTTCATGCCAGGTCCAGAGCTCATAGAATACCCTTCCTAGTGGCAAGCAAGAAATTTTCAATGTGGTGTGTGGGGTTTTTTTTTCTAAAAGATACGTTAGAAAATAAATATGCTCCATGTAGCTGAAAGTTCTCACTTTGCTATTATTAAAACAGGACATCATGGATTGCACACACATTTAGTGGGTGAATGTTAGCAATATTGATGGACTAGCTGAGTAAAGTGACACTGAATATTCTAATTGTCTGTGTCAGATTTTATGCTCAACTGGATTGAAGTGGTATGGGACTCCAAGTCTTTCATGCATGTCATCATTCTTTGGGGGATCTTACAGTGAGTAACACTAACATATCTCACTAAACCAGAATCCTAGAAGTCAATATTTCCATAAAGCTTAGGAAAACTTCAGGACAACTGAAATGTCAAATAGGAAATATTGAACTCATTATGTACCTTGAGTGTGTGATGATTCAACCAGTGATTGGCATGGCATCAATAGCTGTCAATAGGTCTGAGTATGGTTATATTTTCCTCCCCCAAAAAGAAGAGCAAAAAAATAACTGACTTTAGGAAATTGAGTGAATAAACTGAAAACAGTTAACTGAATTTAGCAAAATGTAAATCCTTTATTCAGGTACATTTAGTTTACATCAAGTCTCACTTTGCCATTACCAAAGGTTTAGCAAGTTAGAAAAGTATATATGTCTAGTTAGAAGAGATCTTCTTTGATACTCCATTGCTCTAATTCTTCATACTTTTTTTTTTCAATTATAAGAGATTTGGTGCAATGGCTGAATCCACTTGAATGAATTCTCCATCTCATCTCAAATCCCTCACTATAATTCTGTATTGGTTTTCTGTTGCTGCTATAACAAATTACCACAAATTTTGGTGGCTTAAAACAACACAAATTTATTATCTTATAGTTCTGGAGGTCAGATTCTAAAATGTGTCTCATTGGGTTAAAATCAAAATGTCAATGAACTGCATTCCTTTCTGGAGGCTCTAAGCTAGACTCATTTTCTTGCCTCTTTGAAGCTTCTCCCAGCTGCCAGCATTTCTTGGCTTGAGGCCTCCTTCCATCTTCAGAGCCAGCAATGGTTGGCTGAGTCTTTCTCATATCAAACTACTCTGATGCTGATTCTTCTTCTACCTCCCACTTTCACGTTTAAGAACCCCTGTGCTTATATCAGACCCACCCAGATAATTCCAAATAATCTCCCAATTTCAAGATGAACTGATTAGGAACCTTAAATCTGTCTTCCACCTTAATCCTCTTTGCCATGTAACATAACATATTCACAGGTTCCTGATTAGGACATGGATGTTATGGGGAGCCATAATTCTGCCTCCCACCCACTCCTTTTCTCAGGCTACATTAGATATTGATGCCTAGCAGTATGAACCAATTCTTCCCAAGAGAGGCTTTGTAGCACATGCTTATGATATCAAGGAGAGTTTCTTTATGATGGCAAATCATATCTTTCCAATTCAGATTCTAGAAATACCAACTATATCATGATTGAAATGTAAAAAAAAAAAAAAAAAGTATCATGGTTTTCAACTATAAGAAGGGTCATTTGAAGGAATATAATTGGAATAGTTTATATATTTTTATAAACTACTTATTACTGATAAACTATATATATATAGTTTCTATATTATTGGTCAACTAAACTATATTATTGATATACTATATTCCATTAGAAAAACTGTCTCCATTAAGAAATGTTCACTTAAGAGACGGAGGTGCCTGTTTACCAGCACCGGACTCACCGCCAACACCGCTGTGGGATCCGAGTGGGGGTGTGGGCACGGGCGCTCCCGGAGAGCCACGAAGAGAGAGAACTATATAACCAGACACCCAGAGAAGAGAGATCATGGGGAGGCAAAGAAACAGCCTGCATATGAAAGAAAAGCAGGCATCACCAGAAAAGGAAGTAAACGAAATGTAGGCAAGCAACCTGTCAGAGAAAGAATTCAGAGAAATGGTCATAAGGTGGATGAAAAGAATGAAAGACAAAATCGACAATATGTGTAAGAACCAAGAGGAAATGAAAAATGACATCGTTGCTGTAAATAACTCAATAGAAAGCATCAAGAGTAGACTAGAAGAATCAGAGGAATGCATCAGTGAGCTAGAAGACAAGGTAGGAAAAAATACCCAAGTAGAGCAGCTTCTAGAAAAAAAAATTAAAAAGCAGGAGGAGAGCCTAAGGGAACTTTGGGACAACACAAAACAAAACAACATCCATAATAGGGATTCCAGGAGAGGAAACTGAGCAAGGAATAGAAAAACTGTTTGAAGAAATAATGACAGAAAACTTCCCTGATATAGGGAAGAAAAAACTCACACAAATCCAAGAAGCTCACAGAGTCCCAAGCAAAATGAACCCCAAAAGACCGACACCAAGGCACATTATAATTAAATTGGCAAACACCAACAACAAAGTACGAATCTTAAAAGTGGCCAGAGAGAGACAGAAAGTTACCTACAAAGGATCCCTCATCAGACTAGCGACTGGTTTTACAACAGAAACACATCAGGCCAGGAGGGAATGGAATGAAATATACAAGTCATGCAAAGGAAGGGTCTGAATCCAAGAATACTATAGCCAGCAAGGCTATCAATCAAAATTGAAGGTGAAATCAGGAGCTTCACAGACAAAAAAGGACTAAGGGAGTTTATTACCACCAAACCAGCAATGCAAGAAATGCTAAAGGGTCTGCTGTAAAAAAAAAAAAAAAAAAAAAAAAGGAAATAGGAAGCAAAGAAGGAACACAGGGGTAAAGAATAAAAATGGCGACAAACAAGTACCTATCAATAACTTTAAATGTAAATGGATTAAATGCCCCAATCAAAAGACATAGGGTAACGGATTGGATAAGAAAACATGACCCATATATCTGCTGTCTACAAGAAACCCACCTCAGAAAAAAAGACGCACACACATACTGAGGGTGAAGGGATGGAAAAAGGGTTTTCAGGCGAATGGAAATGAAAAAAAAAGCTGGGGTAGCAATACTTAAATCTGACAAATTAGATCTCAAAGTGAAGGACATAAAAAGAGATAAGGAAGGCCACTTCATAATACTAAAGAGAGCAATCCAACAAGAAGAAATAACTCTGGTAAACATATATGCACCCAATACAGGAGCATCCAAATACATTAAAAAAAAACTCTTGGAGGATATCAAGGAAGAGATTGACAGCAATACAATCATAGTAGGAGACTTTAATACCCCACTATCACCATTGGACAAATCCTCTAAACAAAAAATCAGCAAAGAAACATCAATCCTAAATGACTCACTAGACCAGATGGAATTAATTGACATCTTCAGAACATTTCACCCTAAAGTCACAGAATATATATTCTTCTCAAGTGCACATGGGTCATTTTCAGAGATAGACCATATATTGGATCACAGGCAAAGTCTCTTCAAATTCAAGAAGATAGAAATCATATCAAGCATCTTCTCAGATCACAGTGGCATAAAACTGAAAATCAACTACAATAAAAAAAATCCAAAAAAATCAAACACATGGAGACTAAACTGCATGCTATTAAACCATGACTGGGTTACCAGAGAGATCAAAGAAGAAATAAAAAACATCATGGCAACAACCAACAATGAAAACACAACAACCCAAAAACTATGGGACACAGCTAAAGAGGTCTTGAGAGGGAAGTTCATAGCTCTACAAGCCTACTGCAGAAAACAAGAAACAATGGTAATAAATTACCTAACCCTACAACTCAAAGAGTTAGAAAGAGAGCAACAAGAAAAGCCCAGTGTAAGCAGAAGGAAGGACATAATAAAGATCAGAGCAGAGTTAAATGACATTGAGACCAAAAAAAACAATGCAAAAGATCAACAAAACCAAGAGCTGGTTCTTTGAAAGGATAAACAAGATTGATGAACCTCTAGCCAGGCTCACCAAGAAGCAAAGAGAGAGGACCCAAATAAACAAAATCAGAAATGAAAGAGGTGAAATAACAACAGACCCCACCGAAATACAAAATACTATGAACAACTCCATTCCAACAAACTGGACAACCTGGAGGAAATGGACATAGTCCTAGAAAAATATAACTTTCCAAAACTCAATCAGGAAGAATCTAAACATCTCAATAGGCCAATAACTATGGAAGAAATTGAAGCAGTCACCAAAAAGCTTCCAGCAAACAAAAGCCTGGGGCCAGACAGCTTCACAGGGGAGTTTTACCAAACATTCAAGGAAGAACTAAAACCTATCCTCCTCAGACTATTCCAAAAAATTCAAGAGGAAGGAACACTTCCAAGCTCCTTCTATGAAGCCAGCATCACCCTAATACCAAAACCAGATAAAGACAACACAATGAAAGAGAATTACAGGCCAATATCCCTCATGAACATAGATGCCAAAATCCTCAACAAAATTCTAGCAAATTGGCTCCAGCAGTACATCAGAAAGATCATACACCATGACCAAGTAGGATTTATCCCGGGGATGCAAGGATGGTACAATATCCGCAAATCAATAAACGTGATACATCACATAAACAAATTGAGAGATAAAAATCACATAGTCATATCAATTGATGCAGAAAAAGCATTTGACAAAATCCAACACCCATTCTTGATAAAAACTCTCAACAAAGGTGGGAATAGAAGGATCATACCTCAACATAATAAAAGCCATATATGATAAACCCACAGCAAACATCATACTCAGTGGGCAAAAACTAAAACCATTTCCCCTAAGAACAGGAACAAGACAGGGATGCCCACTCTCACCACTCCTGTTCAACATAGTACTGGAAGTATTAGCCATTGCAATTAGACAAGAAGAAGAAATAAAAGGCATTCAAATTGAAAAAGAAAAAGTAAAACTGTCCTTATTTGTAGATGACATAATATTGTACATAAAAAACCCGAAAGACTCCATCAAAAAACTAATAGACTGAATAAATGAATTCGGCAATGTAGCAGGATACAAAATTAACGCCAAGAAATCTATGGCATTTCTATATACCAATAGTGAACTTACAGAAAGAGAAACTAAAAAAGCAATCCTATTTACCATCGCACCAAAATAATTAAGATACCTAGGAATAAACTTGACTAAGGAGGTAAAAGACCTATACGCAGAAAACTACAGGACACTGAAAAAAGAGATAGAGGAAGATGTAAACAGATGGAAGAACATACCATGTTCATAGATTGGTAGAATCAACATCATTAAAATGTCCATACTACCCAAAGCAATCTATAGATTCAATGCACTCCCCATTAAAATATCAACAGCATATTTCACAGACCCAGAAATTCATCTGGAATAAAAAAAGACCCCGAATAGCCACAGCAATCCTGAGAAAGAACAAAGTAGGTGGGATCTCAATACCAGATTTCAAGCTATATTACAAAGCCACTGTTCTCAAAACAGCCTGGTACTGGCACAAGAATAGACATATAGACCAATGGAATAGAATAGAGAATCCAGATATTGGCCCAAACCATTATGCTCAATTAATATTTGACAAAGGAGGCATGAACATACATGGAGTCAAGACAGTCTCTTCAATAAATGGTGTTGGGAAAATTGAACAGATACATGCAAAAATATGAAACTAGACCACCAACTTACACCACACACAAAAATAAACTCAAAATGGATAAAGGACTTAAACATAAGATGGGAAACCATAAAAATACTAGAGGAATCCACAGGCAGAGAAATCTCAGACATATGCCGAAGCAATTTCTTCACCGATACCACTCCTAGGGCAATGGAAACTAAAGAGAAAATAAACAAATGGGACTACATCAAAATAAAAAGCTTTTCACAGCAAAAGAAACCATCAACAAAACAACAAGAAAGCCCACTGCATGGGAGAACATATTTGCAAATGTTATCACTGATAAAGGTTTAATCTCCAACATCTACAGGGAACTTATACAACTTAATAAAAGGAAGATAAATGATCCAATAAAAAAATGGGCAACGGACCTAAAAAGAATCTTTTCAAAAGAAGACAGAAGGAAGGCCAAGAGACACATGAAAACATGCTCAAAGTCACTAATTATCTGAGAGATGCAAATCAAAACAACAATAAGGTACCATCTCACACCTGTCAGAATGGCAATCATCAACAAATCAACAAACGACAAGTGCTGGCGAGGATGCGGAGAAAAAGGAACCCTCGTGCACTGCTGGTGGTAATGCAGACTGGTGCAGCCACTGTGGAGAACAGTATGGAGTTTCCTCAAAAAACTAAAAATGGAACTCCCATTTGACCCAGTAATCCCACTTCTAGGAATATATCCCAAGAAACCAGAAACACCAATCAGAATGGATATATGCACCCCTATGTTCATAGCAGCACAATTCACCATAGCTAAGATTTGGTAACAGCCCAAATGCCCATCAGCAGATGAGTGGATTAGAAAACTAGGGTACATCTACACTACATGTAACACTACGCTGCTATAAAAAAGAAGGAATTCTTACCATTTACAGCAGCATGGATGGACCTGGAGAGCATTATGTTAAGTGAAATAAGCCAGGCAATGAAAGAAAAATACCACATGATCTCACTCATTTATGGAAAATAAAGAACATTATAACCTGATGAACCAAAAGATAGATACAGAATCAGTAAAGCACCGAATAGACTGTCAAATTACAGTGGGAATGCTGGGGAGTGTTGGGGAGCGGGGGAAAGAGATCAACCAAAGGACTTGTATGCATGCATATAAGCACAACCAATGGACACAAGACACTGGGGGGCGGGGGGATGAGGGCATGCGACAGGGGCTAGGGGAGGCTGAGGGAAGGTCAATGGGGAAAAAAGGGAGATATATGTACTACTACATGCAATACTTTAAACAATAAAAAATTTTTTTAAAAAGGCACATAGTGATCCCTCAAAAAAAAAAGAAAAAGAAATGTTCACTTAAAAATGATGTGGCATTTTTTAGCTATTCCCATTCAATGCATCATGCTTGATCAATAAGTTCCTTGACTTACTTACTACAAATCCTCTGTAAGTCCACTTCTTGTTTTTACCTCTTTCTTTATCTGCAAAGTATATGATGGTAATTGCTGCCTATTTTGAGGTAATAATCAATATCTTGGTTTAATTTTTTTTTCAAATTACTAAATAAAAATCAGCAAGATTAAGCTTAGTTCTCAACTTATAATAAACTGCTTCAAAAATGATCCTGCTCACTTGCAAGCAGATATGAGGATTATTTCTGGCCTGTGATCTAATTCTTGATCCTCTTACAGTGGTTCTCAACCTTTCTAATGCCTCGACCCTTTAATACAGTTCCTCATGTTGTGGTGACCCCCAACCATAAAATTATTTTTGTTGCTACTTCATAACTGTAATTTTGCTACTGTTATGAATCATAATGTAAATATCTGTGTTTTCCGATGGTCTTAGGCTCTACAGCAGCGGTTCTCAACCTGTGGGTCACGACCCACAGATTGAAAACCGCTAGCAGGGTCACCTAAGACCATCAGAAAACACAAATATTTACATTACGATTCATAACAGTAGCAAAATTACAGTTATGAAGTAGCAACGAAAATAATTTTATGGTTGGGGGTCACCACAACATGAGGAACTGTATTAAAGGGTCGCGGCACTAGAAAGGTTGAGAACCACTGCAAGAACAAAAAGCATAATCTAGTCCCATAGATAACAAATATTGTAGGATAAAGGCAGGAGCTCTAAGGCCCGAGAAAAAGGAAGAATGAATTATCAAATAAGAAATAAGAAAAGAAAAGAAAGATCTAGGAAGTAAGGAGAGTATAGCAATTGTAAATAAATGAGAGGGGACATTAATTTCCTTGGGATTTAAACAGTAGTTATATAGTGGCTGCCTTGTTTTTTTCACTAGGTTTGACTTAGTTTAAAATATTGGTATAAAATAGCATAATGTGGTATTGAAAGCCCAAGGAAATATGAGAATAAATTAAAGCCAACTTGAAAGTAGAGTCATTATGTGAAGCAAAAGGGTTTTGTTGTTGTTGGGCTTTTTTGCTGATATTCCATTAGAAAAACTATGTCTCCATTAAGAAATGTTCACTCAAAAATGATGTGGCATTTTTTCGCTATTCCCATTACTAGTAGAAATTTGGGAGGAAAACACAAACAGTCATGAGTGTGGACAGTAACTATATTTATATAAGTCACGGGTGGTCTTCTAGTTTGTTCAGTGTCTCCTCCTCAAGTGAGTTCTGATCAAAGAGGAGAACTTTCCATGTACTGAGCCATTTGAGTTTCCCCAGCCATGCCTTCTTTCATTCCACTCCTTTCACCCAGAAAATCTTTCCCACTTTTTCTTCAGAATAATTCTGACTCCACCTTTAATCCTGAATTTAGGCATCGCTGTTTCTGAAAAGCACTCCCTGGCAGCACCCCACCTATAAAGCTATGTTCCCTTTTATCACTACACGTGCCTAATTGTGGTAGAAAGAACTGTTCACTTGTCCTCACACCATTCCCCAAATCGATCTTCCTTCTACTTGAAGGTCAGGTCCTTATTGTTTGCATCATTGTACTCTCACTGTCTGACACATAGTGCGTGATCCATAATTGTGAGTTGAATAATAGGTAATGTTATTACTTACAATAAATAAATGAAGGAAGAATGGTAGGAAGGGATGGAAGAAGTTTGGAAGAAAAGATACCAAACCCTGCCCAACCATAAAGGTTTTCTGTGTCTATAAGAGAAGTGCTACTTCTCACCATCCATGCTTTATAAAAAGGGCATTTATTGACAGACCTTGGCCATTCTCAGCATAGTCCATTTTCACAAAATAGCACAGATCATACAGTGCTCTTCTGTGTGATTCAAGAATGATTCCACTCAATCACTAGCAAGCAAGCAGTATGGCTGTGTGAAGAAAAAAACAATGAAAGACATTTAATTTGCTTCTACCAGCGAGAGATGGAATATGCAGAGATGTGGTCTCTCCTGCTTTTGATAGGGCATTTTGATTGTTTCACATGACAGAGTTAAAATCATTTAGAAAAGTAGGCTGTGGACCACATGTATATTAAAGAAGTGAATAATTGTATGGGTTCAAAGGGCATTTATCAGTGATACAATATTAATTTAGAGAAACCTTCCTACCTGTCTGTCATAGGGATAAACCCTACATTTCTTATCTTTACTGATGTCCAGAGTAAAGAAATTGAAAATATACAGTTGTTTGTATTCTATTAAAAAGGAAGAACTTTTACCATTCACAACAGCATGGATGGACCTGGAGATCATTATGCTAAGCGAAATAAGCCAGTCAGAGAAAGACAAATATCACATGATCTCACCCATTTGTGGAATATAATAAACAACATAAACTGATGAACAAAAATAGATCCAGAGACAAAGAAGCATCGAATAGACCATCAAACCTCAGAGGTAAGGTTGTGGCGGGGGGGGGGGGGGGGGGGGAGTGAAGTGTGTGGGGGGGTAAGAGATCAACCAAAGGACTTGTATGCATGCATATAAGCCTAACCAATGGACATGGACACTAGGAGGGTGAGGGCATGTGCTGGGGGGTGGGGTGGCCAGGGGAAAAGGGAGACATATGTAATACTACATGTAATACTTTAAACAATAAAGAATTTTTTTAAAAATGAACATCAAGTGCCCTCAGCAGCCCCGGATCTGTCTGTTGCTTCACCAGTGTTTGGACGGAACAGACCCAGGGACGCCCCAGCTTCCAGCCTCCGGCCACTCTCCTGCGTCTTATCCAGTCACCACCTTCAGAACCACCTCTGGGACCAGCCAACACACCAGGTTCTTTTTCTACCTTAACTTCTTATTGCCAAACAGCCATGAGCTCCCAAATTCCTCAGAATTATTCCACCGAGGTGGAGGCTGCGGTCAACCGCCTGGCCAGCCTGCATTGCAGGCCTCCCACACCCACCTGTCTCGGGGCTTCTATTTCGACCAGGACGATGTGGCTCTGGAGGGCGTAAGCCACTTCTTCCCCGAAGCCCGAGGGCGCTGAGCGTCTCTTCAAGTTGCACAATACGCGCGGTGGCCGCATTCTCTTCCGGGACGTGCTGAAGCCCCAAGACGAGTGGGCAAATCTCAGGACCCCATGGACCGCCCTGGCCTTGGAGAGGAACCTGGACCAGCCCTCTTGGAGCTGCAGGCCCTGGGTTCTACCCTCGCAGACCCTCATCTATGTGACCTCCTGGAGAACCACTTCCGGGGTGAGGAGGTGAAACTCGTCAAGAAGATGGGCCACACCTGACTAACATCCGCAGGCTGGCCGGCCCCAGGCTGGGCTGAGCAAGTATCTCTTTGAAAGACTCACCCTTGCCCTGGCTAGTTTGGCTCAGTGGATAGAGTGTCGGCCTGTGGACTGAAGGGTCCTGGGTTCAATTCTAGTCAGGAGCACATGCCTGGGTTGCAGGCTCGATTCCTAGTAGGGGACGTGCAGGAGGCAGCCAATCTATGATTCTCTCTCATCATTGATGTTTCTATCTCTCTCTCCCTCTCCCTTCCTCTCTGAAATTATATATATATATATATATATATATATATATATATATATAATTTTTTTTTTTAATAAAGGCTCACCCTCAAGCAGGACTAGGAGCTTTGGAGCCCAGAGGCCTTTGAGGGGCCCCTCTGCATTCCCCTGGTGTCTGGCTTTTACCTGAGCCTCTTCCTGAAACTACTAGCCATTCTTTTAACCAACTTGAAGCCCTCTTCCATTCATTAAACCAAATGAAACAATAAAGCTTTATGCAGCAAAAAAAAAAAAAAAAAAAAAAAAAAAAAGAACATCAGCCCTAGCCAGTTTGGCTCAGTGGATAGAGCGTTGGTCTGCGGCCCAAAGGGTCCCAGGTTCAATTGTGGTCAAGGGCATGTACCTCAGTTACAGGATCCTCCCTGGTCCGGGCCCTGGTCGGGGGCGTGCAGGAGGCAGCCAATCAATGTGTTTCTCTCACATCAAAGTTTCTCTCCGTCTTTCCTTCTCTCTAAAAGATCAATGAAAAAATATCCTCAGGTGAGGATTAACAAAACAAACAAACAAACAAAATGAACATCAAATGACTTTGATGAAATGGGTGAATTTCCTATAAAACAAGATGAAAAATGTAAAGACAAAAAAAGTATATGTTTAGAAACCAAAATAAATAATTCATGTGCAGAATAAAGTACAATTGACAGGTGAAGCTTAAGTACAAAATACAACCATGGGAGATAAGGGGCAAGGCGAGATTTGACCTTGAGCAGAATGAGTTAGCAACGTAATACCCTAAATCGGGCATGATTTTGCTGCACAGGAACCATCTGGCAGTGCTGGAGATGTTTTTGACAATCATGATTGGGGAGGGTGCTACTGGCAGCTAATGGGTAGGAGCCAGGAATAGTGTATAATACTATAATAGTGTATAATACTACACCCTACATACAACAAAACTCCACAACAAAGCATTCTCTGATTCAAATTTTCAATAGTGCTGACGTTGAGAAACAAACAAATGAAAAACTTATATAAGACTGCATTAAAACAAACAATGATAAACATTTAAAGTTTCCCCTCAACAATGTTCTGTACCAAATTCTTATTTTGGGTCCTGCTTAGGGAATTACCCTTCAGATCCTAAAGGGTAATTTCTAAAGTTTAGAAAGTGTAGGCTGTGAAGGATTGGGAATAGATTCTGATTATTTTTGTGAGGAAACTTTTACTCTGTCTCTCACCTATTTAAAAGATCTGGAAATAATTGAAGCTGAGTTCTGCACCTTGAGTTACCATAAAGAAAAGCTAAGATTCCTAGATTTAAAATGCTCACAAATACACTGCCTGATAAACAGGCTAAAAAAAGAAAGCTGAATTAAGGTTAAGTTGAATGTCCTGGAAAATTGAGAAGTCGGTCCTCAATTATGTACTAAAAGAAAATCTCTAAAAGTTAAAACACATAGAAAAATATCAAATGCACTGAAAATACAAATACCACAAAACTCTAAATGAATGAGCCAAAAATCTTACATTACCAACATCAAACCATCCCAAAGGCTCAACATGTTTTAATAATATGCATTTTATAGTTAGAAATGTGGTAAAAATGAAGAATGAGGGATTCCAAATCAAAATAAACAAATCTTCAAGTCACTTTAGAGTAGACAACGGTTAGAAAAGGGATAAGGTGCTGGAAATGAAGTTAGAAGTGATCATTTTAAATAGTGGGAAATGACAAGCAAGTTTTTGTGGTGAGAAGAGTTTATTTTCTTGAAGCCACATTGAACAAAACGACACAGTGGAATCGTTTTGTGTGGTCCTGTTCATATTTCCATTGGATAGGCACCATGCTGATTCCACCATATGTTTTGCAGCCAAATATGACAAAATGTGACTTTAAGCAAAAATATGTATAACATACTGTTTATTATTTAAATTTCAAAACAAGTATTACATTCAGAATAAGAACCACACACTAGTTAAGCATTATAAATACACCCTAAGTATGTATGGCCATAGCTTCAGTCTAAACATTTTCTAAATGTCCTTTGATGAAAAAATTGAATTTATAATATTATTTTGTTTATTTATCTGCTCAATAACACAAATGTGGTAAATTCTACTTTGATGCTGTATCGCCCAACAACTAAAAGGGCATACCTTGTATTATTGTAATATGATTTGATTTGGAAATGGAGAAAAATGTGAAAAGTCTTCAGACAAGTCTCTTTACCTCATAGCCAGTGGTTTTAACCTCTTCCCCAACAAAATCTTTTCCCAGAGTTTTATTTCCTAGGCAGTGAGGAGAAGCAAGACCCAATTGTGTCAAATCTTGATTAATTAGGAATTAAAAACAGTCAGCATTTTCTAAATCAATGCGTTTCTCAATTCTGAAAAATTATCTGTTCATATACAGAAATTGCCAGTTCTCTCTATCCCTCCCCCAAATCCCCTAAAGCCTCTTCTGGAGCTCCTTGTGAAGCAAATATTAGATCTCATTTTAATTTTTAAATTAAAAATGAATTAATTTTCAATTAAAATTCATGTTTTTAAACCCTCTTTCTTACTTTTTTCCTTACCTTTCTTCATTAACCCTCCCGCTACATTCTTATTATCTCCTCAGATCTTTCAGTTCACTAATTTTTTCTTCAGTTGTGTCTAACATACAATTTAACCTATCCTATGTTTTATATTTCCAATGACTATATTTTCCATTTCTAGGGCTTCTTTAGTTATTTTTCAAATACACCTTTTCTTTAATGATAGTATTTTTTACAAAAATTTTATTCTTTCTTTTATGCCATTATTTAATTTTCTTGTAAAAATTTAATTGGTGATTCTTTTTAAAATTTTTCTGACCATTTAAATCATGGAAGAACAAAATTCCAGCCAATGACTGGATTGTGCTGATGTGGGACTTTGCCCCTTCCCTTCAAATACATACCTGTGATGAATAAAACAGTACATAGGCTGAAACAAAATTAAATAGCTGAGTTAAATTTAAAAAGAGAGATATGCAGGTGCTAGAAATGAAGAAGGAATTTGAAGAGTAGTGTTATGGGTTAACTTGTGTCCTTCCCTATGTCTGTCCCATTATTATATTTTGGAAGCACATAATTCCCAAAATTCATACATTTAAGTCCTAACCCAGTACCTCAGAATGTGATTTGGGAAAAGATTCATTGCACATATAATTAATTAAGTTAGGATAAGGTCATACTGGAGTAGGGTGGGGCCCTAATCCAATATGCCGTTATCTTTATAAGAAGGGGAAGTTTGGACACAGACACATACATGCAGTAGGACACCATGTGAAGATGAAGGCAGAGATTGGTGTGATGCTCCAACACACAATGAACACCAAAGATTGTCAGCAAAGCAACCAGAAGCTAGGTGAGAGGTGAAACAGATTCTTAATGCCTCTCACAGCTCGAAGGCAAGAAGTCAAAGAGCAAAGTGCCAACAGAACTGGTGCCTGGTGAGAACTCTCCCCTTCAGTTTCAGACTGACACCTTCTCACTGTTTGCTCACATAAACTCTTCTTGTGCACATAGAAAGGGAGGGGGGGAGGGAGGGAGAGAGAGAGAGAGAAAGAGAGAGAGAGAGAGAGAGAGAGAGAGAGAGAGAGAGAGAGAGAACAAGCTCTGTGGTGATTCCTATAAGGACACTAATATGATTGGGTCAGGGCTCCATTCTTATTGCATCATTTAACTTTACTTGTCTCCTTGGAGATGCATCTCCATATACAGCCACACTAGGGAGTTAGGACTTTAACAAGTAAATTTGAGGGGCCACAAACATTCAATCTATAATATTTTGGCCCTGATCCCTGAAATTCATGTCCTTCTCAGGTACAAAATTCATTCATTCTACTTCAACAGCCCCAAAATCTTAATTCTGATCTAAAATATCATCTAAGGTAAAATTAATAATGAGGCAAAATTCCTCTCTAACTATAAATCTATGAAACCAGACAAGTCATGTGCTTCCAAAATATACTAATGGGACAGGCATAGGATAGACGTTCTCATTCAAAAAGAGAGCCCAGGAGAAACCAAGATGGCGGCATAGGTAAACATCTAAACTGCTGCCTCACACAACAATTTCAAAACTACAACTAAAAGACAAAACAAACATCATTCAGAACCACAGGAAGGCTGGATGAGTGGAAATTCTACAACTAGAAGGAAAGAGAAAAGCACACTGAGACTCAGAGGAGCTGCAGGAGGCAGAGGTATCAAGGCGTGCGTGTGGAAAGGGCTGGCAACTGAGTACGTGGCTGGCTTTCTCAACTTGGAGGGAGACAAAAGCTCCCGACGGCTCTGAACTCCAGTTCCAGGTAAGACTCTGGGGACCCAGACTCATTCGGGGAGAAACTGGACTGTTAGGAAAGAGAAAAGCACACTGAGACTCAGAGGAACTGTGGAAGGCAGAGGTACGGAGGCGTGCATGCAGAGAGGGCTGGCAACTGAGTACGCAGCTGGCTTTCTCAATCGGGAGGGAGACAAAAGCTCCCAACGGCTCTGAACTCCAGTTTTGGGCGAGACTCTGGGGACCCAGACTCATACGGGGAGAAACTGGACTGTCTGGCAGCTGGCAAAACTCGAGGGCAGCTTTCTCTCAGAGGTACTTGCAGTGATTACTGCGGGACACTGAAACCCAGGGCCCTCTTAGGGCAGGGCTGACGGGAAGCCATTGCTGTCTGCTCTGCCCTGAGACTCCACCCTATCCAAGCTGAGCACAGAGGCTTTTGCAAGTCTTATCTCATAAGGGTGTCTCCAGCACAGAAGTTCTCCCAGCGTAGACACAGCTGATCCTCACAACCAATTGGCCTGGAGGCCAATTCCTCCCAGTGATACCAACAACAATCAAGGCTTAACTACAACAAGACTGTGCACACAGCCCTCAAAGGGGTGCACCAAGAGTGTCCACCTCAGGTAACTGGGGAGGCTGAGCCACTGGGCCCTATAAAACACCTAGCACACAAAGCCACTCTATCAACTCAGCGAAGCAGCCAAAATGCAGAGACAAAGAAAAAGGTCACAAATGAAAGAAATGGAGGAAAGCAAACGACTGGATATAGAGTTCAAAACCACGGTTATAAGGTTTTTCAAGATTAGAAAAGGCTGATAAATTTAGCGAGACTCTCGAGGATATGAAAAAGGACCAACTAGAAATTAAGCATACACTGACTGAAATAAAAAATAATATACAGAGATCTAACAGCAGACTAGAGGATCGCAAGAATCAAGTCAAAGATTTGAAATACAAAGAAGTAAAAAACACCCAACCGGAAAAGAAAAAAGAATCCAAAAATATGAAGATAGTGTAAGGAGCCTCTGGGACAACTTTAAGCGTTCCAACATCAGAATTATGGGGGTGCCAGAAGAAGAGAGAGAGCAAGATACTGAAAACCTATATGAAGAAATAATGACAGAAAACTTCCCCCACCTGATGAAAGAAATAGACTTACAAGTCCAGGAAGTGCACAGAACCCCAAACAAAAGGAATCCAAAGAGGACCAGAATTAAAATGCCAAGAGCAAAAGACAAAGAGAGAATATTAAAAGCAGCAAGAGAAAAACAGTTAGTTACCTACAAGGGAGCACGCATACAACTGTCAGTTGACTTCTCAACAGAAACTATGCAGGCCAGACAGGAGTGGCAAGAAATATTCAAAGTGATGAATAGCAAGAACCTACAATCAAAATTACTCTACCCAGCAAAGCTATCATTCAGAAATAAGAAAAAGCTAAAGGAGTTCATCAACACCAAACCAGTATTATATGAAATGCTGAAAGGTATTCTTTAAGAAGAGGAAGAAGAAGAAAAAGGTAAAGATAAAAATTATGAACAACAAATACATATCTATCAACAAGTGAATCTAAAAATCAAGTGAATAAAAAAATCTGATGAACAGAATAAACTGATGAATATAATAGAATCAGGGGCATAGAAAGGGAGTGGACTGACAATTCTTGGGGGGAAAGGGGTGTGGCGGGTGCAGGAAGAGACTGGACAAAAATCGTACACCTATGGATAAGGACAGTGGGGGGGGTTAAGGGCAGAGGGTGGGGTGGGAACCAGGTGGAGGGGAGCTATGGGGGGGGGGGGGAAGAGGAACAATTGTAATAATCTGAACAATAAAGATTTATTTAAAAAAAGAGAGAGCCCAGCCAGTGTGGCTCAGTGGTTGAGCATCAACCCATAAACCAGGAGGTCATGGTTTGATTCCCACTCAGGGCACATGCCCAGGTTGTGGGCTTGATCCCCTGTGGGAGGAAGCCAATTGATGTTTCTATTTCTCTCTCCCTCTCCTTTCCTCTGAAATAAATAATTTTTTTTTTTTTAAAGAGAGAAATTGGAAGGAAGAAAGGGCTGATGGGCCTCAAGAAAATTCAAAATGTAGCAAGGCAAATTCCATTAGATTAGAAGGCCCAAGTATATTTCTATTTTGTTCGCTGCTATGCCTCCTTGACCCACTGTGATGGCAGTCCCATCTTCCAGACCCACTGGGGCAATGGCATCTTCACAGTTCTGCAGGGCGGGTGTCATGCCCTTGCAGCTCTGTCTGACAGGGGTCTTATCCCCACAGTTCTGCTGGACGGAGGCTGTCTGGACCAAGCATATCAAACTCAAAGACTAACACTGGCCAAATAAACAAGGCTTAAATTTATGTGGGCTGCAAAAAAAAACAAAAGCTTCAATTTTCATAGATGGCAGTGCCCACAGCCAATAAGGAGGGAATATGCAAATTGACGGGACAGAGATGGTGGCGGCCAGGATGGGATGCTTGTGTCATTGCCATGGCGTTCCGCCCCGCCCCGGCCACTCTGGGCCTCTGGGCAGCACACGAAGACGGAAGGCAGCTCCAGGCCAGGGTGAAGGCCCGGGTCCCGGGTGCCGGCAGCCAGGGGAAGGAAGGCCTATTCTTGCACGAATCTTCATGCATTGGGCCTCTAGTTATATATAACAGGATATTGTAAAAAGTAAGTTATGACATTTTTATGAAAATGTTTCTTACATAGTGGCTGGGCCGCGAGTTTGACATGCTTAGTCTGGACTTTTGGAAACTGAAACAGTGGCGCTGATAATCTCTGTCTTTTGATTGGAGAGTCTAACCATTTGTATGCTATAAGCGTCTATAGATGCAAGCAGCGGACCTTTTTTAATTAAATTCAAAATATGGTGGCAGTTAACTGGATAAACCATTTAAATTTAAAGAAATTGCTGATAAGAAGATACTTATCATTTTGCTATTTGCCTTTCTATAAGCCTTATAGCTTTCTTTAAAAAAATGTTTTTATTGATTTTAGACAGAGAGGAAAAGAGAGATAGAAACATAGTGCTGCCTCCTACACATTCCCTATTGGGGATCGAGCCCACAACCCAAGCATGTGCCCTGACCGGGAATCAAACCAATGACCTCTTGGTGCATGGGATGATGCTCAATCCACTGAGCCACATCAGCTGGGCTCTCTTTTTGAATGAGAATGTCTATCCTATGTCTGTCTCATTATTATATTTTGGGAGCACATAACTTGTCTGGTTTCATAGGTTTATAGCTAGAGAGGTAGCCTTATAGCTTTCTTGGGCCTTATTTCCTTCATTATGGTCTCTTTTGTATTTAATTGATTTTTTGTAGTGGCATTTTATTATTTTTTTATTTTTTTATTTTTTATTTTTTTAATATATTTTTATTAATTTCAGAGAGGAAGGGAGAGGGAAAGAGAGATAGAAACATCAATGATGAGAGAGAATCATTGACTGGCTGCCTCCTGCACACCCCCTATTGGGGATCAAGCCTGCAACCCAGGCATGACCGGGAATCAAACTGGTGACCTCTTGGTTCATAGGTCAGTGCTCAACCTCTGAGCCACACCGACTGGGCTCTGTAGTGGCATTTTAATTTTCTTCTAATTTCTTTTAAAATAATTTTATAGCTATTTTCTTTGTGATTACTATGGGTATTACATTTAACATCCTCAAGTTACAACATGTTAATTTGAATTTATACCAGCTTAACTCCAAAAACATACAAAAACTCTGATTATTTATAGCTCTCTCCCTATATTTTCAGTTATCAATGTTACAAAATTATATCTTTGTATACTATGTGTCCAAAAACTTAAACTAATAATCCTATCTAATAAAAGAGAAACATGCAAATTGACCGTACCTCCGCTAGGCCCACAAGCCATGCCCACCAGCCAATCAGGAGCGAATTAACCCAAGATGGAGGTTAATTTGCATATCCAGGCACAGAGCAAAGATTGAAGACAGCGTAGAAGGAAGCCAAGTACTGCAGAAGGAATCGAAGCTGCAGAGAAGCAAGCAAGCCAGGTGGCGGAGAAGGGAGGGAAGCAGGCAGGGCAGTGGAGAAGGGAGGGAAGCAGGCAGGGCGGCAGAGACTGCCACAGGAAGCCCTATTGCAGGAATCTTCCTGCAACGGGCCTCTAGTTGCTATATAAATGCATTAGTCTTTTGAAATTATGTAGAAAACAAAATGTGGAGTTACAAATTGTACGAGAATATTAGCTTTTAGACCAATACATTGTGAAAATGCATTAATCTCTTAAAGCATGTGGAAAACAAAAAGTAAATTTATGGACTATTGTTACGTAATGCTAACTTTAATAACTGCTCATATGTTTACATTTACTGAGATTTTTATTTCTTCCTATGGATTCAAGTTACTGTCTAGTGTCCTTTTGTTTCAACCTGCAGTACTCCATTTAGGATTTCTTTCTGGTCAGGTCTGGTAGTAATGAACTCCCTAAGATTTTGTTTATCTGAGAATATCATAATTTCTCCCTCATGTTTGAAGGCCATTTTTTGCTGGATAATGGATTCTTGGTTGACAGATTCTTTGTTTTGGCACTTTGAATATATTAGTCCACTAAGTCTGGCCTCTAAACCATCTGATGACAAACTGCTGATTATCTTATTGAAGATTCCTTATGTGTGACCAATTGCTTCCCTCTTCCAGCTTTTGAGATACTCTTGTTGTCTTTGACTTTACAAGTTTGATTATAATATGTCTTGGTGTGGATCTCTTTGGATTTATCCCATTTAGAATTCACTAAGTTTCTTGGATATTTATCTTCTTGTTGTTCTTCAAATTTTGGAGGTTTTCAGCCATTATTTCTTCAAATAATGTCTCCTTCATTTTCTCTTTTTACCTTCTGGAACTTCTACAATGTGTAAGTTGATCCACTTGATAGTGTTCCAGAGGTCCCTTCAGCTCTATTCATTTTTCTCCAATTTCTTTTCTTAATTTCAATTGCGCTATTTCAAAGTTTGCTGAATCTCTTTTTTGCCTATTCAAAACTACCTTTGAATCCCCCCAATAAATTTTTCATGTTAATTTTTGTACTTTTTCAACGCTCCAATTTTTTGTTTATTTGGGGGTTTTCTATCTTTTTATTGGTATTTCCTTTTTATTCTTTTTCCAGACATTGTTTTCTTGACTTTTTCCACATCCTCTTTTAGTTCTTTAAGAATCTTTATGACCATCATCTTAAACTCTTTGTCTAGTAGAACTGCCCTCTGGTCTTCTTCAAGAATAGTTTCCACTGATTTGTTTCTTTCCTTTGAATGAGCAGTAATTCCCTGTGGGGTTTTTTTTTATATATGTCTTGAGATTTTTTTTGTTGAAAAATGAATATTTGAATCTAATATCTCTTGAAATCAGATTCTTCTCCTTCTTCAAGGGTTTACTGGTTTTTGTTTTTGTTTTGTTTTCATTGTTGTAGACTATTTCCTTGCTGAGGATAAGCCTGAAGTATAAACTTAAGGTCTTCAATAGTGGCGGCGCCCAGATCTCGGCTGGCTGGTTAGCTCAGTTGGTTAGAGCGTGGTGCTAATAAACTTAAGGTCTTCAGAGGTCTTTTTTGAGCCTGGGCCTTTCTCTAGGCATGTGCAATGACTTCCTAATTTTCCCCAGATATGCAGCTGCTTTTGAATGTCCCAGTCTTTATTGTCTGGCTCCCAAAAGAGGAAAATGAAGGTGGAGAGGGCATAATAAAAAGGGAGTGCCAGCTCATCAAATCCCCTGAAAGTCACTTGAGCCAGAGTGAGAGAGGCTTGCAATAATGAAGGGGGTGGTCAACAATGGCCAGCCACTCTATGTCTGCATTCCATGATCAGAAGCAGCAATCAGACACAGATGTTTAATATTTGAAGGACGCCCATCCTGGATCTTGCAAGCTGTTCCAGGATCACATACACAGCTGCCTGCCTTGGGCTGGGGAGTAGGAGATGAAGGAGCTGTACTGTGCTAAGAGATGAAATTTATTGAAATTAACTGTAATTTAGTGGCCAACCCTTCCTCTGGAAGCTGCAAGACTTCAATAAACTCCAGAATTCCAAAATAGTTTCAGTTGACAGATTCTGCCAGTGTGATTGTTGTCTAGGTGAGAAGACAAATATTTGGTGCTTCCTTTTTCAGCATTTTCCCAGAATCATCCTCCCAGTTACATATTTTTAAGAAAGAGAGTCTGCAAATATCTACATTGCTGTGAACTGAGGTGTTTTCTTTCTATTAAAGTAAAAAAAAAAAAAAAGTTAACCTAACCACCCACCTGTTTCTACTTGGAAGAAATTCTAGAGTGCAAATGCGTTTATATGGAGTACTGCTTCATGACATCATCAAGAAACCATGGTGTGACCTCACATCATTCCTAAAACATACAAATATTATTCCTAATGATGCCAAAATTTTGTGATTCAAGATGTGGAGTGAAAGGGGAGAGAAATGAGATCTTTATGTAAGAGAAACACGCATGCACATGAAATCTGGACACTAAAAGAGCTGAAGTTCATATTATATCTTGGAACACAAATGAAATGTAATTTAATCACTCCTTCCCGCCTTCCTCCCTCCCTCCTTTCCCTTCCTCCCTCCCTCCCTCCCTCCCTCCCTCCCTCCCTCCCTCCCTCCCTCCCTCCCTCCCTTCTTCCTTCCTTCCTTCCTTCCTTCCTTCCTTCCTTCCTTCCTTCCTTCCTTCTTTCCTTCCTTCCTTCATCAACAAATATTTATTGTTTGCCATTATGTCCCAACACTGTTCTAGACATTAAATATACAACAGCAAACAAAAAGACAGAAATCCCTTTCTCATAGAGCTTGCATTCAGACAGACAAAAAAAATAGTAGATACAACAAATAAATTATACACTATGTTCAAAGGCGATAAGCGCTATGGAGAAAATATAAAGCAGGGAAAGGGAATAAGGAGTTTCAGGGTGGGGAAAAGTGCTGTTATTTCTTCTTTAGTGTTTAGGGAAGCCCTCTCTGTAGTAAATAATCTTATATGTTTAAATCATAGTTATTTCAGTCAGTAGTCAAACCTTTCTTTCAATCAGTTAATATGCAATACCCAAATTAGCCTAACTTTCTCCACCTGGAGATTCTTTTGATCTTTTTTCCTTATTAAATTAAAATGTACCAAAATTCTGTGCTTGTTGCTTAGTGAGTCAGGCAGTTTGATGTACAAAGACCTGAATAAATAGCCCTCACTCCCACCCCAAGGTGTATGCAATTATTAGAGTGATTCTTTAAAGGACTTGTAAAAATGCCAAAATAGTGCCACAGAAAACACGTCAAATAAAGATTTAAGTTTGCTTTATGAAAAAAAAAAAGTGTTTAACGAGGGTTTATGGGGTTTTATAAAAACACCTTAACACCTTACAGACCTAAGGGGAAAAAGCTCTATTTAAGTATCATGCACCAATAGCAGACCACCCAATGCCGATGACTAGAAGCCTCAAACAGACCCATCCTTGGGAGCCTATGTGGAGACCCTAATTTTATGGTCATTTTAATTGTATTTGGGTTATTACCTCATGCCCCAGCAAACACCTACAGTATTTAATAAAAATGAGTGCAGAACACTGTTCTAGTTAAAGTATGTATTAACCAAAATCATAAACTAAGTATGCTTCACCATAAATTACCTGGGTGTTTAGTGTTTCTTTGCCTTTAAGTTCTATTTATTTTTCTTATAACATGGTAGGCTTCACTATAAACCAAATCAATGTTAAGTGACTTAGCATTTAGACACACTCTTCTATCTCTAGCTCATACATCCACATATTCATCTGCCCTACATGTTATAAAGTGATAAGCACAGCTAGTCAACCCTCCAGATCAGGCGTCCTCAAACTACGGCCCGCGGGCCACATGTGGGTGTTTTTGCTGTTTTGTTTTTTACTTCAAAATAAGATATGTGCAGTGTGCATAGGAATTTGTTCACAGTTTTTTTTTTAAACTATAGTCCGGCCCTCCAACGGTCTGAGGGACAGTGAACTGGCCCCCTGTTTAAAAAGTTTGAGGACCCCTGCTCCAGATAGTCAAAAGAATGATTATAAAAGACACTGGGACTAAAAAGCAAGCAAACCTTGAAAAGAAAAGGAAAGCACCGTGTTTTGTATTTGCCTAGACCAGTGATGGGCAACCTTTTGAGTTTGGTATGTCAAACTTCGCCAAAAAAACTGAGCATAACTCGGGTAGTGTGTCACTTTGAGGAAAAAACATTATTTCGCAAATGTTTCATCCTCAGGAGCAGCAAATGTTTCATCCTCGGCATGCGGCCGCCTCAGCGGCCGTGTGTCATCAGAAATGGCTACGCGTGTCAGTGCTGACGCGCGTGTCATAGGTTCGCCATCACTGGCCTAGAGTCTAGGTGTAGCGCTGCTCCTCACATCAAAGTTAATTCACACACAAAAAACTCGTGGCCTTTCTCTGCAGAACAAAAGGGAATATCTTGAAAAGAAAAACTCAACTCCTTCATTCTGCATTTGTCTAGAGCAGTGATGGCGAACCTATGACACGCGTGTCAGCACTGACACGCGTAGCCATTTCTGATGACACGCGGCTGCATGCCGAGGATGAAACATTTGCTGCCCCTGAGGATGAAACATTTGCGACTAGTCTTGGAGTTAGTTTTTTCCTCAAAGTGACACACTACCCGAGTTATGCTCAGTTTTTTGGCGAAGTTTGACACACCAAGCTCAAAAGGTTGCCCATCACTGGTCTAGAGTCTAAAAAATAGATTCTTAATTTCTTCCTTCAATACTCTGCAGAAAAAGATTCCCAGATGAGGACAACACACAAAATTATAACTGATGTTCTTTACCACCACCATGGCCTGTCCAGATATTCCAGCATAACTCCCCCAATTACCAAGTTTGTAGCTTCTATTTCCTTACCTAGTCATTCCCATAATCCATTACTTTCAGGTCTTCAAAGTTTTCTCCCTGCAACATTACTCTGAAGGAGTTTTTATTTAAGTCCCCCCAAATCTCCCAACTGACAAAATGCTGGTCTCTTTTCAGTCCTCAGTGGATTTGACTTTTCTGTAACTTCTACCTTCTTGAGCACGTCTTCCTCCATGAAACCCTTTCCTCCTTGAGCACACCATCACCACCCTGGCTCCCACCCTACAGCCTTCGAGCCCCTTCTCATTCTCCTAATTATCTCAACATACTTTCTATAAAACACTAATCATAAAGGGGAAATAGTAACCTTAATTCAAGGGCAGGAGTCTTGCAAATACCCTTCTTCACCAAGCGATAAAAAGTAACACCACCTGGCCCTAGCCGGTTTGGCTCAGTGGATAGAGCGTTGGCCTGCGGACCAAAGGGTCCCGGGTTTGATTCCAGTCAAGGGCATGTACCTCAGTTGCAGACTCCTTCCCAGCACAGGTCCTGGTCAGGGCTTGTGCAGGAGGCAACCAATCGATGTGTTTCTCTCACATCGATGTTTCTCTCTGTCTTTCCCTCTCTCTTCTACTCTCCCTAAAAATCAATGGAAAAATATCCTTGGGTGAGGATTAACAACAACAACAACAACAAAATTAACATCACCTGTACTGAGACAAATCTATATCATGTACCTCCTGATATGATGCACTGAGGGTATTTATTACATCATTTTGGTGGTATTCTTGCCAAAAATGCATAATTCAACATGCATGTTTCAACACGAGGAAGCAGCAGGCAAACCCAAACAAATCAAAAGACATTCTACAAAAATAACTTGCCAGAACTCTTCAAAAGCATCAAGGTCACGAGCAACAAAGAAAATGCAAGGAACTGTCCCAGATTAGAGGAAACTAAAGTGTTACACCAATTAAATGCAGTGCAGAATCTTAGATTAGATCCTGGATCATAAAAAAATACTTTAGTGGGACAAATGGCAAAATAAGAATGAAGTTTGTAGATTAGTTAATAATAGTGTTTCAGTGTTAATTTCCTGGTTTTGATTATTGTACTGTGGTTATAACATGTTTAATATTTGGGGAAGCTGAGTAAAGGCCATATGGAAACTCTATGATTTTGGTAACTTTTTTGAAAGACTGAAATTATTTCAAAATAAAAAGTTAAAATTAACAGGTGTGATATGTAATATAAAAATAAGTATATATTTTGGTCTGTGTCCCTGTTTCCTCACTTAAAGCTCTAAAACACTTGGAATTTTCAGAAGTGAAGTATCTTTCTGAATGCTAGTGAGATGGCTGGTGGCTCAGGGCTCCTGAATAGCCTCCGGATAGGGGCTGTTGCCAGGGAAACCAACCAGGTGAGGAGAGGGTTGGAACATTCAGCCTCAGCCCCCAGACCTCTGGGGAGGGGGAAAGGGCTGAAGGCTGATTAACCACTAATGGCCAATCATTTAATCAATCATGCCTACAGAAGAAAACCTCCATTAAAAAATCCTAACCACAGAGAGAGGTTCAGAGAGTTTCCAGGTTGCTGAAAACATAAAACTGCCCAGAGGGTGGGGCGCCCAGAGGACATGGAAGCTCCACACCGCTTCCCTCAGACCTTGCCCTATGTACCTCCTCCATCTGGCTATTTCTGGGTTGTATCCTTTTATAATGAATCAGTGATCTAAGTTAAGCAGTTTCCTAAAGTCTGTGAGCCATTCTAGAAAATTATCAAACCTGAGGTGAGGGTTGTGGGAATCTTTGACTTAGAGCCATTCAGTCTGAAGCATAGGAATCAACCTGGACTTGCAATTAGCATCGGAAGGGGGCGGGGGCAGTCTTGTGGGTCAGAGCCCTTAACCTGTGAGGTCTGCACTAACTCCAGGAACTTAATGTCATAACTGAATTATAGGACACCCAGCTATTACCCAGAGGGTTGGGCAATTGCTTGGTGTGGAAAACCCACAGGTTTGGTGTCAGAAGTGGTGTGAGTAGAGGAAACCGTTTTCCTTTAATAGGTTAATGGTTATGTTAAACATATACTTCTTTATGTAGACACTATGCTATTTATCTCTAATAGAATTGGCTATCTGTCTCAGAATATTTCTAGAAAAATATTTCTTTCACATAATACTTAAGTAGATCACTGGCAATAGGGATCTCTGAGTTACCAATGGTATCTTGTGGTCACAACCTTAGACCTATATATAAAATGTCCTGAAATAATATTAAACATTTTCTGGGGTGGGCAGTGGGATGATACAAGTGGAGACGAAGAAAAACCTACCTGGCATTGGTAAGACAAAAGACTGGACAGAAGGAGGGGTGTGACAAGGGAACGGCATGATCTAAGAGAGAGTGGATGAGGATTTAAACTCTGGCTGGCAGCAGGGAGGAAAGGGAGAATTGAAGAAACTCACATTTTAAAGTTCAGGATTTGGCATTTGAAAAACAAGGAAGGAGCCACAGATGCTAGTTATCATGGAAAACAGTAGCATCTTGATAGAAATGAAGAATTTGGGAGGGCCATATGATGAACCCAGTTTTGGCCCTGTTGAACTTTAAGTAGTGACAGAACATTTGGAGATATGAGGCTGGAACCCAGAAAAGAGATTCAAGCTGGAAGTACATTTGAGTGTCACCAGCAAAATGTTAATTGCTGAAATCATTAGAATGTATGTTCTCTTTGATGGAGAAATTGCAACAAATAAAATCAGAGAAACAGGGGCTGAGGGGGTATCTAGAAATACTTCTCATACTTTTATGCCCCATTATTAGCAAAAAAATGTGACCAATTTAGTTTGAAAATTACAGCAGACAACTATTGTAATGGTACCTGCCTCTCAATGATCCTCCATCTCTGGAAATGGCTTATAGCAATAGGGATGGGGTCCAGTATCCATGCTACTACATGACCCTTCAACTCTCCAATTCTCTCTCTCTCTCTCTCTCTCTCTCTCTCTCTCTCTCTCTCTCTCTCTCTCTCTCTCTCTCTCCTCCGAATTTAAAACTTGAAATGGATACACATTGTGAGTAGGCATCACATGTACTGGTATGGTACAGCCCCAGATAAAAGGTTAACCAAGTCCTATTTCTAAGGTTCCTGAAGTTTAATCCCTAAAGTTTGGTTTTAAATTCTCCATAAAACACCAGTCTGTTTTCCAACAACTGCTATCACTCCTGTTTCTGCTTTAAGGTACTTGGAGTCAGTTTCCATTGCTGTAAACAAAAGACTCAATACCACTGTCTTAGTCCCTTCTGGCTGCTATAACAAAATAGCAGAGACTGTGTGTTTCACAAACAACAGAAATACATTTCCCATGGATCTCGATCCTAAGATTGAGGTGCCGGCAGACTCGGTGTCTGGTGAGGACCCACTCCCTGGGTCACAGATGGAGGGCTCAGCCCTGCGGACCTAATCACCTTCCGAAGACTCTCCTCCAAACACCGTCACTTCAGGGATTAGGTTTCAACATGCTAATTTGGGAAGGGACATAAACACCATAACCACCGCAAATAAATATGTAATGACCATTCCCTCAGTCCTACCCAAACTAGTGCGGATATGAATTGCCTAGGCATCTTGTTAAATGCAGATTCTGATCCACCGGGCCTGGGGTGGAGCCTGGGACTCCCCATGGCTACCAGCTCCCCAGTGATGCCATTACTACCAGCCTGGAGACATACTTGAAGCGGCAAAGGCATCATGTCGCTCTGCCCTCAAGGAACACAGAGTCTGGGGAGGCAGACAAGCCATGTGCACGTGAAATAAATAATTCAGGTGTCACTGCGCAGCAGAGAGTAACCTGAGGGACTAGCCCTGGCTCTGTTTAAAACTATTGTGCTTAACCTTGCAAATCACTGAATTAAATTGGACGTCAGTTTTTGCATCTGTAGAATGAGAGTGGCAAGATGACTAGCACATCCCTCTCAACTAGTAAATTCTGTCCATTATTATGGTCAAAATTAATTACACAAATGGGTGCAATATCAACTTACACGACTGTCCATTGTACAAGAGAGGGGGTGGGGGGAAGGTCTGGAAGTCTTTGAATTCATGGCTGATCCTAACTTTTCCTCGTTATCCTTTTCTGTATTGTCTACTATCAACAGGTGTATTTTCATAAGAAACCCCAAGTCTATGAAAGACAGTGTCTGTCCCTGTTAATCTCTGCCTATCCCAACCCCACCACAATGCTCCTCACCTGAGTGTTGAGAGCTAGGGATGGCTCAGTCAGTCAGTAAGTCAGAAACTTCCTTCTCAGGAGTGAGCAGAATCTGGAAGCAGTTTGTCCAGTGTTCCTGGAGGTGAATTGAGACCCCTGGGAACTGAACTGCTTTTGATCTGATTGGCCTCCTGCCCAGCTTCTGGTTTTCACCCTAGCTCCTGCTGGATAGGAACCCAGCCCTGAAGCCCAGCCAAAAAAGCTCACTCACTTAATTCTTGCCAGCCCAGGAGACAGACCCTGCTATGGTGCTATCACCACTAACATCCCAATCCCCAGCTACTGGGTCATTCCCATTGGCCCAGAGAGACCTCCTAGGACTACAGCTCAGATCACAGCTCAGATAATGGGATACCCTGCAAAACTTGAGAAATTCTCCCTCCTCCACCCCCCGCCCCCCGGGCCTGAGTCGTTAGCCTGCCAAAAGCCTTTTACAAATGACTTCTTTACATTCACAAGTAGACTAGAAACACAGCAACGCATGTTGCAGGTTAATTCCTTGTATTGACAAAATAACAGCTATAGCTGAAGAGGTGAAATGTATTTGCTATGGAATTTCAGTTTGATCACACACTTTAATATATATCTATGCTTTCATTATGAATGAACTGTGACCATATAACATCTTTGGGACTTGGTTTCCTCGTCTGCAAAGTGATTGGACAGCTCTCAAGTCCTTTCAATTAAAATGCAAGATAAATTTCTTTACCAAGCAATGAGATTCTCCCATTGTGTTCATACTACAAAGTACAGCCATGATCTCACACTATTTTGTGGTTAGTTGTGCGTGTGAGTTTTTCTCCTGTGAGGTCCTTGAAGACAAGGGTTTTGTTTTACTTGCAGCTGAGGATCTTGTGCGGTGATCCACTCACAGAAGGCCCCAGCAAGCACTGACTGAACTGCACACATTAATAACTTAGTCACAACACAACACCACAAATACTCCACACTTGAGCAAAATTTGCAAAGTTTCCTTTATAATTCTGAACAACCCTTTACATCCTGAAAAAGTCATTTTTTTTTAGATAAAAATAGTCATGTTGAGGGGGGTGGAGAAGGCAATGGGGGGGAAGGGAACATCTGTAATATTTTTAATACTAAAGATAATTTTTAAAAAATAGTCATGTCATAATTCATCAGCAGAACCTTGAGTTCCTTTGGTGACTTGATAGTAGAAAATGGGGGGAGGGGTTTTATTTTACAGATGAATATAGCCCAGCTTCTCCAAAAAGAACCTAGGGCAGGTCACAACGTGCCAGAAGAGGCAGGAACTGGGAGCTCCGCCTAGTTGATGCTCAGAAGCCCTGATGCCACCCCACCAAAGACAGAACGCCCATGAGAACCTGGATGGTTAGGAAGGAGGCACCAGAACATCAACATAGATGGCATTGGGCTCATGGGGGAGCTGGAGATAGGCCAGAGTCACTCTCTTCCTGACAAATTGGCCTCGGAGATTCCCTGGATCACTTTAAGAACATCTTGTATCCGAAAACGGTTTGGCTCAGTGGATAGAGCGTCGGTCTGCGGACTGAAAGGTCCCAGGTTCGATTCCGGTCAAGGGCATGTACCTTGGTTGCGGGCACAACCCCAGTAGGGGGTGTGCGAGAGGCAGCTGATTGATGTTTCTAACTCTCTATCCCTCTCTCTTCCTCTCTGTAAAGAATCAATAAAATGTATTTTAAAAAAAAAAGAACATTTTGTAAAATATGTAAATCTTGTTTCTCTTATAACCCCTAGTAAAGAAATAGTGGTTTGAGAGCCTAGCAGAAGAGAGAGTTGTTAAAAGATAATGTTCAGAAAAAGGTAAAATCATAGCTCTCATACAGCTATAAAAACCTAGCCGGTTTGGCTCAGTGGATAGAGCATCGGCCTGCAGACTCAAGGGTCCCAGGTTTAATTCCAGTCAAGGGCATGTACCTTGGTTGCGGGCACATACCCAGTGGGGAGTGTGTAGGAGGCAGCTGATCGATGTTTCTCTCTCATCGATGTTTCTAACTCTCTATCCCTCTCCCTTCCTCTCTGTAAAAAATCAATAAAATATATTTTAAAAAGTAAAATAAACATGGGTTAAAGAATTTTTTTAAAATCATAAATGAGGGAATCGGGCCGATGTTGTAACCAGTTCAAAGGAAAAGTCAAATCAGCACAAATGTATAAGGAGTAAAGGAACATTGAGATGAATTGCACATGGGACAAGACTAGTTTATCCACATGGGAGATGTAAATTAAAACCACTACTAGATGGTGGTATGGACCTACCACTTACAGAGAGCTGCAAGCAACTCAAAGACAAGGAGCGGGGCTGGACTCTGCTCACCTGGACAGGTGTGCTATAGAGGAGGAACAGTTTCCAAGGAAACACTCATTTTTTTCGAGTTTACTTCACCCTCAGTCCTATTGGATCTCTAAGCTAACGGACATTTATTTCATCGTGCTTTGATGAGCAAATTGCTGTCATTTCATAGTTGAAATAGCTCCTGGTGTCTGAGATGCCGATATTCCAAAGTGCTCATTAAAAAAGAACCACGTTTTTTGTGTCCCAGATCTACGTGTGACAGAGCTGACCTTCTGTTTTTGAAATTCCTAAGAACTGGACATTCTCTGCTAGACATTCTCTACTCTGTGCAGAAATGGGCCATGAGGCTTTTCCTTATAAACAAAGCCGAATTATTATTTCCTCCAAGGATAATACTGACTGTGCTCACATACCCAGGCGAGTATTCTGTTGAGAACCTGGGCTTCTGTGCCATGAAATACAGAAGTTAAGTTGGGCCTGAGACGGTTTGAAGGCTGGCGTTACCTATTACCCGGTTTCATACCCTAAGTCGTTCCTCCCAGAGGTGCCCGGGGGTTTGCACAGCTCTAGCTCTCCTCTCAGAGGTGTCTCTGATCTTTTACTGCAATTGCCCAACTGCTTAGAAGCACAAGTTGATCCCTGAGAGTAAGACCTAGAGAAGAGCTGAAACCGGTTTGGCTCAGTGGATAGAGCGTCGGCCTGTGGACTCAAGGGTCCCAGGTTCGATTCCGGTCAAGGGCATGTACCTTGGTTGCGGGCACATTCCCAGTAGGGGGTGTGCAAGAGGCAGCTGATTGATGTTTCTCTCTCATCGATGTTTCTAACTCTCTATCCCTCTCTCTTCCTCTCTGTAAAATATATATTTAAAAAAAAAAAAAAAAAGACCTAGAGAAGAAGGCAGAGCCCAGTTAGGTAGCCATGCCTGTCTCTCGAAGCCATCCTCCCCCGGAAGCACGCAGCCAGCGACCTTGCCCCCTGCCGTCCCCTCACACGCACCACCCTGGTGGTCTCCCCTGGTTTTTCCATCTCAACCCAGGTGCTGAGCAGCCTTTGCTCACTTATCTAACTTGTTCTGTGGTGCTTCATCCCCTCCTGCTCAGGGAGCTCCACCTGGCTCCCTCTTGCCCCAGGCCACTCTCTCTTCTCATGAATGTTCCCCTTATCTACTTGCCTGTCCAGGCAGCTGGCAGCTTTATTCAGAATCTAAAAACTCGTGTAATCTTGAGCAAGCCTGCTGTGAGAAGGGATTAGGATCCCCTTCGCTAAGCAGGAGGGGATGGATTCTGGAGGGTCAGGCACGCCAAAAACTACCAATTGGCTGCCTGGACCATAAAAGCAGTTCAGCCTGGCCTTTGGTGAACGTCTCAATTTTTTTTAAGCAGAATGGTATCCCGATGGACCCACCCGGGTTAAGTTAGCTGCAAAATATACATTCCAATAGCTGAATGAGTTGACCTGTTGTATGGGGTTATTTAGTATTGTTCATCTAAATACTGGAGAATGTCTGTCAAATACAATGGTTTCCGTGGTAGCTCAGTTGACGTTAAACTGTTCTGACAGTAAGTAGGCAACAGGTTCAGCAGCGTCTAAAGGAAAATCCTGGTTTGTGTTAATAAAACCATGCCATCAGCTTGGAGAAGGGTGCATACTCTATTCACTGTGCCTTGCAATGTCCTCCCCAGTTATTTAACGGCTGTATTGTTATATATGAGTGAGCTCTGATGCCAAATTAGGACACAACCCTGTGTAACACATTTAGAATTGGAATTTACCCTCCCACGACAAACTCAGAATTATAGAGCTTAAATCACACATTCAAGTGAAAGATATTTATTGAGTGCATCACTGTTCTATGAGCTGTAGATACAAAGATGAGTAAGATAGGTCTCTGTCCTGGAAGAACTGAAGATACAGCAGAGAAGTAAACAATGCAAATGAGTATGGCAACATTTTCACATGGTTGACTTGTGCCTATCAGTCACTGTCTATTCCTGGGGTCTAGGTTTCCTGAAAATGTACTAACTTAAGTAGAAATAAAATTCTGTAGTAGTATTATGACACATGGTCTTATGGGAGCACTAAAAAGTGATCTTGTCAGAAAATAAAGTCATATTATTTTGTTTCTACTTCTGGTATATTTTTTTCATTTAAATAATAAAAGTAGCACATGCTTACTGTAAAAAAAATCCACAATTCCATCATTTTTTGGTGGGAAGAATTTGCATAATTGAATATTTATGAAAAAGGTCAAACTCCATTGATTCATTCATCTATATTGAAGCTGACCGATACTACCTACTCTACCATCTTGGCTCTGCCCTCCCTTTTTTTTTTTTTTTTTACTATTTTGTTCCTGAATAAAGAGAATAATAATGGTCAGTAGTAGATTATACTTAAACTCATTCTTCATTTAATTAAAGCTAGTTGGGAAAAAAGAATTTGCCAAAGAGCAGTGGCCTTTGTTTTGTATTACTTAAGCTTTTAGAGATAATAATAGAGTTAACCGACCCCAATTTAGTAAATGACCTGAGTCTATAGACAACAAGGAGATCACCATATGAATCTAAAGCTGAGACAGACCACTTCTTTTTTCTTTTTCTTTTTAAACAATATATTTTATTGACTTCAGAGAGGAAGAGAGAGAGAGAGAGAGAGAGAGAGAGAGAGAGAGAGAGAGAGCATGTGTAGGAGGCAATCAACCAATATTTCTCTCTCACATCAATGTCTCTCTTTCTCTCTCTTAAAAAAAGTCAATAAATTTAATTAATAAATAAAATGAAGAGTTGAGGTAAAGATTTCTTTGGTCCAACATGGTATTAAAATTCTATTTCAAAAATAAAAAGAAATAAATTATATTTCCATGTTATTCTATTATCATGAGAATATGTTCAGAAAAGTAAGAAATAAAATATCAGACAACAAACATAAATAGAAACTATTTCAAATGCTTCCAATTAAGCCTCTTCTAAAACAAAGTAAAATCTCAAAGAGGCTTAGCTGGTGGTGGAAAATACTCTAAAACCTATGGTCTGACTCAGGCCACGGTCAAGGAATTAATGCAGTCAGAGCCACAACCAAGTGGACATGGTAGCAGAGAATCATTTAGAGGAGACTAGAAAGGAATTTGCTATTTTCTCCATTCTGGTTCTATTCAAATGAATATGAAATTCACTTGTGAATTTTTAAATTGCATTTAATAAGGAAAGATCATGGCAGACATAACCTTAGGCATTTCTCCAGGCCATTCATATGCTTCTTGGGTGGCTGAAGGCCCTCAGCTTCAGTGTATTTGAGGTGTATATGAATGGCTTAGTACAATGAAGTATCATTTTTTTTATTATATATTTCATAGAGGGAGGGAGAGGGAAAGAGATTTAGAAATATCAACGACGAGAGAATCATTGATCGGCTGCCTTCTGCACCCCCTACACTGGGGATTGAGCCCACAACCCAGGCTTATGCCCTGGCCGGGAATCAAACCGTGATGTCCTGGTTCATAGGTCAATGCTCAACCACTGAGCCACGCCGGCTAGGCCAATTAAGTATCTTAATGGCATATTTACTAAAGCACTTAATCTACTCCTTGGGGGTGAAGAGATCAAGTGCATCCTGGTTAAAGAGCAGAGTCTTGCTGAGACAGGAGCAAGGCTGCTGCTGGCTGGAGTCCACAGACTCACCCTGTGGCTTGCTGATAACCTCAACTTGTCAAACTTAAAATTTATCACCAGGCATTCTGAATGAGAACCTGAGACATTTCATCAATACCTGTCAATCCACACCCAGCAAAGAAAGCAATGCAGTGTCAAGCTTGGGGTCTAATTTAATGAGCTGGCCATAAAGCTGTCACAGGTGGTTTTTTTCTTAGCTTCCCTCTTTCACTACTGCCCAAGCCAAATTCAACCAAACACACAGGGTTCAACAGAATCACTCTGAGTTGAGAGAAATCCCCACAACCCACCTGTGTAACCTACTAGAGAACTGGCTGGCCAATAGGGCCCCGGTGTCTTTGACTGTTACATAAAGAGACTAAACTAAGTGGTTTTTAGAGCTAACATTCCATAATTCTATTTCACTTCATTCTTTGGGTAACTCGTAGTATGAAGAATCCTGATTTCCAACTTTTGCCTCAAGGAAATGTGATTTCTTTTTTCCAGAATACCATCTCTATGCTACAAAAAAGCTGAAGGTACCTAGTTTAGCTTTACTCCTTTAGGGTGGTATTTAAAGAATGAAACCAGGAATGGCTGCTATTTAAAGAAGCAGTCATTTTAAAAGAGAATAAAAACTATAATTTAGAATGGAATTGTTTTTAATGAAATAATGCCACATATAAAAGCATCGTCTTTTAACCTATCTCTGTAGGTATAAATACCACCCTCGTAGCCCTGTGTTGTAAATGGCCTCGCCAAAGAAGGGGACTCTGTAAATGAACTGCTTTTATTTTAGTTAAGATGTTTAAAAAAGAAAAGAAAAGCCTAGTTCTTCTGCAAAGGATCTGAAAATCACTCCCATGTACTACCTACAGGGAACTGTATCAGAATAAAACCATATTAAGCTTCACTGTGGGACACATAATTACTAATCATATAATTATTAGACGTGTTATTATTTCCACCACTTCCAGTGCAAGCAACAGAAAGAAGATTAAAATGTTCTTAAACGTTGGCCTGTGAAGCTGAAATAAAATGAAGTGTCAAGGCCAGATATTCATTCCGACTTTCTCTATAAACGACACAAAGAATAACACATTCAATCAATCATTTCTGGGCCAGGCAAAAGAGAGGTAGTCCACAAGAAATCCGGTTTTAGACCAAGGTTCCAATGGGGAGAAGGAGTGGGTTGAAAGAGCGGATTCTTTAACCGAGTTGAGTGACAACTTTTCATCTGAAAAGGACAGAATCATTTAGCCAAACCGTGTAGAAGCAACTGAATACCTTCTCCATGAAGCACCCCACTCTTAGGCTGCAGGAGGATTAAACCAGTTATTTCTAAGTTTCTTCAAGTCTCTTTTTTCAGTGATTCCTGGAACTTTCAAAGACTTATCCAAATGAAACACATGCCCAGTTTGAAGGCAAATCTACTACAGAAAAAGCCTCCTTTCACACCCAGTTCTATCTCACCTCAGTCAGTTTATTCAAGATTCTGGCCTTTCAGGTTTCTGAGCTCAAATTTTCATTTCAACTACTCCACCTCCTCGAAATACCTAATGGACTATTAAAGAATTGGCAAAGAGTAAAAGAAATATTTCATAACTGGTATTTTTATTTTGGTTAGAAAAATTCACAGGTTATTTTAATTCACTGCTATAGTTCTCAGCCCATTTTAGAAGAGCAGTTGGGACTGGGATTTTTTTATGGGGCTTTTCTCTAGACTACCTGCAAATTATTAAAAATGCATCCCCAGTTGGGCCCATGGTTAATTACTATTCTCTGCATAATCCATCTGTGAGGACTTGCTATGAAATATATTGTATTCCCCATTTTGCTTATGTTCCCAGGTTATTTGGTCCCTTTGCTTCGGCTGATCTTGACCTGATTCTCATAAAAATAAACACGATGGTGTTAGAGTTCACAACCTTTGGGCATCACAGTTGCTCATGTGGGATGACGCAAGGTTAAGTAGAGCACGGGAGGTCTAAAAAGTGACTTGTGCTCTGACTGGTTTGGCTCAGTGGATAGAGCGTCGGCCTTCGGATTGAAGGGTCCCAGGTTCGATTCTGGTCAAGGGCATGTACCTTGGTTGTGGGCACATCCCCAGTAGGGGGTGTGCAGGAGGCAGCTGATCGATGTTTCTAACTCTCTATCCCTCTCCCTTCTTCTCTGTAAAAAATCAATAAAAATATTTTTTTTTTTTAAAAAGTGACTTGTGTGTGTGCGGCCCCCATCGTTCCCTTAACGAAGAAGCATTTAAATCATATAATCCTGAATTGAGACTCTCCTTCTGAAACATGTGGAAGTGCTCATTTACTATATCTTTACCATTGAGCAGCAATATATTAGTGTTTGTTTAGTGGGAGGGCTCCACCTGCTACATTCACACTTGATCCTAAACTTCTAAGACTCAGAATACACACAGGAAGAGAGGGCAAAGCCAGTTAACAGAGGTAGCCTGAGAATTTATCCATTATTAATTGTGCCCCACCTCAGATTAACAGTTAAAGTTCTAATGGCGCCATAAGTTTAATTTTAGATATGAAAACCCAAGAATCCATATTAAGTAAGCCCATTCATTGGCATTTGATTAAGAAACTAGTGGAGCCCTGTACACCAAAAGGTGGCAGGTTCAATTCCCTGTCAGGGCACATACCTAGGTTGCAGGTTCCATCCTCGATTGGGGCGTGTGCGGGAGATGACAGATCCATGTTTCTCTTTCATCTCTCTCTCTCTCTCTCTCTCTCTCTCTCTCTCTCTCTCTCTCTCTCAAAAACAAAAAAAAAGAAAGAAACTATTAGAAATAAGGAAAGAGTACTACATTGGGAGTAAGAAGGTCTGGGTCACTTACTACCTGTGGTTTCAGTTTCATCTGTCTGCCTGACAAGTTGCTGTAAGCATCTCAATGGGGATACGGGCCTTTGTGCTGTTTGTAAACAATAAAGGGCTTTACAACGTCCTTGAATAATTCATCTTCCTGTTATGTGTTCAGGAAATGGAATACATTTTCAAACAAAAATTTTACTAAAATGTTTCAAAAGGACTGAAAAAGTCCCCATTAAAATTATCTACTGTTCTTCTCAGAAACAGAAAGAAAGGGTTAGCAAGGTAGCAGCGGCCCAGGGAATCAGACAACAGAGAGTTCGACATCTGGCTTCAGGGGGAGCGCTGAAAATACTTGAATCTTTCTAAGAAAGTTTGGGTAAAAGAGATTCACAATTTTCCACAAGACCTAATTTCAGTTTAATTACTGATTTTTTAACTACAAAGCAGCAAAATATTCACGCCAGCAGAGCTGTTTATTGGCCACCCCAGGGCATTTGTCCTTAGATCGGCCCCTTCTTGCACTTTACAATGCCTTTGGACACCTGTAAAATCTGTAAAATTCCGAAGGCAAAGGAAAACATCTGCTCGCACCCCTGCTTTTATGCCCCTGGGACCTATGAGCCAATGTTATTATTAATTTATTAATAATAACTATATTATCATGGTAGGATTTAGATTAGACCACATATACATGGCAATGGTAAATTGAATGGATGAAGTATTATTTTCATTTCAATGGGATTATAGTAATTCATTTATGATTTATTGCTAAATATCTAAGTGCCTTAGGCCCAGAGTTACTGAAAAAGGCCAAAATAATTAAACACAAGCCTCAGTATGAAGTAGAAACAATAGTTCAAGAAGCAGTTTGGAGATAACATCAGTTTCTCTAAGAAAGACTGTTGGTTGGGGTGCTGAACACACAATGCAATATACAGATGATGTATTATAGAATAGTGTTCCAGAAAGACTCAGGGGAAAGAGATGCCTTGCTCTTTACAAGGCTCAATTTAAATTAAATCACATCCATTTCTTTTTAAACAAATTTGTGAAGTCGCAAAATAGTCATGCAAGCATCTTCTCTAAGAAGTTACAGAGAGAAATATAAGTGAATACTTTTCTTGGTATTGAACCAATCTTTCCTCCATTCTACCTCTGTCCCTCCATCCCTCCCACCACTCTTCCTTCTTTCTTTCTCCTTTTCTGAAAGGCAACAGGGTTAATCTATAAAGAAATAGGAAACAATATAGCCTGGTCAAATTCTCATACTTCTTTATCTTTGTGTCCGCATCCTGCACCATCCCCCTCTCTCTTAACGGTAATGATGTGGGGAGAGAAGGTTTTATTTGATTGGGTCAAAGGTGAGAATCCCAGGACAATATTGTCCTTTTACTAGTCTTTGGTATGACAGAAAACATAAAACCAGAGGCCACATACCTATCTTATCCACACATACCATCAACATCGGTAGGTATTCCACCACAGCCTTGGGCAGTCCATCTGACAAGCATCTGGCCCACAACCACTCCTGTGTCCTGAGACTCAGCTTGCTTTGACTGCTCACCCATTCCTTGTATTTTCCTCTTATCTACTGTTTGTAAATAGAAACAAGCTAAAGCTGATATTTCATAACATCTACATGAATCTTTCTGATGCTAAAGTACTATTCAGTTATTTCTATGTGGTATCCAATACTGGATGATGTGATAGATTGAAGATAGACAGACAGGTATCTAAAGTTACTTCAGAAGTAAATATTCAACAGTCATTCGTACCTGTGCGATGTAGCAAAATTAATCAAACTGTTTCCTTCATTCTAAAAGGGGGTAATGATGATTGCAGGTATATTATAGGAACTAAGTATGATAATGCAGGAAGAATGCTTTGTTACAATGACTGGCAGAGAAAGCACTCAGCAACGGTTAACTAGGGTTAATGTTGTGAGGACAAGAGGCAGTCTTTGTGAGGAATCAAGCAGAGGACCAAGCCTAAGTAAACATCTGAAAGAACTCAGTCCCTCTACATGCCAACCCTTCTTTCCTTTTTCATATTGAAGTGTTAAAAGATGTGAGTGAACAGGATCCACTAGACAGCACTGCTTGTAATTAACATGGGGAGGGGGGAAGCAGCTGAGAATTTGGTTGCAAACACACTTAAAAGGATCTCTTTGGCACAAAAGATGATTCAGATGTAACCTGCTGCTATTCTGGATAATGCTAGAATTACTCCCCAAGATGGAAATAGCACAATCACTGGATCGGTTGGAGTTTGTGGTCAGGCATATGACATTTTTAGGAAGCATGAGGACCCATCTAATTTGGATGTAACTAAACCTTAACAGTAGTTGAAATAACAACTTACACCTTTGCCGCTGAAAAATTATCTTTTCACTTGACAAATGCACATGATAATGACAAATGCCCTGTGTATCTTCTGTTATATGAAATTAAAAATACCCAGTTCAGCCCTGGCCAGGTGGCTCAGTTGGTTGGAGCATCATCTTGTGCACTGGAAAGTCGCAGGATCGATTCCTGGTTGGGGCACGTATGGGAGGTGTGACCGATAGATGTATTTCTTCTCTCTCTCTCTCTCTCTCTCTCTCTCTCTCTCTCTCTCTCTCCCCCCTCCTCCTCCTCCTCCTAATATCAATAAAAAGTAAAATAAAATATGGTACAATTTCATTATGGTGATAATTCCTTTTATAGTCATTTTTACTATGAAATATTTCAAAAACTTTTTTAAAATGTAGAGACTAAACCTCTGGGTATATACTACTTAGCTTAAGAAATAAAACATTACAAATATAATTGACCTCATTTCTCAATTCTTCTTGCCCCTGAACCCCAAGGTAATCACCATACTAATTTTGATGTTATTTACTCACTTGGGATGCATTATCAAGGTTACTTTCTCAGGACAAGATAAAAGGGCTAGTCTTCTATGAATCTTTGGATTTAATTATTCCCTTTGTGCCTCTAAACAGAATTTATGAAGTGGCAAGGTCTAATGATATCAGAATTAGGTACTCTTCTTCTATTAAATCAAAATGGAAAATATGCCATTTTAAGGCCACTCCAACTGTGAAATGCAACATCCTATAAAAAAATAAAAATAAATTTACAATAGCTAAGATTTGGAAACAGCCTAGGTGCCCATCAGCAGATGACTGGATCAGAAAACTGTGGTACATCTACACAATGGAATACTATGCTGCCATAAAAAAGAAGGAATTCTCATCATTTGCAGCAACCTGGATGGAATTGGAGAACATTATGCTAAGTGAAATAAGCCAGTCAATGAAAGAAAAATACCACATGATCTCACTCATTTATGGATAATAAAGAACATTATAAACTGATGAACAAAAAGATAGATACAGAGACAGTAAAGCATCAAACAGACTTTCAAAT